>NW_017731510.1:2301707-2311078 GCF_001890085.2 Hipposideros armiger | reverse complement strand
AGAGAGAGAGAGAGAGAGAGAGAAAGAGAAAGGGAAGAGAGGAGAGGGGGGGAGGAGAAGGAGAAGGAGAAGGAGGAAGGAAAGGAAATTCAATATAAATGAAAGACTTTTCTGATAGATGTGGCTCTTGGCCTGATTCAAATATCAAGAAGCAAATACTAGAATATCTCTCTGTTTATTTCTATTTAATTTTAGATACACTCTTCATACAATAAAATTCACCCTTTTCAGTGTACAGTTCTATGAGTTTTGACAACCGCATACACTTGTGTGGCAGCAGGAAAATCTGGTAATTTTCTGTCATCAGGAAACTGATAGTTTTGGTGTCACAGTCAGGTCTAGGTGAAAAGGACACCAAGAGGATGAGAGGAACAGATTGTACTGAAGGCATTGGCATTGGGCAGTTTTCCTGATCATTAAATCTCATGGTGACAAGGTCCTTGTACCTAGATCTCTTTTCAATGAATTTATCATTTGTACAAAACACTCTTCTTCATCCCCAAAGGTGACTGGCTCCAAGAACATGAACCAATAGATAAACTTCTTGACCTGAAAGGACAGTCATTAATTGCTTAAAATCAAAATCAGAAAAGCTACTTGTTCGCAATTGTGGTTACTTAACAAGTCACTCCAACACTTAGTGGCTCAAAACAATGACAATGCCATTTTGCTCACAGATCTGTGCCTGGGCAGCGTTCAGCAGGGACCATACATCCCTGCTCCATGTGCATCAGCTGGATGGCTGGGGGCTGGAGTCCTCGGAGGCTCACTCACTCACGTGGCTGGCTGCTGAGACCTAAGAGAAGCTGTTGGCCAGAAAGCTATACGTGGCTTCTCCATGTGGCCTGGTCATCCTACAACTGGACAGCTGGGATCCAAGGGTGGGTGTCCATTTTATGCCCAACCCTTGAGAGTTACCTGGTATCTCTTGCCTGAGGCTGTTACAAAGTCCCACCCAGACTCAAGGGAAGGGGACACAGCAGAGGAAGCACTTTGTATGAAGGGTCTGGGACTTAACAGACATATTGGTGTAGCCACCTTTGGAAAATGTAACCTGCTGCTCTGGTATGAGCCACCACGACAAAGAGCTTCCAGAATGATCTTTCGGAAATGCCAATCTCATCGCATCACTACTACTGTGCTTAAAACACCATGACTCACACATATCCAAGGCTGAACCTATGTTACCGCTGTTATCTCTCCACCTGCATTTCTAGACACTTCTCTAATACCCAGCCTTCAACTATTCAGTGCTACTTGCAATTTCCCAGACTCACTTGTATACGCTCTTCTGAGGTATTGCTTTTCGCTGTGCATTCCCACTCATGTCTTTAGGAATCACTTCTCCTGAGCCATGGCCTCCTCTGGGATGCTCTCCTTGGGAGCAGCCTGCAGCTGTGCAAGAACAGGAACCTGTGTTCTCAACCTGGCTTGCCCCAGCCACCTGTCTGACCTAGGGTATCACTCATTTACCCAAGTCACATTTTCTTCTCACTTCCCTTCACTCCCATAGATAGATGACGATTTCAAGGGCACTCCTCAACAAACATTCCTCATGTGAAACTCCATTTCAGAGTCTCCTTCTTAGGGAACCCAGCCTGCCATGAACAGTTTAGAATGACTCCAATCTTTTGCTACATTGAAAAATAAAATTCTTGTAATGCATGCCACTGACAATGGGCTAATCTCCCCAATATATGGAGGGTGCCAAAAAAATGTATACATTTTAAGAAAGAGAAAAAGCTGTGTTAATTGTAATATTCAATATATGATACCAATAACAAAAGATGAATACAAGTCATGTTTGACTTCTGCAATTACAAGAGGTGCTCAAAGTGGTTACCATCAGCGTCCAGACACTTCTGATTATGGCAAACTGCTGCTTGGGCATAGATAACATCTTTTGAAATGTGTATATATATATATATATATATATATATATATATATATATATATATTTATCACCCCTGGTATAAAGAACTCCTAGAAATTAAAAAAAAAGGAGGGAAGTGGCAGTTATATCACAATTATGAATGCGTTTACCCTTTGACATGGAAGTCCCACTTCTGGGAATTTATCCAACACTGCAGCATAATTTGTTGAAGGAAAATGTTGAAGTTGGAAAAAACCCAAGTGTCCATCAATAGGGGACTGGTTAAGTAAACTATTTACCTAACTGAACACTCTGCAATTGGAAAAGAATGAGGAGGCCCTCTAGTATCGGTGTGGAAGGGTTCTGAGATACATTCTCATGTCACAAACATAAGGCACGATGAGGAATAATCATGTCGGCTGTTATCTGCATAAACAAACTCTGAACGGATATATTAGGGACACTGCAGGAGGGGCAGCGAAGTGGACAGGACCACAGACAGATTTTATTATGTTTTGCTGTGGATGGGATTTTAAAGGTTAGAGCCATGTGAATGCATTACCTTTTCACAACATGGAGATTGTTTTTTTAAACAACCACACCTTAAATCCATTTGGAACTAATTTTGGTGAAAAAAGTGAAGTAAGGATTATGAGTCCAATAGAATATTTTCTCCAAATGGCCCCGTTGCCCATCACCATTTATGTAAAATATCTTTCACCCTCTCATTCAAATGCCAGTTTTCTGATAAACCAAAGATCCAGAGGTAGATGGATCGGTTGTATCAGAGCTGTTTGGTTCGATTGATCTGACCACAGACAATCCCAAATTGCTTTTCTCACCACACCTTTAGAGTATGTTTAACATCAGGTATGACACATCCCTCTTAACAAGTTTATTTTTTAAATTTCCAGGCTATTTCTCATATTTACATTTTATATGATCTTCAGCATTTTCCTGTTTAATTAAATACTTGTTTTGATATTTTAATTGTGATATACATAGATGTATGTGCATGCATATGTTTCTGTGTGTGTACATATTTCTTCCTATCCAAGAGTGGGGTAGGTCTTTCCATTTATTCACATTAACTTTAATAGTGACACTTTTCTTTCTATAGCTTCACTATATTTAAGTTCATTTTACATATTATATTTTTTTATTAATATTTAAATTAAATCTTTTTTGTAACTCATGGTAGGCAGAAAAGCTTGATAAAAATTTACTCTAATTTTATTCTTTAGAACTCATTCCACCAACTTAATTAGCAACAATAAAGACTTAATTGCCCTAAGTAGAATTTAGGGTTTTTGTTTTTTTTCCTTCCAGTTTTGCTTATTGTTTAGAAACCACTGATTAGCATTTCTCGATACAGGCAGATGTCGCTTGTGGGATTAATGTTGTGACTGGCACTATAAAAGTAGGAAAACAAGTAGAAGCAGCAGAATTCTCACTCACAACTGCTATCTGGATAGACTCCAGCTAGAGGTGGTGATCATGGCATAGTTAGAGAGGAGCAGTGATGCAGAAAGAGACCTCCCATAGAGTTCTTGTGGGAGGCATCCCCAGGAATCCCCCTCACAGACTGATCTCTATTGAACTAAACAAACAGAAAGAGGGAAGAAAAGCAACCCCCAATTGCACATGTATATATGTGGTTCTTGTAAGTGTATGGCAGGACTTATTCCAGGAAGCCCTACTGGGAAGATGGGCCCAGGAGACAAGTATAAGATTCTGGTCATCTACTTGGTGTCTGTCATTCAGGTGGGAGGAAAAATCCACAGTTTCTCTATAACTTTCCTAGAGCAAGTATTCCATCAACCTTTCCAATACATTCAGGGTTAAAGCAACAAGATATTGGAAAAACTTAATGTGAACTTTGAACTTTTCCAGCAAGAATCACTAATTCAAATGCATACTTTGCATCAGCTAATGATACTATGAACAGATCAGGAACAAGAGCAGCACCAGTGGCCTTTGCCTTGACCTATCAAATAGCAAAGAAATTTTTCACAGCAGTACCTTTTTGAGTTAAGTTTCTCTGGCAAGTCCCATCCCCACCCCTGCAAAGAGTCAACATATACAAAATGCACCCAGCTTTCATAAATTTAAAATATACTTAGAAACAGGAACAGCAATGAGAGTTCAGGAAAACTAGTTTCCATTTTTATACTGACACACACTAGTGGCCAGGATATATCTAACTGTTGTTTGTTCTCAGGGCAGAGTGTCCCAAAGTAGGTAAATTTCAAAGCCCCCTGAAGGCAGGTGTAACTGACCGAGCTCCTGGATACTTTAAGGCTAGAGTTTGGTCCAGGTGGAAAATACCCAAGATTAACATAGCACTTTACCCACATGCAAGAGTGACATTATCTTTGTTGAGAGCACCATTCCTATCCAGTGTGTACACAGGGAGAGGGGATGTTGTGTTTTCAGTGGGTACCGAGAGGCACTGCTCCTTTTGGCTTCTAAAGCAGGTAGACATCTTGATCCAGTACAGCCTGGAAAATCAGTTTCAGCCAACACGAGATGGTTTGGCTTTGAGAGAAATCAGCGAAGCTAATTTTCTTGGAGCAGAAGAACCACTCTCATTTGGATTCCTTCCAGCAAATGCCAGCAGGGTGGACTGTTTAGGGTCTGAAGTTTTAAGGGACAAGTTTTAATGTTTCATTTAAATACTCTTGATATAATATAGTAGGGTGCCAGATGGGTACTAGACTTATCGGGAGGATCACTTCATAGATTATATAAATGTCTAACCACTGCACTGTACACCTGAAACTAATATAAAATAAATATCAAATGTCAACTAAAATTTATACACAGAAGATGCCAAGAAAATGTATACACATTTTAAGAAAGGAAAACTGTATTAAAATTGTAATACTTAATATATACCAATAACAAAAGATGAATACAAGTCATATTTGATTTCTGCAATTGCAAGGGGTACTCAAAGTGGTTACCATCAGCGTTCAGACAGTTCTGATTATGGTGAACTACTGCTTGAGCAACGTTGACCAAAGTGTCCACTTGTATACATTTTTTTGGTACCCCCGGTATATAGTCACAGGATGTAAAGTACAGCATAGGGAATATAATCAATGGTATTGTAATAACTATGGACGATGTCAGAGGGGTAGTAGTCTTCAGGGGGTTATCACTTTGTGAGGGGTATAAATGTCTAATTACTATGTTGTTTTGTACACCTGAAACTAAAAAAATATATTCAAAAATAAATACATACATACATACATACATACATACATACATACTCTTGATGTAATGCAGGCAAAGTGTGTGAGCACCAAGGACTCGAGGCTTATTAATGGAATCTGTAAATGCCATTCTGGGTCAGGGGAGAAGATCAGGCCACAGAAGAGGTTAGAAGAATTATTTCTCAGTTATGAGCAGGTGGCCACCTTACTGGAATACAATTATTTATTAGCACCTCAATTATTAGCAATGCGCAGAGTGGGAGCAAACAAACTTCAAGGTACTCTCACTAATTAGCCATGGCTATGTTGCTCTGTGGTGATGACATGCAACTGCAGTGTACAGAAAGAGCTACATTTGAGGTAGAGCTGTCTGAAGATGCAGTAAGGAAAGACTGATCTCTCCCCAGAAGGTTTCCAGCAAAAGGCGGACTGGTCGCCTGCCGTACTGTTGTGGGCAGATTCCAGGGGCTACAAGAGCAATAAGCCTATAACAATATCATAGGCGTAAGCTTCGACAGATACAAATGACTTGAAATAATGCTCACTGTACAGCTGGCACTATTCTAAAGGCTTTCCTAGATATTTCACTTCATCCTCACAAACTTTTCCATGTATGCACTTTTTATCCTCATTTTACGGAGGTCACTGAGACTGAGAGTGGTTAGGAGGCATGTCCAAAATTCGCATGGCTTGAGCTGGGAGCAAAGCCCCTCCAGGTGGTCTGACAGCAGAACCTCACCCCACCCTTGCCGTGCTGCTCCCCGATAATGGCAGTCACTAGTGAGACAGAAGATGAAAGCGTGGTCCTAGGAAGACAAGCCCATGGGCTCCTGGTCTTTCTCCTCCCCAGGAAAGGTTAGCAGGAGGTATTCACCTGGCCAACTCACCTCTCCACCACCATCATCTTGTTTTATTATGGGCAGTGTTATTCAAGTCAGATTTTCCTCCTTAAACTATGATATTGCCTGGAGTCCAGCGACTTCCTGGTCCTTGCTTCACAGTCCCCTGGGACTGGGCATCCAGAAATCTCCAACCCCAGGAAACCCCATTCTTATAATGGAATACTACCCAGCAATAAAAAACAGGGAACTATCGATACAACAGCACAGATGAACCTCACGTGTGTTATGCCAAGTGAAAGAAGTCAGAACCGGAAGACCATCACCTGTACCGCTCCACTTATGACACTCATGACAGTCAAAGGAAAGCAAGCCGATAGGGTCAGAAAACAGACCGCCATTGCTAAGGGCTGGGTGTGGGGGCAGGGGCTGACTTACACAGGGGCTGGGAGCATTTGGGGAGTGATGGCACTGCCCTATATGTGACTGGAGTGGCAATGACACTACTGTACACATTTGTGAATACTCACAGAACTGTGCACTAAAGAGGGTAAATTTTACTACATGTAAATTATTTTTTATTAAGGAAAGAAAACGGCATGCCACACTAATAAACATCTTCAAAGGAATAAAGGAAACTAATAAGGTGAAGCTAACAAGGAGTAAAAGCTTCTATTAGGTTGCAGAAAAGTCATGACGTAATTTTTCTATGTTTTTCGTTACAAAAATGCATCATGATTTTCCCAACAACCCAATAGTTAATAGATAATGTTATAAAAAAGCAACTTGCACGTTGACAGTGACTGACAAAATGATTTTCAAAACAACATGCAGCTTAGTTAAAGGAGCAATAATAAACTTCTTCCCCTCATCCCTGAATAATAAGAGGCCAAAATCTTAATCAACATTGTTTTATTGGCATGCACTGGAGGTACAGGTGGTATTTATTAGCACTAATCTACTTTGTCTCCCCTTGGTGTGAAAGACCAGGAAAAAAAAGCATATATATGACACTTCTAGCCATGAGCCTTCTTTAAATAGTCCACTTGATTTATCTGCCAGGACACTGGGACTAGGAAGTGAAAAAGGTGCTCTGAGCTCCCAGGACATCTGCTGAAAAATCAACACAGTGGCTCAAATGAGCTGTCAGAATGCAACGGGGGTTATTTACACTTAAAAGTACAGGCATTTACTAGAGAAGGGACGAGCTTCCTGAGGTGATACTTATTAACAGGGAAGCTATTTTAGCTACAGGTCAAAACCCAAAAACTCCTAAGTCAAAGAAAAAGAAAAGTAAATCTTCTTATCATAAATAATTGCATTTTACCTGCCTACAGAAAGGTATTTTAAAACTACGGGGCCAACATCAATGTCTGTTTCCTAGTCAGGCTGACCAGTGTAGGAGAACAGATGGCACCCTGCTCCTGGTCTTCTCCAAGCAAATACAGGATGGTCAACAAGAGACCATTCTCCATCACTGGAGGGAGACGATATGAATTCCTGTTGTCTCTTCCTGTTATCTGCTCCTTCATCTGCTACAAGAAGGTATTTTTTCTGTTGTCACTTTACCTTTTCTATAGCCTATAACTGAAGTCTCTCCATTCCTGATCTGGAACTTTCTACCACCCTTAATCAAATGTCACTGAAATCTACTTGTGCAGAATGGTGTTATTTGGGTGTACAGAGATGAAAATGGATGGATAGGCATGATCGGTGGATTTGAGCTTGCACGCTATCACAAAATTAGTTTGAAAAATTAAAGGAAATCTGATTTCAAAAGTTTTAGGAAACCTAGTCTCCACTGGCAGAAATGAAAAGGACAGGAAGAAATACAGAAGAGCAATATAAACAGGGTAAAATGGCAAGAAAAACCAGTAGAAAAAAACCCCAATTAATTGGTAAAGTCAACTTCACAAGAGTGAAAATATGTTTGAGAGTTTCAGCGAGAATAAAAGGTAGTTTAAGGTAGGAATGTGTTTAAAAGATGCGATCAAAATTATCCTTTATTCTCTCAAAGGATGAGGTTAACAAGTTGTAAAATAAGTTAATCTTCTAATACTTGGAGGGTATCCCTCTCTGTATGAAAATTCCATGGGAGAGATTTAAGTTACAACAGAAAGGCATTTCCTAAAAAAAAAGACAAATAATATAACATGCTACTTAAGTAATCTCTTATATTCTTAAAAACAAAACAAAACAAAACAAAACAAAACAAAAGCCCAGTAGATTCTTACATGTCAGCCTCTACTGAAATATGTTCAAGGGATTATCTGTTTATGAGCACCGTGTACCTTGTCCTGTGTGAGGGAGTGCAAAGTCAGAAAGAGATGGTCCCTGCACTTTGGGGAGTCAGCCAATTTGGTAAACAGAAATGACATTCCCCCTGACAAGCACCAGTACTAAGCCACACAGGTGCTGTCTCTGATTGTAGTTGGACCTTACAGACAGGAAGTAAGCGGGAACAGGTGAGCATGAATGCAGGAGGTGATGAGCTGGGCCCCCTGACTGGCAGTTGATTCCTCAGGACCAGGTGGGGACGAAAAGTGGGCACTCTAGCACAAAGCCCAGCCCCAGTGCATCACAGGCCTCTCAAAGTTCATCTCCCTGTGAGTCCTTCACATCGATTTTGGTTTTGGTCTTGTGCTTTTTTATTCCAAGAAGGTTTAAACATTTTATGGGCTGAGAGACTCAATTTTTAGACCATCAATGCCGAAATATAGTTGTTTTTAGACTGTTGGGTCTTTATAGGATCCTTTTAGGTAAAAACAGCTGCAAAAACATCATTAAAAAAAGCATATATTGTCACATGGAAAAGGCAGCAAGAGTCTATTTTTATAAAGTTCAAAGTGATTGTGTATCTTGTAGGGGACTCCTTCCAGACTGCTAATATTTCTCTGGCTTTATAACTACCCCACCCCTCCCCCTTTTGCTAATAAATTCCCAGCTCTATAAACTGCAGCAACAGACTAGGATTGAGCCCATGCCTGCCTAGCTCTGCAGCCACCTTCCTTCTGAAATGTGACACCCCAGCAAAGTGCACTCTTCCTTGTTGTTTACTAATGGCCCGGCTGACTTCTGATATTTATCACTGAGTTGGAGTAAACAGAGAGGGTCGATGGGAAAGACAGGTGCGGGCCTCGCTTTGGCATTCTGACCTAACCTCTTTTCCAGCCCCTTCATCTGATCAGCTCCTCCTCATCCTTCAGATCTTAACTAATTTCGTCCTGGAAGCCCGAGGCCACCCCGCTGCGAAGCACCACTACTCACTCCTAAGAGTTCTCCTCGCAGACTGCCTTTCTCTAGGCCAGCGGTTCTCAACCTTCCTAATGCCGTGACCCCTTAATGCAGTTCCTCATGTTGTGGTGACCCCCAACCATAAAATTATTTTCATTGCTACTCTATAACTGTAATTTTGCTACTGTTATGAATCGTAATGTAAAT
>NW_017731510.1:2284167-2301677 GCF_001890085.2 Hipposideros armiger | reverse complement strand
GGGACCGTGACCCACAGGTTGAGAACCGCTGCTCTAGGCCAACACTAGACATGCAATGTTGTAATTGTGGAGCTCGTATCTGCACTGCCACCCCCAAACACACACACACACACACACACACACACACACACACACACACACACACACACTCTCGATTCCAACAGCCAGGGCTCTGTCTTGTTCATCTCCGTCCCCCAACCCAAGAGAGCTTGGCTTGGAGAATGAGGATGCATGAAGCAAGGACAGTACTATTCAGAATATTTCTATTTCTAGTTAACTCCCATTTTTAAATTGCCCACTGGGAAGTCATTCACGAAACAGTCCTCCCTCCAAGATATTAAAATTGTAATTACTGTTCAACAGCTCTCAGCACAAAATAGGAAGCACCCTGGTAACCATGGACTCTACCAGCTGGGATGTTCTTGGCATGGGTGTGGCACCAGACCTGTAGGTGTAACCATCAGGCATGTCCCATGCCACACATACCACCACCGCCCACCATTAAACGGGGAACAATGAGGAGCAGGTCTCAGGGCCCCTGGTCTTAGCATTCTGCTGCCACAGGCTAGGTGGTCAACACCTGATTAAAGCTTTTGATAGAAAATGGATGGTTTCAGATTTGATGAAGTCACAGCCTTCAGAAAAAAGGTCGATACGTTGACTTGCTTTTCAAGTTACCTTTACCTATTAACATGCTAGCAGTAAGCTCATGGCTGCAAGTCTAGCCCCTCAAATAATGAATCTATATCAGGAAACAAAGTCACCTCTGACAAGGCAGATGTGCAGGCCAGAGGAGGAAAGCCTAGCTATCAGGAATTTTGTCTTTAACATAAAGAAATTTCTTGTATGTCAAGAATGAAATATGTCTTTTCGAGGCATATTTAAATCATGCATTACAGCCAAAAGGGAAAAGTTACTGGATAAAATTTTGGTCATGGTTTAAAACATCTATTCTCTTTTGATTCGAACATTTAATCACAATCTTCCCTAGTCAGTACCTTCTTTCACCATTTACAATACAGTCTGGGTTACTATCGGGAAATAGACACCAGTTTGGAATATGTGGACCAAATTCACATTAGCATATTTAATTAGGCTCCCCAAACATAAAGTCCATCAGACAGTAAATGAAAGAAGAGCTGCCTACAAGCAATTTAGATATAATTATTTTCAAACAATGATGGCCTGGAAATTGGAGGGAAAAACCAAACCTCTCAGAGGTCAAACAGAAAAAGAAATGTTGTAAGACAGCTACAGAGAAAAATGTATATGTTTTCAGAAAAAATAAATTCAATCTACTCTGCTGTAAAAATGGTAGTTTATACATGAACCATAATTCATTTTACTGTTTTCGTTTGAAGACACACAAAACAAAATGCTGGGAAGTCTCTTCTCATGTCCTATAGTATTTTAGAGTTCAGGTGTTTTGCTTGTTTGATTGTTTTAGGCTTGTCAGATATCGACAAGTCTTAATGTGCTTTCAACTAGATTTTGTTGGTTATGTTTCATTTGGCCTCAAAATTCCTATGGTTTAAATCTTTATTCCCCACTCAATGACAATATTTCCAGACCTCCATCCATGTTAAATATGCATCCTATTTTCTGGCCTGTAGCCATACTGGTTTAATGACCCCAAGAAAACATTAAAATTCCTTATATATGTTGCCAAAATAAGTAGACACTAAGTGGTATAAAATTCCCATTTTTTTACATCTGCATATATAGGTTATGGTTGTTCTCAGTATTAGGAACCACCAGCTCATCACCATCACCATTTCAAAATTTCATTTCTATTTCAAAGATAATGTGGTATGTCTTCTTTATGTTATACCAACATTTACAAGACATCCATACCATAGTTTTTTGAAATATAGGTTAAGTTCAAGTAATTTTCCTGTTATTTTTCTATTTGAATTTTATTATCATTAAAAATTTTAACCACTCAGAATAACCTTTTCCTAGGGGTTCAGAAAGTCCATGAACAAATGCACACCTCATAAATGCTTAAAATGTTGATGCTGCTATGCTTTGAAAACGTACTCTATTTGAAAAATTTTGAATAACCAACTGCTAGTTTGTTAAATCGTGTAGGGACTTTAAAGAATTTGATTGACCCTTCTCTTAGGAATTACCGGTACCACCAAGTGGTCACATCGGGTCTTCAAAAATTTATAGGTCCTTCCCTAACCTCTCTACTCCCAATTATTGTGTTTAAGGTAAATTCCTCCCATTGTCAAAATCAAAGAGTTTTAAAAATCAGTGTCTCCTTCCTGCTTATAAATTAAATTGGGAAATAGTTGCATAATGGTCGTGATTTATGTCCCTGGTTAGAGCTCCAAAATTACAGGAAAGGTCTCTGCTTACCATCTGCCCTACAAATTGACAGTTTCTGAAATCAGTTTCTGAAAGGCCTACGTAACTTGCCTATTCTAGAATGAAAAAGGAGTCCCTTCCTTTTCATAGCTTCCAATAGTGACGAAACCTATGTCTGGTTATTTACATTCCCTTCAGTGGCTACTCATCTATCCCATCCAGCCCTATCTTCTTGTCTTTGCTAATTTTATTCCTTTTCCTGCCCCCCGCCCAACACAGACTCACCAGGAATGCACCCCTCTAGCTGGCTGATGGGAATTCCATCTGCTCGGCCAGGCTAAGAAGTTCTGTACAGTTTAGCTCACAACAGAATTTTACCTTCTGAGAAATATGGTCCACCTGCTCACAGCCACAAAACTTAGCATTTAATTGGCTTTAATACAAAACAAAACGATATACAAAGTTTGTTCTTCAAACCTTCAATGAATTCCCCAAAACCTATGATCTGTCTACACAGTTTTGTTCCCCTCAAGGTAACTAGAATGGCAAAGAGCTTGTGACATTCTTTTAAAATATTTAGCATTGTTTTTTTTTGTGGTAAAATACACATAACATCAAGTTGGCCATCTTAACCATGTTTAAGTGTCCAGTTCAGTGGTATTAAATACATTCACACTGTTGTGCTGCCATTACCACTGTCCACCTCCAGGACTCTTTGTGACACTATTGTCATTAGTCTATAGGAGGCAGATGGAAAATTGCCAGTTAGTTTTTCATGATCAAAATCTAGTTTTAATTCACAGAACTGTACACCTAAAATGGTGTATGTTACTGTGTATTCATTACACTTCAATAGCACTGATTAAAGGCAAAATAAGGAGGGATGTCATAGGAGATAGGGCTGGTGACAATTGGGACCCAGACCACGAGGGGCAGGGGCACAGAGGGAGCGGGGATTTTATCAGGAGACATCGGAACCCATGCAAAGGTTGATAAATAGAGGCATTCCTTCACTTTCTCATTGCCAACATTTTTGAGCACCTAATGTTCCAGACACTGTTCCAGAAAGATCACCCTGACTGCCTTATAGATGGCTGAGGGGGCGAAGTTAGCAGTTTTCAACACAGGTAAAAAGTATTTAATTAAGGCAGTAGCAAAGGGAAGGGAGAGCAAAGGCTGTATGTATTTTTACTTTTATCTGTGAATGGGGCCACTGTGAAATTACTGATTCCACCATTTTGTTTCTATTTTATAATCACTCGAACCCATGGTTACTTTCATCAGAATAAACTTGATGTGGACACCCTGCAAGCGTTATGTAAGATCGGTCAGCAACAAAGGATCCGTGGTACAGATAGTAACACTTAAATTGTGTTATGTTCACAGTGCTGTGAAAATGGTCTGATTAGATCTGTATCATTTTAGTGGAATATTTATGGCCAGCTCAGGGGGAAAGCGAATTTTCCACAAGGCATTTTGTGGGTAAAACTGGAGATGATGTGAATGTTTATCAATGCAGGAATGGTTAAACAGATTGTAGGAAACTATATTGTGAAATACCATGCAATGGATCTGTATGTAATAACCCAGAATGGGCTCAAAGTACTTTGTTAATTGAAACATGAATTGCAGAACATATTGTATTACAAAGTATGATAAATTTTTTTGTAAAAATATTGATTTGTCTGTATATGTAAAGATCTCTGTAAATACGGAAAAGAATATACATAAGGGGGTTGGGGACGAAAGTGAGGGGAACCTTGAGCTGTATTCCATATTGTGATGAGAGAATAACCATGCATTCCTTCGACAGAAAAATGTTTATTGGTTAGTATACCAAGTGAGTAGATCGTATTACATCATGACACATACTTTACACAACCTTTATTGGTAATTCAAATCATATAATGATCCTGATAATAATGGCTAATACTATATGTGTGTGTGTGTGTGTGTGTGTGTGTGTGTACGTGCTCATGTGTGTATCTTTTTAATTTGCCAACTTGCTTTTAGACTGCTTTTTTAAAATGACTGATAGTTATGTATATCAGAGGACACTCAAGATGAGAACATGCTGGCTATTGCAAAGGGTTTCTCCTGGAGTTACAAGAAACCATTTAAGAGAAATAAATATTTAATATTTTCACTTAACTAATTAATTACAAAACCTTTAGAACACAAAACTATTCATTGCAAATAAGCAAATCAAATTACAACAATCTTCGATCTTTTCATTCAAAACACACTAAAATAGCATGTGAGGAGGACTTTCCTATTTTTAAAATTGTATATGATGTGCACATTGGGGCCACAGAGGCCATTGGTAACAGCAGACAGTGTCCAAGTCACGGCTCTAACTGTCTGGGCTCAGTCAAGGGCTTTGCTGTCTTGGCTTTCAAATTAATATCTCCTAGCAATACTAACTAGAAAACGGCACAGAGTGGTGGAGACATTTCATTTATTTATTTTGAATTTTGTAAAGAATGTTTTAAAAGGCTGTTAACACAAGACCAGTTAGCAACTGTTACCCAGCTCCAACTGAAACATTAATTTAAGGAATTCACATGGCATTTTTAGGGCCTCATTCCAAATCGAATTTCTCAGACAGACTAAAATTGTACTCTTCTCATCTTCAGCCTACTTAAAGTTTTTTTTGTGTTTTTTTTTTTAAAAGGCAAGATAGTAGGTGTAAATGATTGAAAAGGGCCCCAGAGGATGCTCTGGAAAGTTAGAGGGTTGGGAGCTTCATACAGAATGTCTTGATAAGAAGTCTAGACTATCTGTAACTTGCTGATTGTGAGGAAAACCAGGTTATTAAGAAACCTTGTGAAGCCAACAGCTACAGGAGCTTAAAACACATGTGAAGCTGGGGATGACACGTGGGAACAGGAATTCCAATACTGCTTTAACTTTGGTCCACAGCACTAATTATCTATGAACCCAAGTGACATTTAGGAGTGACTCCTATCACAGACGCAAAAAATGCCACAGAAAGAGGGGACAAACATCTTTAAGTGTCAAAAGGGAATTGTAAAAATGCAGACAGGAAGAGGACAGAAAGTACAAAATCCATGACACATACATCTAAAAGTTCTTACTTGGAGTGGGCTGAGTTCAATATTATAGCACAAGATGAGCAGCCAAGGCAAATAGGCTGGCCGTGTGCAAAGTAGGAAAATGCATCTCTTTTTTCAGGTTTCCCTACATTTTGGCCCCATTTACAACCTTTTGGCTGGGTAACCTTGTGCAGTGAACAACCTGCATGACTCAGGAAAATTACTCGTTAGTTGTTTTAGTTAGTTTAGTTACAGAGTGAGTGTCATGAACATACACATATGTTTGACCTGAATATCCAATAGGAAAGAGGAGACAGTTTGGTAAAGAAATGGTTAGTCACAGTTACTTTAGCAAACCACTTGTTAAATGATCTGAGCTGAGTGTTTTAAGGGACCACATCAGAAAAAGTTGATCTATGCCTTGGTTTTTATTTCTGTCAAGAGTTGAGAAATCAGACTCAAAATAACCCATAACAGAATGAGCTATCAACACCATATACAATTAACATTGCTTTCCTATTTCTCCATAGAGGGGACTGCCTGGTTCCACATTTCTAAACATATTTAGAAAACTATTAGTCATCATGGCCTCAAAAGCCACACCTTTATAGCCAAACTATTCTTAAAGGAGGAACAAGGTAGCTGGTATTCTTACTGACAGCCATCAAAAAATGCCTTTTCCACATTTTCCTGGGCACAGCTCTCTCCCCACTAGTCCCTCTAGCAAGCACATTGATATTAGTTATAACTGAACCAGCATTTTGAAAAACAGTCAGACAACTCAGTGAGTTACCTTGAGATCTTTTTAATTACCTTATTGGTTTACTCCCCACTCACATCCACACCTTCCCCATTGCATCCAGATAGCCCAGAAGCAACGCGTCAGTGCTCAGGAAACTTGCAGATTCCATGAGAAATCCGACCCTTTCATTCTAGTAAAAAAAAACTGACTGGGTTGCCTAGGGATGTCTCAGTGCCCACCAAGAAAAGTGTGAACACTGGCTGCCCAGACTCTGACCACCCTGGGAGGAGGGTGTGAGTGACAGCAACATCTAATCAGGCTAAGAGGAACAATGGAATGGAGACGGCCTTCGTCCATCCATCAGGAACAGAGCGGGATGGCATGGTAGTGGAGAGAAGAACTGCCTGATGCCAGGCTTTGGTTATTTAACACAAGGACCTAGATCTGGAAAGCATCCCCAGATTCAAAGGTTAGGTGTGTCACAGGTCTCCATAAGTCATAACAGCACCTTTTCTTTAATTGGACATTAACAAAAATCCTTCTTTGCAATGACTTGAAATACCAAAGACACCCTCTGCAAAAGGCCTCCCTCTTCAAGGGAGAAGTCACTGGCTTACCTCGATAATGTAGAGAACCACATTCTTGTAGAAGCAGTACAAGATGCACTTGGTCACCCGGTTGTAACTCCAGGCACCATGGACCAACAGGAGCTTCTCTAAGTAGGAAAACTGAAAAAGGAAAACACAGTTCAGAGGAGTGGATTGTGTAGCAGTCAAAGTCACAAAACGTCTTTTGGAGGAAGGGACAGGTAAGGCAACAGAAAATCAGATTCTGCTGGTAACCTCAGAAATTCACTCACTTTAGAAAACTAAAGACGGAGCTTGCAGGCCTAGTGAGAATAGCTAACATCTCTCTGAGCAAGATAATCATCATTTCCCCCAACATGTGGCTGGACTTCTAATTGTTACTCTCATGAAATTCTATTCATGCAAATGCTTTTTAAAGGTCTTAATTATTAAAAGAAGGTGATCACCTGAATTGGAATTAAATTACAGTATGAATCAGATACTTCTATTCAATCACAGAGTTTATGGTGACAGTGGGAGCAAGGGACAGAGTCACTCAAGCATCAGTATTCTTTTGAAAAAGGGGATATATATATATATATATAGATAGATAGATATATATATATCTATATAGATATATATATATATTACCTATTTCCACTGTCAGCTTGCAGGTTAAACAATTACAGACACACAGAGACATACGGCTACACACACAGACCCACACAAACATACAAACACAGTCACACTCGGACACACACACAAACACACGGAGACGCATGCACCCTCTGTTTCTATACCCATTTTGTTCTGCTTTTCTGCCTCCATAGCACAGGGTACCTCTTGCTAGAGTGCTATGCAGTCAGGAATACCAAAAAACCAACTAGCAGCTAACAGACTAAGTGAGAGTAACGTAATGGCTCTTACACTTTAAAATATTCAGCAATACCCTAATGTTCCAATAAATAATTTGAATCCCCTTTGGAGCAGGGGGCCTTGGGGCACCACCCGAATCATGTGTCCTCAGTGTCCCCTTAGCCTGGCCTGCTCTCCTGTGTCCTATTTCATGAAGGTCCCCAAAGAGTGTGAAAACTGAGCTGGAGGGAGGGAAATGAGTGTTTTCAGTTTTGTACTCTGGAGTGACTGCACAGTTAGGAACATGTCTGCTTAAATTCACAGTTTCTGTACATTCAGTGAGCCTCACAACACTTTGAATTTCCCCCGTTGGTTGCCCTGTACTGGAACCTTAATTCCCTGTTCTAAGTCACAGGGCAGTCTTCGAGCTCAAACCCCAGTGCTGTCCTCAGAGACATAATCAGGCCGCACTGAGAACGTCCACAAACATTAGAAATTCTTCTGTTATTGTAAACTTCCTATTAATTTAACTTTTGAAATTAAATTTAACTAACTATAGGAAAGACTGATGGAAAACAACATTTTTTAAAAAAACATTATTTTCAAGAGGGTGCCACATAATGATTATCATTAGCACTAAAGAAGGGGACCCACTCTGGTATAACAGCTCCTTTCAAGGAGTTCTTCTACAAGCTCAGGGTGAGGCCCTCACCTACACACTCCGAAAGCTAAAAGACGACTTCAGAATGGCAGGAGTAGGTGCACATGGCGAAGTAAAACTGCCCATAAAGGGTTATTAAGGAATCCAAAGGGGAATGGGGAATCATAAAATAACTGGCCAAACAAATAAAAAGGAAGTTTGTCTTCGACCTGGACCCCCTGATGGTAAACTTCAATGGGCACGGAGAACATCTGCTGGAATCATCCAGAAGGCCTCAGCTTTAGCGCTACAATGATTTGTTTTCAGAAAAAAAGAAAAAGAAAAAAAAAAACCTAAATCAAAATGCTGTTTTCATGAGGTCATTCAGAAAACGTTGAGAAGGTAGGGGGCAGGAATGATTTTCTCCTGAGGGGAAGACACAGCCGAGGGCTCCAGGCGCCAGCGCAGACGCCTGCCAATCAGGGGCAAGGCAGCCAATCAGAGGACGGCTGTCAGTCCCGGGGGGGCGGGGGGGGGCGGGCTGCCCTTATGGGAAAAAGCACAGGCAGGCAGGAAGGAAAGAGAACCAGAACGTTGTGGACTTCATCATTTTTCCAAGGATGAGTCTTCAAATGTTCTTCTTCTGTATATAACTCTACAGGGCACTTTCTCAAAAGACCCAATCAAAAATATATTCATCCACATTAAAACGAACAGATAAAGACAAGCTGGCATTCATCAAATTGTGGCATTCCCTACTTAGTAATTATAGAGGAGGCATACTGCTGGGCGGAGGGGCTGTGAGGTAAGGAGGAACCCTGCCCTAACATAACAGGACCTCTGCCTAATCATGAACAGGACTGTGGACAAGAGAAATGAAGACCCACACAAGGAGGGTGGGGGGCACTCGTCAGTTCCCTTGGCAGAGTGACTGTTATGCTGGGGGGGGGGCATGAAATCCCTAAATAGAATTATAAACCCCTGCTCCCCTCGCTACCTTTCTTTGATGCTTTTAATGCGAAGAGAGCAATTGCTCCAGGTCCCACGTCCTATTAGTATGCAGTTTCAATAGAGCAGGTCATGGAATCGCCCTTCCCCAGACATTTTCAAGAAAAAGACAGACAAATATTTGCCTGGAACTCCTAGGAAACCTCTAAAGATCCCTTCCAGCCATATGATGCTATAACTCAAGTATTTAATAATGCTGGGGTGTATAACATCTACAGTTGCTGACAGACTACAGGAAGCGTGAGTCCCCCAGGCCTTGGAGTAGTTGACTCAGGAAAGCAAATGGGCAGGTGTGTGGGGCTGGTCCCCAAGGTCACATGAGGGTCTGGCGTTCTCTGACCCTGGATGCTCGGACTGGAGGCAAGTCACCAAATGTGGAGGAGCCTCAGTTTTCCCACCTGTAAAATCAGAATTCCTTCTATCTACTTGGAGGAATTAGCTTGAGGATTTATTTGAAATCAACAAAGGCACAAGATTGATTTCATGTACTTTTCAGAGCCATGAGGACTTTGTAATTCCTCTCTGGGTTTGCAGAACCATGAGCTGGGAGGGAATCTGAGAGGTGATCTAATGCAGAGCCCTCCTTCGGGGAGGTGGAGCCCCAAAGCTGCAGGGGACCAGCCTGCAGCCCTGGGGTGGCTGGAAGCTCTTTCCCCTTTTATGCGCAGCCTTTGCTTTCAGCTTGAAGAGGGAAAAAGCTGTTATTACTTGCATTCGTGTGATTAAGGTTAACATATTCTTCAAGAGATTAAGCACTGGAGAAACACGAGGGGACTCTAGCTAACCGGCCAACAAGTAGCATTTAATCACAGCATACTGCAACCGGGAAACAGGGGAAACGTTCTACGTTCAGTCAAGTCTAGATTTTCTGTGTGACCAAGCAGGCCAAATGGTCTAGAGATGTACCCTAGGGGTCAGGAGGTTGGCTGACTCTTCATTTTTAGATTATCATTAAGAAGTAGACATTTCTTTCACCCTCGGGCCATGTGTATAGCAACTACAGTGCATCGAATGCCTCTGCATGTAATGTTCCCTCCAGAGAGGAATGGGATGAGCTTAGCCTAAGTGCAGGAGGATGCTTGCTACTAACCACAGGGCAATTGTGGCCCA
Organism: Hipposideros armiger; assembly: GCF_001890085.2. Classification (NCBI taxonomy): domain Eukaryota; kingdom Metazoa; phylum Chordata; class Mammalia; order Chiroptera; family Hipposideridae; genus Hipposideros; species Hipposideros armiger. The sequence goes on along the minus strand of NW_017731510.1, from coordinate 2,291,387 downwards.
AACCCCACTCACGCTCTCAGCAGTTCCCGTAACAGCCATGGTCCTGGGCAATGCCCTAGTCACAGCTACAAAGCACGTGACAGCTGTAAACCCCTTTTTTTCCCCCAACCTTAAATGCCTGATGAGAAAATGTTCTAGCACCTCTGAAAGAGACGAGACCCCATGATGGGAATTGTAGAGAGTGGATGTTATGAGCACAGCCGCTGTTTGGCGCAGGGTGGCACAAGGACAAGCACACACAACAGATGAGGGAGCTGAAGGTAAGAGATCATTACTAGCACGACCAGGGAACTATTTGTCAGGAATGATACCTGCCTGGATGACAGAAAGCTTGGCCAACCCCACAGCTGGCCAAATCAAACCCAATGGTCAGGACAGGGCCTACAAATAGCACAAGATCAAGACTACAGAGAAAGTCAAGTACACTGGTGGTTCACCTAGATAGCAACCTCAAAGCGGGTACCGGAGTTCTCAGAGTGGAACTCAAACACCAACCGGACCTTCATGCCCAGCTATAATACACCTCTGTCAACAGGATGAGACAGCTGTTCAATCACAAGTCTGACCTGTGCGATGGCATAATCTGAGTTGTTGGTTGCCTGCATGCCCTCGTTCCCACTGATTCCCACGCCCACGTGGGCTGTCTGGATCATCCCGACGTCATTGGCACCGTCCCCGATGGCGAGGGTGATGGCCTTTACCCGCTTCTTGACCACATCCACTATCTCTGACTTCTGCAGAGGAGACACCCTGTAAGAGAAGAAAGAGAAATGACGACTACATGCGTCTTTCCAGAGGAAACAGCTGTAAACTACATTTAGCTGCATTAAAAGGGCAGTTATTGGACAATTTCCAAATTCAATACATACGTTTTATGTTTGTGTGCAAAGAAGCTTTCAGAAAACAGTAGCTTGTGGCTTTCAAGTATTTGCCAACTGCACAGATGAAATACACAACTCAAAACTAACTTCAAACACAGCCCATTTGTAATCACTCTCTCAGTGGGAGCCATACGTGCAAACGCCCCAGGGGCACATGTGCCCTCCTGAAAGATACAGGCACTTAAGCTGGTTATGGAGGCCTTAGGAAATGTTTTCCCCAGTAAACCATTTCTGCTTTGCTGTACACCACACACAACCTAGGGCTGGCAAGAGAATTTTCCATAAAATCTGCTTTCACAAGAGGGAAAGGAACGTTGGCAGAGCTTGAGAAATGCAGGAAGAGGACTAGAGTAAGAGGAAAGAAGGAAGGCTTCTCCAAGTCCACCCCAGAGATGGAGACGGCATTTGAAGGGCAGCCAAGGCAGAGGATTTAAGAAGGGGATCTACAGGGGTAGAAGGTCTGCTAAGGCTAAACTGTGAAGTAGCACAGCCCAAAGGGGAAGACTAGAGCAGCCTCTGCCTGAGAGAGGTTGTGTCCCCAAGGAATCAGAAAAGGTGGGCTACTGTTCATAAGCCCTCCAGCTGTCTGGGAAGAAGACCCAATGTAAACCTATGGTGTGTGAAGCACAGCAACATTAATTGTAGTGAAGTATAAGACCAGATAATATGACAACAGGATAGAATGATGGGTACCTCAGGACTGACTTATTTTTACTTTAAATTCTGAATTGGTAAGCTATTTCATTTGGGAAATTTACAGGTAAAGTCCTGAATCACAACAACAACAGCACACACACACACACACACACACACACACACACACACACACACAGAGTAAAAGACCTTTCTGGGTTCTCAGAGGTATACTGGCCACAGCCACACAGAGACCAGACTTGTAAGCTAGGATCGACACTCAAAAACTTTCCCAGTAGAACTATGAGCTCTCAAAGGGCCTCCAACCCACAAAAATGCCTGTTTCCAAGGGACAACTTACATTTTACCAACTCTGGAAGGAAAATGTGTTTGGTGAGACAGCAAGCTGAATCTAAAGCTAAGGTACTCTGAAAGCCATTGCTCAGTTACAAAGAAATAAAAATCAGCAAGTTAGAAAAACAGAATCTAAGTGCTGAAAAGGCTTTAGACACCATGTTGTGTGATCTGATATCTCTTTCATCATTTTTACAGGGATTTTCAATGATGGGACTTTTCAGCCTCTTGGGGTAGTTGCAACCACGAAAAATTATTATTATTACCTTTTTATTGTTGGTAAGCACAGTTAAAAGTACTAATTCTGTCCTCTGCATTAGACTAGAACAAATATAACTTTTCTTTCAAATATTAGGAAGGTGGAAATGTAAAGACACCCCTATCACACCTTTCCTCCCAAATCTCAGTTTCTGTTGGCTAAATGGTCTCAGGTCCTTCAACCATATTTAATGGCCATGCTTCAGAGCTTAAAAATAGCTCCCAAGTATGATATTCTAGATAGCTGAGGGCAGACGAGAACAGGCTCACCACCTCCCTAGTAGCTGACGCTAGACTGACATTAATGTAGCCTAAAGTGAAATTACTGGAAGCTTTCCTATCGTTTATTATTGAGCCTCCCATTAGCTAAACATCAGCAATTTTAATACACAGGGATATAAGCTGTATCTATTCCCTCCATGTTCAAGCATTGACACATGCAGCCAAGGGCTGATCTTTCCATTCCTCTCTCTCATTAAATTTCTGATTGGCAGACACAGCTCACCGTTCTAATTTGCACACAAATGTGACTTCTCATTTTATTTTTTCAACTCAGTAGAAGCAGAGATCAAATATTATATGGAGAAGATGACCTGGGAGTCAAAGTTAAATAATTGAGCATGGCTTTTTCTGTGCCCCATATGAACTATATGAGAATAATTTTATTAGTTCTTGTTTTTTTCATCAATGAAATGTGGAAAATGAGATTGCTGTGATGTATTTATGTGAAACCATCCTGCTTACTATCAACTGTGAAACAAATGTTATTTCCTACCCGTCTGCAAAACCTCAATTGTTGGGAGAAAAAATGGACACATCTGAGAATTGCATGCCATCTGACCCATGATTCTCAGACTGTGTGTATGTGGGTACTTTGGGGTGCTATCATGGGAAATTATACATTTTCAAGGGAAATGCAGCACCATCTTTCAGGTAGTGATACAAAATACTAGCTCAACGTAGCTCATAGTTTCTACATTAGATCATGCTATCTTCCTTTGCATGACATATCTTTGTGAAGCTGAGTTTTCATGGCTGCTGTGATATAAAGCAAATACACTGTGAAAAAAATCAGTGGAGAACAGGAAATGAGGGAGGTAATATCCACTCTTACTCCAAGGTTTAAGAAGTCATACAGTGCTCAGCAGGTACACCATACCATGCCATTGGTAAGTGATTATGATTATTTAAAGATGAAAATAAATATTATTTCTTTCATTTATGTGCATTTTTTTTCAAATGTCTGCTAAGTTGTCTGGACATAAATACTCCTTAAATTGCTTGATCTTACCTACTTAATAGTTAGAAACTGTTCAGTTTTTTCTTTTGGCCCAAGGGCTTTACAAAGGACTTATTGAGACACTGAGGCACTGTGAACCCAGAGAACTTGGGAACCAGTGCTTTAATCACTCCTCTCCATGATTACGTGATTCACTCTTCCAGTACAATTATTTACCCATGGAAGTGGAACCTTATCTAATGGTGCCATCATTTAACCTCCAACTCTTCTTGTGCATCCACGAAGATATCCCAAGACAGCACGGAATAGACACTACACAGCCTTGACACTACACTGGGCCAGCCTTGAGATTCTAGATGCCCCCCAAGTAATCAAGCAACTTGGTCTCTTAACAGCAAACTGAAGTGGTCTAGAGAGAAGGGGAGCCCAGGAGCAGGATGCTCAGCCATATGAACACGGTGCTGTGAGCATTTGGAAGGGTTGTAGTGGAGGAATAGAGAAGTTGCTAAACAAATCCAAGGTTTTCTTTAAGGTTAAAGTTTCTGCTTTTATGTCCAGGGGTTTAGCAATAAGCCAACCAACACGAGACAAGGAGCTACGTTTGCCATGCTGGGATTTGCATTTCAAGTAAGTTGAGTCAGGTCATGATTCTGATGGCTTAAAGTCAAATCTATGAAAGTCCAACAGCTGCCTTTTCCCAAAAAGCAAAAATAAAGAGAAAACTTGGCTGGGTAGATAAACCAAGTCATAGCCCTGTGTTTCAGAAGCATGAAATTCTCATCAAGGATTTATTATGCCCTCAACTGTAATGCCTTGAGAAAACATAATTCGAGCACACACTAGGGGTTCACAATAGGTGTAAAACAGCTAATTTCCACAGAACTGAAAAGGCACCATTACACTTTAGCCATACATAGTATTTTAGTATTACGCTAAGTTACCAAGAAGCACAAACCAGCTCTTTTTTAATCTTAATTTGTGACCTGGAATCACATACCACACTTAATAAGTATTCCCAGCATTCAACTGGTAAAATAAGAATTCCAGACCACATCTAAGCCAAGCGAGGTGCTCAGGACACTTCTACACCATATTTTGGTGCATTATGAATAGAAATATAAATTCAAAGATCTTCAATAACCAGAGAGGTATTCTACCCACTTTTCTTTTGGCTGACACAATAGATTCTAAAATAAAAAATAAGTTTTCCTTGTGAGACTTTAAAACCCAAATTTAGTATCCTGGAGTATCTCACTTATGGACTATGTGTTCCTGAAATTTCAAAACTCACTTTCAAAAGTATTTCAAGCATAACACTTAACTATGACCATTGGTACCTGCTTTTATAGGCTTAATGGTCATGCATTACTGTATCTGAACAAATTTAAACATGCCCCTTTCCTTCTCAGAGCTCAGCTGTCCCATTTGTCTAAGAGACACTGGCCTCCATTACTGATTTATAAACTGAGTTCAGCAGAGCCCAGGGAATTAAAGGAACTCCTCCTGGGAGCACCCAGGAGGATTTCAACCAAGGCCATAATACTTACTAATTAACCAGATTCACCAAATACTTTCAGGAGTTGGGCTTCCAAACTTCTTTGTTCCAAATAGATAGTCCTTATGACTTAAAAAAAGAGAGAAATTTGAAGGTCACTGGCCGAGATTGCAGAGTCTCAAATTTTAAGTAAGCATCAGACTCCTCTAGAGAGCTTGTCAAAATACAGATTCTGAGTCAGGAAGTCCGGGGTGGGCCCCAGGAATGTACTTCTGACAAGCTGCCGGGCGATGTCGGGCTACTTATCTATGGACCACACTGAAGTAGCCAGCACTGGCCTGGACAACATCACAAGTTCTGTCTTATTCAAATGTTTTCATCAACGAAGCTTACATTTCCATACACAGGACACATGCAAAATATTCACAGAGTGAGATTTAACAAGCAATTAGCAGAAACACTGCACCTCGTCCCTTTCCTTCAATCTTTGCATATGGAGGTCCTTCTTTGCTTTCAAACCCAAATTAATAATTTCAAGTTGAGGTTGCAATTTCATTGAAGATAGTCTTCCAATCTGAGTGTCTCATGTAAGAGGGTGAGAGGGGAAAATACAAACCAAAATAAGGCATACAGGACTTCATGAGTTTTTTGAACGAGGCAAGAACCAATATATATGATTTCATTTGTGAAAGTTTCCGTCTTCCCATTAACTGAAAGATAATATCCATGTGAAAGAGATGTTCTCTCCTTATGTCAGTCAGTGATCCTAAATGTTTGAAAAATCGCAGCACCTTAAAGAAAAACTCATGTAGAGTTTGTAGATATACAAACACCTAAATGAGACTAAACTCTAAAACAATTAAGCTACCCTGCGTATCTGTTTAATGAGTACGTCCTTCACTGACCAACACCGTTCTGACCCCCGTGCTTTCTTTAGGTGCATTTAGTGCATTGACACAGGGCCACTTGTCCAGGCCTTTGGACAGTTATCCCCTCCAGGAACGTCCTACATCTGTGCTCTGACCCAAAATGTGTCAGTCTTTCAAAGTAAACACATGTCTCAGTTTTTGGTACATCTCACTGTAGCCTCAAGCTCCAAAAGCAGATAATTTTGGTAGCTTGGGATGGGCCCTAGAACATGGTGGCAGATGTGAGGCTGCAGGGGAGAGGGAAGGCAGGAGGCAGGAGAGTATGTCTAGGTGAACCCAGTAGGTAGCTGAGACTAGCTTTACACGTAGGCACAAAGAAGTGAAACTGAAACTCAATCACTCAATGGTTGGAAAGCAGGCTCAAAAACTTACACATACAGAGGAGCCATATTATACATGAGGAAGCCATCCAAGATGGTGCCTCAGAAAGATGAAACAACTAGAGAAGCAGCTCAAGTTTTATTCCAAGGAATTCAGGGCCTATCCAAGAGGCAGCCTCATACGGGTGGAGGCTAGAGTAGAACTCACTCTAAAAAGCAGAATGAGGTGCTTATAGAGAAAGTACAATTCATGAGAATACGGGGTTGAGGCAACATGCACACATTTTCAGGAATTAGCGTTCCTAGCTTTGGTTGCTTCAGCATTTCCTCTAAAGATTAAGGTGTTGTGGAGACTCTCCTTCAAGGATTTCTCTCAACCCTTAAAAATTTCAAGACCACACTTGATTGGTAAAAGATGGGTTTCCTACCAAATGCCACGTGACTACAGTTACTATTCTTTCCCGCCTCTCATCAGTGGCCACATAAAAGAGCAGACAGGTGACAGGCCACATGGGGGACAACATGGATTACCAGCATTCCAAGAATTGACCATGAAATTATTTAATAGTTATATTTATTTCTATAAACTCTCCTTATTCAGTGTGATTGACTGTATCCATTATGTAGGATATGTTTGTCTCTCTAACCTTCACCTTGCATTCCTCTGCCATCTCCCCTTTCTCTACCCTTCCCTAAATGCTAATGCAAGGATTTATACAGTGGACGTTTGCTAAATGGTGACTAACTACCAAAATCATGATTCTTAGACTAATTACATCTCTAAGCATAACTATAAATAATAGAAAATACAGTTCCACTTAAATAAAAATACATTAACTTCCATATAAACAGCAGACATACAAACATGCTATTGATGTGTAATTGTGAAAGACTACTTCACTCATACATAGGTGGAGAGAACAATAGCAACACAAAAATGACTGGACACCTCAATGACATCTAAATTTATCATTCGTAGAAAATAGTTAAGGGGCCGGCCGAGTGGCACGATGGTTAAGAACTTGCTTGGGATGCCAGAGGGCCCCGGTTCAGATCCCACATATGAGGGCCAGTGACACTGCCCTCCACAGCTAAGATGCTGAACAACAG
>NW_017731510.1:2226998-2284097 GCF_001890085.2 Hipposideros armiger | reverse complement strand
GGATTGCCATGGGCTACCGTGTGTGGCCAGCAGCCAGCGTGAGCGGCCAGCAGCCGCAGTGAGCGGCCATCCAGAAGCCGGTGACTGATCTGCCTCACCAGAGAAGAGCACAATGATGGTGCCAACTTGGGCCAGTGAAGCAACGTCCACCACAACTAGACTGAAGAACAAAACGACAGCAACTTGTCTGTTCCTCTTTCCCCAATTCCCCAGCACTGTTCCCATCCCCCCAAGTCCCCAATAAAAATCTTTAAAAAAAAAAAAAGAAAATAGTTAAAAACACTCCACTTAACCTGGGTGGTTTAGGGATGGACATGCAAACTTCCTGACCAAATATGCCAGTGGTTTCTGTTTTCTACTTCTCTCCTGAAAAACATTATAGGCTTATTTCAGGCTTTTTGTGACAGCTCTTAGTGGCATATAGTTGGCAACAATCTTTGGTTTCACATAGAGCTCTCCTGGGAAAGGCTAACATGTAAGCCTGGTCTTTTCATTTCCCCTGGCTCTTCCAATCATAATGCTTTGACTGTTATAAGCCAACAGCTAGCTCTTGTGTATCATCTTGCAAAAGCACTTTGAGGGCTTAACAGACACCGGCTTACCAAGTCTTTACAAATGGACTCAGGGATGTCGGGTGATGAAATCATCCAACCAAGTCTTTACATTTAAGTCTCAAATCACATTCTATCACAATCTCAAATACCTTGGTACCTTTGCACCATGAATGACTACTCAGCACAGTGCCAGGAGAATAAGCATTTAACTTGTTGATTAAATACAACGATGGGCCTCTATCTCAATATTGTGGATAAAAATTTGCATGAAATAACCGTGAACTCTGATGTGATCCTGCCACTCCTGTGAAATACTGGCCAATATGCCCCAGGATTTGTTGAGCAAGTAACCTAAAAGCTCAGATGTACCGACAGCATTACTTACTCAGGTAAGCTGAAACATACATCTCCTGTATTTTTTCAGTGTCAGCTATCAGGCTGTCTCCCTTTGATTACACTGAAGGTTAAATGCATGCTACAGGCACAATGTGACAAAGTCTGCCTGTGCCAGTGGAGGCGAGAAGCAGGCAGTTAGCCGCACTATCATCTTGCTTCATATAATATCTTGGTGGTGCGATTCTATGGTGATTTTAGGTATATATTTGGGCATACATTAAATTCAAATTGCGGAAAAGTTAAAATTTCCATGGTGTCTTATTAGTACAAAGATTATTTTCCACGTGGTATAAGTATTCATTTTTCAAAAATACGAAGGCTAAATGTTTCCACATTCCAGAATAGACTCTTTAGATATAACTCAACTTTCCAACAGGAGCTGAGCTCTCTTTCACAGGCTAGAAAAAATGAGGAGCAGAAGAAAGCGGGCGAAGGGGAGGAAGAGGGAGAGGGAGGCGCCAAGTGAGGGAGAACACAAGAGCTTTTTAAAAATACTATTTATATAAATTTGCCACTATAATAATTTATTAACAATTACTAATAATAGTTCCCTTGCTGTTTAAAAGGTTCCTTTAACCCATTCACTATTTAATAGTAATATAAAATTTGAAGGAGTCACTGATTATCTTAGTGTTATACACATACCCAGAACACAAAATCTTGTCTTGATTCTCCTTTTAACAGTGACCTTGAACAAAAACCCTGTTAGTGTCTTATCAAAGCATTCTGCACTCTCACCTTGAATGCATTAACCAGAGGTTAAATATGAATAATTTTAAGACTAGCTAGTCTTGTCATCTGAAGCCACCCTTACATGGCCTCTAAATTGGTTTCAAACCCCAAAAATTTTCTCCACAAATGAGAATTTTAAAGGGAAGGAATCCTGACGACGACTTTGGGGTTGAGGCAATATATTTATCACCAATCTTAATTACTGCGTGACTGGTGGCTGCCTTCCTCATCCTAGGAGCATTGTCTCTCGTCCCCTAGGAGGGAGACAGCAACCGCTGTACAGTTGTGAGTCATGAGGGAACCTGATAGTCTTTATTAGCCGAACAAAAACCTTACAACCTGATCCTGCGCTGGGTCGGTAAGTGCTGCCTGTGCAGCTGAGGCTTTCAGATTGGCTCCCAGAAAAAGGGAGGATTCCCTGTTTACTCCGCGCAGATCGGTTTACTCCGCAGTCGAGAAAGGGCTAACTTTGAAATGAGTATACCCCGCTTGGGGGTGCAGGATTTATGCACCCGCACTTGTGTCCAGGACCATTTTATCTCATGTCCAGAAAACAGGGCGACTGGGGTGATCAGACAGGAGCCTCGCTTCTGAAAACCTAACATCCCCACTAAATGGTGTAGACTATATGAAGATCTGGGCAACTGCATTTTCTGTCAAGATTTAATAGGTCATATGTTGTGAATTACACACCGTTTTATATTCACTGAAATCAACTGGTGATCATTCTGTTTCTTCCTGTGCTCGGCTGAAAAGAATAGAGCAGTCTAAGAAGGCTGGGATTTAAATAAAAGATATTAGATCCTTCTGTTCCCAGGCTGAAACAGGGATTAGAATAACACATTTAAATACCTTAATGTTTTTAGCACAAAAAGCATTAATTTGATACTCTGCTTCCTTGAAATGCTTTATTAAGGTCCCCAAGACCCTCTCAGGAGTGTCTGCCTTGCTTGACGTTAACATACATTTATTGTTCTCCGCTGCAAATTTCACTAGTATTTCAAAACAGCGTGCCTGGCCTCCACTGTGGGGAAGGTGGGAATAGGAAACAGAACGGGGATTTGGGGGGTGGGGGAAGCTGAGAAGTGTTTGAGTTTGGACATTTCAGAGCAAGCGTATGGCTCCTTCAGGACCAGGCATCATGAGCTCATGCACCACTGAAAATTGACGAGGACCACGATGCTTCACGGAATGATTTTAATTAGACCTGCCTCTCACCTGTCACCTGTGCCTGAAACAAAAGGCATCTGACCACCGATCCAATAAATAAGCCAACTGTAACTATGGGTCCTCTGGAAAAAAACGGGGCAGCCTATACACCTCCGACCTGCACCCCAGTCTTAAACCGAGCAACCCAGAGGCCTAAGAGCCATGGGGACAGCAGGGGTCAGCACCATGCACACCCACAGCTGGGGACTCAGCACACAAACTAATGCTTCTCTCTTTTTTTTTTTTAATTTGAGAATGGAATTTGTTGGGTGGGAATGGAGGTGGGTTAGATGAAGCTCTTACTTCCAGTTGCATACATCCCTTCTCAAACCGAGAGCCTGTATTTAATGTCTTGATCTCAATAGCAAGAAATGATAAAGCTTTTTTTTTTATCACCATATATGTAAAACTGTTTATACAAAGTGGTGCATATGTCCAAACCCTTAGAGTGTACAAGTCTATGAGTGAGCCCTGATGTAAACTATGGCCTCTGGGTGAGAATGACCTGTCAATGTGGGCTCACCGATTGGAAGAAATGTGCCACTCTGGCGGGGGTGTTGAGAACGGGGGAGGCTCTGGATGCATGGGGAGTGGGTGGGCAGGGGAGGTGTAAGAGAAATCTCTGTCCCTGCCCCTCAGTTTTCCTGTGAACAGAAAACTGTTTTAAAAAATGGTCTATTAGAGGGGAGGGGGCAGAGGTAGCAGCATTCTACCATTCTCAAAATAGGGCAGGAAAGTGACACCTAAGGATTTTACACATCTGCTAAAGCGCTGGAGAGTGACAGAGAGAGACGGACACATAGACATCAGGCAGAGGGGGCAGGAGGTCCTGATGGTGGTGAGACAAGTATGCGCACAGTGATCAAACTATATGAGGGTCTGTAAAAAGAGTCGATGTAAGCCCCAAGACACTGTACACCTGCAGAAGAAATAAATTAAAACAGCCAATTATAATGGTAGCCAACATAATCTACTGCAAACCTGAATTTGTAACTTGCTTTTCTAATTAAGATCGTCACAACAGTACTTCTTTGGACAAAGGCTGGTGTGAAAGGTAGTTAGCTATGTAGTTTTGTGTACTTAATTAGGCTATGAGCAACCTGGTGTCAGGAATTTGTTTTACTCATCTTGAAATCCTGTAGCACCGAACACAACAGGTAACAAACAAATGTTTGTTGAATTATGTTTTTGAATGATCTTTTTGAACTTTAAACACAGCTCTCTCTCTCCTCCTTCTTAATTATAATTATTTCCATTATCATGTTCAAGAACACACTTATACTAAATGAATAATGATCACTTTGCAGTTTGGATCAATGAAAGTGAGAGATTAAGAGTATTTGTTCAGTACAGCGTCTGTTCAGAGAAGCCCAAATCTCACCTTGGAGTCTGCCTGTAAGCTATATTTTTCAGCGGAATGAATACATGGACAGCCACGTATATCAGGCTACCACCTTTTGTAAGTAACAGCCACCACCTAAAAATCAAGTTTGCCCTTTATGGGGTTTGATAGGTAGTGTTGGTGCTGCCAACACCTGCCATGTTCACCTTGGTTGGCAGCTGCAGCAGACCAGTGAGTGAGACCATCCGCGAGAAACACCTTTACTGTATAATTACACTCACCCTGTGTAATTAACCCACCCTGCAGCTGAAAATGGGAGTCATCAACCAAACTGAGTGTCAACTAAGGGGATGTGACAGAAAGAGAGGCTACAGCAGTGTCACAGTAAGTTTCAGTGAACACCCCCCACCTCTCTCTCTTTCATTTACACACACACACACACACATACACACACACACACACACACGCATAGTAGCTCATTAAATTGAATTGGTATATACTATAGATAGAATCTAAAGTAGTGATGTCTTTGGTGTTGTAATTTTTTTCAAGCACTATAACAAAAATGACATCACCCACTTAGATGAGAGTGACCCAGTTTCCAAAGCAAAGTGACACGCACCATGCCAGACCTTCGTTTGGGCTCCAGTATATGAGTATAAAGGTGATAAAAGCATGCACTGTGCCCAATGAAACTTCTTGGTTTTTCTCTTTTTATCAATGGCCAACACCCAGAGTTGTACAAGATCCAGAGCCAGGTTCTGTGACCTGGGCTCCACCTTTCCTCCAACAGCTTCCCCACCCCTTTGAGAGTTAGTTTTCTTCTAAGTTTTTAGGGTGCTCACAGTTAAAGCAGTGGGGAAGGGAGGAAATGACTCAGGAGATGGCCATGTGTGAGCATGACAAGGGGGACCGGTAGGAAATGCTTCAAGGGAGAGGAACCAAAAGACAGGGTGTAAACGGGATCCTTGCCCCTACTTTCGCAGATATGCAACCTCCCTCACTCTGGTTTTTCTCCTCTGTGACCAATAATGAGGATCCTAACCTTCCTGAAGCTCTAAACCCTATACCACTTTAAAAACCATATATGGAACACTTTACGAGTTTGTGTGCCTTCCTGGCACAGGTGCCATGCTAATCTCTGCATTGTTCCAGTTTTTGTACATGTGCTGCCAAAGCGAGCATTGGCAAAAACTTGAGACTATAATAACAGCCTGGGCGCAGGAGCAAGCACTGGTTTAGCACGTCCTGTGCTTTCATCAGGACCTGGGCTGAGCGCCTCCTCTCCACTAGCTACTCAATCCTCACTGAACTCTGAGAAGTCAGTATTATTCTGACCACCTCATGGGTGAGAAAACTAAGCCCAGAAAGGTCAACACCATGTGCCGAAGGCCACAGAAACCTAACAAGTGGCTGAGACAGGACCTAAACACAGCTGTTTCAGCCCAGGGGTCTGCATGCTCGACCACCTGCTAATCTTGTGGCTGCTGTGGAAACGCCCGACTAGACGGTCTGCTGAGTCATCAGGCGGGGTCGGGTGGGAGCAGCACACAGGCAAGACAGGCCCTACTCCCAACACTGTGAGAACCAGCTAGGTCCTTAGTCTCTGATTCTCAACTTTCTGCTTGGAATTCGGGGATGTCACCACTGCCCTCTGCCTCACTCAAAAGTCATGAAGGTGCTAAAGGTGGGTAAATGCTGAAGGTGGATAAGCATTTTGAAATGTAGGGGGAAAAACATTAAAAAAGCATACCTTCTTTTCTCCCTGGCTCTTGGATTAAATGCCAAGCACCCTCATCACTTCTCCACTGAGGGTATAATCCAGGCTCTGAGCTAGTCCTGGCTGGAAATGGTCTCCCATGAGTTCCTGGCTCAGGATCTCTTAGGATCTTCAGGATAAAAATGGGAAGAGAACTGGCAGAGAAGACAAATTTGGCTGATGTGGCCCTGTTGCCTTTATCATCCCTTCTCCTAAGGTCCTGTATTGTTTCCATATATCATTTTATATAGACTTTCTTTATGTATCAACTCATTAAATTATGTAATATATTCATACCCACTGCATGTGAATATATGTAAACACACACAAGACTGCCAGTTCTTGCAGGGCAAAGATTGTGTCTCCAGTTTTTAACTGTCTATACATCCAACACAATGCTTGGCATACAAGGGCTACTGCTAATTTTACCTGCGTGAATCAGGGTGCAGAATTAATGGGAGTGGTTCTAACATATGCTATGAGGGAAATGGCATGCATGGAGGTTTGGAGAAGGGAACACGTGAGGAACAAAGAAAGAACTTGTCATTGGCAGCACACCTCCCTCCGTGGTTCGTCTTTGGGTGAAGAAGTTGGGAGCTAACAAGAGGAAAGCCTGCCCCCAAAGTCAGAACTGTAATAATATCAGAGATCTTCTTGAGTGATTAGAACTGTACAATTAGCCCAATGTGTCCTCATGCCATAAAACAACGTCCGCTGCACTAGAATAATTACAAACAAGAAAAACATACAATGATCAAGCATAATCTCCTCCTCAAGCAACATCTGACATGGGAAAGTGATTGTTTTTTTATTCGTATGTTGCCAATGGTTTTTCTTCTTACACATGTCTCCAAAAGCAAAACAAAATGGCCGATATCCCACTGGGCTGCCATTAATACAAGTGGAAGTCTATCATAAGTTTTACTCTAAAGCAAATGGAGAAACTGATACAAAACAAATTTCAAAAAGCCTGCCTAACTATGTGAAATGACACCAGACAATGAAAAAGCCAAAAACTGAACTACCCACTCCAACAGTTAACCATTTTCAGTGGGCCTAAAGTCCTAATAAAATCTGTAATTTTCTCTTACTTCATAGATAATCTATTGCTATAGTAAATATAAAAATCTAAAAAGTACTTTGTCTCTGAAATGATGATGAAATATTATGATGAGAAATTAAAATTTGAATTTGTTCTTTATACTTGACCTGAACAATTTTAAGGGCTAAGACCTCTCTGCCTCCTTTTTGACACCAGACAATTCTCTAGGACGTTCTTATTTACACAGGGCTTGATTTGAACTACAAACCTCCAAGGAAAGCTCTTCTAAAATTGAAGGCATTCATTTTTAATCAAAGGAAAAGATTTTTCAACATTATTGAAAAGATAGTTTTGATTGGTTTCCAAGAAGCAAACTGCAGGCCATTAAGTCATATTAGTAAAAGCTCAAAAAAAAATTACAGATGGACTCATGTCTTGTTAGGGAGACCACTTCATAGTCGATGTAGAGGCCTGACCACCGCACTGTATATCTGAAGCTGATGTTGAATAGTAATGTATGTCAACTACAATTATATATACATATATTCACGGGACATGGAGTAGAGAGTGGGAATGAAGTCAATGGAATTGTAATAGGTAAGCATGATATCGGGGGTGGGAGGGCAGTAGATGGGGGTTGTTACTTTGTAAGGGTGAAAAGGATAACTATTGCATTGTTCTGTACACCTAAAACTAACAATAAAATTAAAAAAAAATTACATAGGGTTTTTTTCCATTTGAAATGTTTAAAAGTGCAAGTTTTCCTAAGGGGCAAACAGAAGGCCATTGCTCCCTGGGAAGATAATGGTTGACGGGTCTGGGCAGTCAGCACGGTAATGAGCCCCTTCTGTTTGACTGGCTCACTGACATTTCTGAGCCACCGCAAAGCAGCTGCTAGGGCCAGTGAGTTTAATAAGGCATCAATATTCGCTGTCAGTTTTCTTTGTATATTTGGGGACTCTTTATTAGTATACTATGAAGTTAAGTCATTAGCAGAACAAAGAAAAATATATTCAATAATCCAGCCCCGCAGACTGTAGCAAACTGGTCAACCAGTATAAATGAATGGGGCAGTTAAATTAGATTGGGAGAGAGAGCCGAATGCCTCTGATGTGCTACAGTGATAAGATGGGCTATCAGTGCTGAGTCATCGGTATCTGCTGTGCACCTAGCAGCTCTTGGGGTAAGTCACACAGACATGGTGCTAAGTGAAGGGGACCGATTTCTTTCCAAGTCCTTGAATGAAAGGAGAGAAAAAATATATACCAATGTTGGCTTAATGCACTTTAATGGTAATTAGGAAATAGCTATTTTCTATTTCTCCCAGGTGCTATGTTAACTAAGGAAATAGACTTCTCCTTAAGGCCGGGGGCTAAGTTTGGACACAGATGGCGTTTCTCTTCTGTGCGCCAACCCACTCACTAAGCACAAGGGAAATGGAGACCGTCACACAGCCAGGGAGATGGTTTACTCCAGAGCAATACCCCATGATGCTGATGGGGCTGCCAGGTTTCATGAGCACAGGTCTCTAAGAGAGAAACGGACATGACATCACAGCCATAGAGAGGCCATCCTTCCCTGCTGAGGATCATTTTCCCTCTGTGATCCCCCATGAAGGCTAGCTCCACAGTCATCACTGTTTCAGCATAGCCCCAGTGTTCACCTCCATACCTGGCACATGGTGGGCACATTTGTGGACTGACCTACTGCACTAGAGTGACAGTCTCCAAACTTACAGCGACACATTGCCCTGGTCTGTAAAGAAGGCAGAGCACTGTATTCAGCACTTTATTCATTAATGGGAAGGGGAAGTGAATAACCACACACCCAGAGTGTCTGGTCAACATTCATTCACATGAGTCAGCACTGAGCTGGGTGCAATAAGCTGGAAACAGGTTTTCAAATGTGTGTGGGTGGAGACGAAGGGGCAGCTGAGGGACCATACACCGTGAGAGCTATCATGCAGCTGGAGGGCTCCCAGCATGCATCAGCCAGGTCTGTTTGTGACACCACCCCCAATTTACCTGCTGTTTTGGCTCATACAGTGTTCGTGTGCATACTGTGCCTGGTTGGGCCAGCATTTCTCTGCACAGTGGTGCCCCACATCCACTACTCCACCCGGCCTGGTAGGTCCCCTCTCTAAGCAAACGAGCTTAAGGCCCAGCCTGGTGAAGAGTACCATTGGGGGGGGGTGTCCAGAGACCTCCCCCAGTGACCCAGATCCCATCCCTGCCCCTAGTACTTCATGCTCCAGTAGGAGAGATACCCCTCCAGCCAGGTGGAAAGTGAAGACTGCCAGAACGTAGCAGTTCACCCAAAGACACACTGACCAAAGAGACTGGTGAGTAAAGAGAAGAGGTAGAAAAAGGATCATGAAGCCTTTCTCTAAGCTGGTTCTGAAAGAATGGATGGAGATGGTGGCCCAAACTGACAACACAGCAGTTCAGGGGAAGGAAGAGTTCGAGCACATTGGGCAAAGATGGAATGGACTAAAAATACATAATGTTGATGTGTGGGTCAACAAGCACCCTAATATACTACCAGTGGATACATACATATACCGGGGGTGCCAAAAAAATATATACACATTTTACAAGATGTAAATGTTGACTTTGGTCAACGTTGCTCAAGCAGTAGTTCATCGTAATCAGAAGTGTGGGGACGCTGATGGTAACCACTCTGAGCACCTCTTGTAATTGCAGAAGTCAAACGTAACTTGTATTCATCTTTTGTTATCAGTATCTATTAATAGTTTTTTTCTTTCTTAAAATGTGTACACATTTTTGGGGGGCATCCTCTGTATATAAAACTATATGCAACTTTTGAACAGGCAATCTCACTCCAGGAATTTGGGTTAAGCTTGTAAATGGATAAGTAGACAAGGTCCCAGGCAATGCTACAGATCTAAAATGAGCCCATATGGAACGTCGCCATGTGCTCCCTACGATGCTGAATGAGGACAGCCAGCGGTGAGACTGCACATACTAGACAGACATCCACACACACCGATACACAGAGGTACAACTTCCAGAGAAATACCTTAGAAAGCGGCTGTCTAAATAGAATGGATTTAGGTGTTCTATACCTCCATTTTGTTCTCTCTGTTTCACATCGTTAACATGTATTACTTTTGTAATGAAAAAGCATGTTCTTAAAAACAAAAGCTGATTAAACATTCTTCCAGACCGTGCTGGATCACACGCTCCTTTTGAAAGCTTTTTATGACCACAGCTGCCCTAGATTGTAGCCATTTGAGTCACTACATTATACGATGTTTATGGTCTCACATAGATATGTCTGAGCTTTCCAAATACGAAGCATATATAAAAAAAAAAGTCATCAAAAACAAGATGCTGACATTTCTTTGCACTCTGCCTCTATCCCTCATTATGGGCACAATTTCTTACAGATAAGTCTCAGGCTCATTAAACATTTCTGGATGAAGCTGAATTCAAAGTAAGCCTAGGGTGTGGGAGGTTCTCTTGGTTACCTTTAAGCAACCAAGAGAAGGTTGTAGGAGAATAAGGAAACTGACCAAATAAATCACATTTACACAGTAATCTAGATCTCATCAGGCAAAGGTGGCATTTGTACCCTGAAGACAGCAGAGCTGGGTGTGAGTTCACCATCACCCTGACAGCTAATGGCCCTGAACCCTCTACCAATCTTCCAGCACAAACTGTCTCAGAATTGCGACCGTCAGACTCATGACTTTTCAACTTGATGATGGTGCAAAAGCAATATGCATTCAGTAGAAATTGTACTTTGATTTTTGAATTTCGATCTTTTCCCAGGCCAGTGAAATTTGCTATGATGCTCTTGTGATGCTGGAGAGTGACAGTGGGCCACAGGTCCCGGTCAGACATGTGATCATGGGGTGAACAACTGATGCTCTACAGTGTATTAACGAGTTAGGAGATTCTGCCCAACTGTGGGCTCATGTAAGTGTCCTGAGCACATTTAAGGTAGGCTAGGCTGAGCTATGATGTTCAGTAAGTTAGGTGTATGAAGTGCATTTTCAACTTAAGATATTTTCAACTTACGATGGGTTTATCTGATGCAACCCATCAAAAGTTGAGGACTACCTGTACACTGTGTTATAGTAAAGAAACAAAAAAACAACAACAAACAAACAAACAAAAAAACTCATTCAATTTTAGACCCAGGACAAATCGAATGACAAATTCTCAGGCTTTAAAACAAAAAGGTTGCTACTATGTTATTTTACTGAACTATCAACATAATCCCAAAAAGATTTCTATTTTTTTCCAAGCAATTCTTTCAAAATAGAAATTTTACATATATAAGTGGGGCCTTTTACATGCAAATATTTTTAAAGTAAATATAGATGTCAATGATCAGAAACTAAGGAGGCAATGTGACAGTTGTCTTCAGTAGTTCATTCTGCTCAGTAGTGACCAGAGCATCCTGTTTGAAGTTCCTTTTTATTTTAAGAGAAAATCTGAACAAACACAATGGGTTTGCTGCCTTCCACCTCTGTGTCTCACTGCTTATGGGCCAATCTGCTCATGGGCCAACTGACTCTTTGTGCCTGCTGACTCTTACTTAAATGCCTCAGTGGTCCCCTCCAGAAACAAGCCTAAGTTTGTAGATCACCATTCAAGAGGCTTCCTGCTAAAGCTTTTGGAGGCGATGGTTCTGTCTGCTGCCCTGGCTGTGGTAATTGTTTCATGGGTGTTTACATATGTTGAAACTCGTCAAATTGTACACGTTACATACGTACCATTTTTGTATCTCAATTATAACTCAACAAAACTCTTAAAAATAAATAACAGTGTTTTGTTTGTTCGTTTACTTTGTTTTTTAGATTCCACATGTAAGTGAAATTGTATGGTATTTGTCTTTCTCTGACTCATTTCATTTAGCATAATACCTCCTAGGTTGATCCATGTTGTCGCAATGCTAAGATTTCATTCTTTTTCATGGCCAAGTAATATTCCATTATGCATATATGTACCACCTCATCTTTATCCAATCATCTATTGATGGACACTTAGGTTGCTTCCATGTCTTGGCTACTGCAAATAATACCACAATGATAACTCTGTATAGTGTCAGATGGGTACTACACTTATCAGGGTGATCACTTTGTAAGGTATAGAAATGTCTAATCACTATGTTGTACACCTAAAACTAAAATAATATGTCAACTATAACTGAAAAATAAATTTAAACACAAACACACACACACACACACACACACACACGGTGCCAAAAAAGAATGTATACACATTTTAAGAAAGAAAAAAGCTGTATTAAAATTACACTGATGGTAACCACTTTGAGCACCTCTTGTAATTGCAGAAGTCAAACATGATTTGCATTCATCTTTTGTTACCAGTATATATTGAGTATTATAATTTTATAGAGTTTTTTTCCTTTTTTTAAAAAAGATTTTTATTGGGGAATTGGGGGAGGGAAACAGCGCTGGGGAGTCAGGGAAGGGGAACAGACAAATTGCTGTCTTTTTTTTGTTCTTCAGTCTAGTTGTGGAGGATATCGCTTCACTGGCCCATGTTGATATTATTATTGCGCTCTTACAGGATGAGGCAGTCACTCGTGGGCCATTGGATGGTGGCTCATGGCGGCTCACGGCAGCTCATGCCCGCTGCTGGCGAGCCCCACTGCAGCCTACGTTGTCGCCAGTGACTCACGGCAGCCCAGCTCCAGGTCAAGCTATTGTTCACCATCTTAGCTGTAGAGGGCGCAGTAACACTGGCCCTCATGTGGGATCTGAACCGGGGCCCTGCTGCTCAGAGCTGGTGTCCCAAGCCAACTCTTAACCAACACGCCACTCGGTTGGCCCAATTTTTCCTTTCTTAAAATGCATATACATTTTTTGGGCACCCTCTGTGTGTGTGTGTGTGTGTGTGTGTGTGTGTGTGTGTGTGTGTGTATGTGTGTATCTGTTTTACTCCACCCACATTCCTGTTCCTCTGCTTTTTTTCCTGATAAAAATCTCCAACTCCCCAGCATCCTGTCAGCTGCCATCTACTCCATTCTGAAGACACCTCTCCTTTGAAAAGTCTCCTCTGATGCTTGACCCCATCTCAGGCCCTTCTGCCATGCCACCAGCCTAACCTAGCTGTCCTCTCCTATTCCCACCCATCCCCCGGCAAACCTCGCTCAGAATACTCACCCGTCACCCCAAAATGACCAGTCATGGGTCTGTCATCTTCATAGGACTGATTCCTGGAAGGCAACGACTATTTTCTTGTGTATTCTCAGTGCCTAGTACAATGCTTAGCACCAAAGGTGCCAATGATAATAAGAGCGTCAACTTTTATCTAATGGAAGGAAAAAAAATTCCTAAGAACCCACAATTTCATGTTAATAAAAACTATTCTTATAGCATATCTCAATTTGTATTACAACTTCATTGTCCTCTAATGACAAACATTGGCTGGTGACTATACATATTTTAGCTTGCAAACTTCATAAAAATGTTGGCACAGGACCAAACTAGGTTCCCTTATTTTGATCTAATGTCTTACTAGTGAAATGCCTATGGTATGTATATGCGGTGATGATGGTGGGGGTGGCTCTTCACAAATCCTAAAAACATTAAAATAAGAAGAGGGGAAAAAAACAATGTGAAAAGGCTAAAACCAACAGCAGAATAACTGCTGATACAAACAGGCCCCTTCCCAAATGTAGGCGCCCACAAGTAACGGCTCAGCTCAAAGCAGCCGCAGTGATAGTGTTTACTCTCCATTTGGGGGCTTAAAAGCATTTTAGTTGATGAACAGGCCCGAAGCAGAAACATTTAAACGCATGCCCAGCAGAGCAGTAACTTCTTTTGATTAATTTACCAGCACTGAAAGCACAAGAAAGAGATCAAACCACGTTCTGTCCCGAACAATTAAACAAGCAGCCGGTATATGTCAGGATGAAAGCTGGATGGGGTCGAATGAAAAAGCAACAAATATCATACATTGATTAATGCTTATAGGATTTTTTCCCCTTAAATGTCATAACATTTCATTCAATAGTCGAACCAAAGAGTTTATATAACATTTAAAATGGAAAAAATTTCCAAAAGCTTAAGAAAATTCAGATGGGTAGTAGTGTAGTGAGGAGAAAAATCAGGAGTTCTAAAGAACCTTCAAAACAGTTTGGCAGAACTCTGACCAGGTTGTTGAAAGATCTTGAATTTGAAATAGCATGAGGGAAAATCTTATCACCTCCTTTCACCAAAAAATAATTTTTCTACTATGAGTGAAATTTTCTTCATTGAAACTCTTTAGCCCATTCCCAGTGTCCAATGCCACTGATATATAATATTTTAAAAACATATAACTAAAACATGTAGTACAAATGTATCTCTACTTACTTTTTTAATTAGAATTTAAACCAAACTAATTGCCAAATCAGAATGAACTACATGTATATTAGTAATTAATGTTCATAGATTTTCTAAATGATTAGCTGAATCCATTTTTTAATACCCAATGAATCTCTTTGTAACAAAACAAAACTAATTTATATACTCGTAGAAAAATATTTGCACAAAGGCAGCTAAAAATGCCAGCTTATTGAAAAGTCAAAATTTGCTTATTTTATCTTTCCAAGGAACATTTCCTAGGTAGTTCAATATTATTTTCACAAATCTACTGGTGTGTTTTGGGGCTGCTCATGACTACTCTTTCCTAATCTGTAAAATGGGGCTAATGATGCATGCCTTGGGGGATTTTAAGATTAAATGAAACCATGTATATACAGCACGAATCTGTAAACTCTGTCCCTCCCCACACACTCTATGCGGGTCTAAACTAGACTATTGCACAGCACTCTGTCTACTTAGAACGCATCTCCACACAGCTCATCTCTCCTCATGCTTGGGCCTCATCTACTCTGTTTTCACACAGATCTCACTGTATTTTAAGGGTTCCTTCACAAGCAACCTTAAGGGTAGAGACTGCTCTGCAAGGTTCTCTGGTATGTGGAAGGCTTTATAATCCCCTATGCTACTCCTGCCAAAAAATAAAAATGGAATCCCTTTATGTTTCTAAACTCTTACGTGGAAAGACCACAAAAAATTTGGGAATGCAAAACTGAAAATGGACTCCTCTACTGACCTTCCCACATTCTGTCCCTCTGATGAAGGTGTCTAAGCCCAAAGAGCACGGACATATGGGGTACTCTCCCATTCAGGTGCTCTGACCCAACTGGGCTCTAATCCCTTATTACTATGAAAGGATAAAATCAATGGGTTGTAGGTGAGGTGGATGTAAGTTTCTACTGACTCCAATTTCTGATTTCTTATATGTGTACAGAAAGATAAAACAAACTTGCTATTCTAAATCTTTTCAAAGATGGTGACATCCTCCCTCATTAAAAGATAATTTAAGAACTCTTGGGTGAGATCAGGAAATGAAAAGGAAGAAGGGTCTCATTTTATAGAGGAAGCAGAGGAACAGAGCAGAGAGGGTCTTCACTGGGCTCCAGGATTCCCCCAAATGGAACTAAACACATTCTACGTCAGAGTCTCTGGTCATAAGGGTAGTTTGAAAGCACAGGCAGAAAAGTTGGAGATGACACCACCATGTTTAAAATAAAATAAAATTAAGAAATGCCTGAGCCGGCCGAGTGGTGCAATGGTTAAGAACTGGCTTGGGACGCCAGAGGGCCCCGGTTCGGATCCCACATATGAGGGCCAGTGACACTGCCCTCTACAGCTAAGATGCTGAGCAACAGCTCAACCTGGAGCTGGGCTGCTGTGAGTCGCCGGCGACGGCGTAGGCTGCAGTCCCTGTGGCAGTGGGTTGCCATGGGCTACCGTATGTAGCCAGCAGCCAGCGTGAGCGGCCAGCAGCCACTGTGAGCGGCTGTCCAGAAGCCGGCGACTGATCTGCCTCAGCCGGGAAGAGCGCAATGATGGTGCCAACTTGGGCCAGTGAAGCAACGTCCTCCACAACTAGACTGAAGAACAAAACGACAGCAACTTGTCTGTTTCCCTTCCCCCAATTCCCCAGCACTGTTCCCATGCCCCCAATTCCCCAATAAAATCTTAAAAAAAAAAAAGAAATGCCTATGAGTTATTCCACACTGAGTTTGACTCTTGGCCTAAGGCTAGGCTCCCACTCTGACCTGTTTATACAGTTCAGTCTTAAATGCACTTTTCACTAAACACTCCTCAGCTAGAATTGTCTGATTTTCAGCTATGGAGGGAGTGCTTTGCTACTTTGTTGGTGTTGTGGAGGCACAACAATGTCTGTCCTGGGGAGGGAATGTGCTGGTCAAGTTTCCTGTCAGTATCCAGTCATCGGATCTCCAAAAAATGAGCAGGGAACATAATAGGCTCAAACTGGATTCATTTTTTTCTAATGATCGTGCAATTTCACAAATATTTGAGCACCTATAATATACAAAGTGACCTCAAATATTTTCCCACAAAGAGGCCATTTTTGTACAAAAAGTACATTAAAAGTCCTTCCAAGTTCAAATTCTTCTAACAGCTTCATTCTAAGGAACTTTATTTTCCTATGTGCTGGAGTCACTCTTCTCATTTCCCAAATCAACAACCAAGGAGATACACATGCCATGTTGTCTGTCCTGCTTGAAGTTCATGTTGGTGTACAAATTCCTACAGCCTGAATGCTCTGAACAAGTCTTCCTTGTTTTCAGTGGAATTTTTGTTTGTTTTTAGGTTTTTAGTGTTGGGTTGACTTTATCATTAGTTCATTGAGAATGACACTGAGCATGCCAATTTCAGCTGTAAAAATGAGTGATGTGAATTACATTACCTAGATTTCTAAGTCTTTTCTGAAAAGCATTATTGGCAATGGAGGATGTCTTGGGTACAGGACCGGCCGAGTGGCTCAGTTGGTTAAGAGCTCGCTCAAGAGTGTGAGCTCTGAGCAACAGTGGTTCGAGTCCTGGCCCGAGCTGAGCAGCCGCTGAGCTGCCAACAGGTGGCAGGATGGCTCAGCTAAAAAAAAAAAAAAAGGAAGAGAATGTTTTGGGTACTAAATAGCATTTTAACAAAGGCTCACAGCAGAAAATGAGAAGTCAGCCCCCAAAAGTATCCAGTGTGGTGAAAACAACATAGGGCAGAAACATGGTAGGATTTGGTCAGCTTTATGCTTAGCATCCTGTCAAATCCAGGGAGCTCTATTCCTATACCATTTTTCTTTTACTAAAATATCCTTTGGAACATTAAAAAAATACTGCATTCTTAGGAAATTGGACTAGAGGATGAAATTTAGGTGTTTTTGTTGGTTTGCTTTAAAACACTTATTTAAAAAAACATTGAAAGTTCTACTAGACTAGAAATTAATACTGGTACTTATTTCATTCATGAAATATTACTGTCATTCCTTAAATATCACCCTATCTTTGTATCAACTATACCTTGGCTAAATTCATATTTACTCTCCATGTAAACACTCCAGTGCCTCTCTAGTCACCAGGAAAATTCCATGCTCAGTCACAGAGTAGGATATAGAGTCCAGAGCATCGAGGGACTTAGAACAAGCCAATAACGCATTCTGAGTCCTCATGAGATTATCCTGAACATGATGTCAGGTCAAGTGCAAGCATTTCATGTTCCATGTGTGGAACCAAAACAAGACACAAATAAAGTACACCTGAACTCTATGTAACTTTGCTAACAATTGTCACCCCAATAAATTTTAATAAAAAAAAAGTTCATTGTACAACTGACTTTAAATTCTAGGCTGGGTCCCCTGTCACCAAGAATGTCACTTCCCATTGACATCAGTTGGCTTGCAGTAGAATGCACATGGCTTGTCACATTACCTGATGAAAACAAGTGGAAAGGTGAGCTATGCACCATCAGCACTCCCACCTAATCCCTAAAAAGCCAAAGCAAGTTAGAAGAGGTGGGTCTGCTCTCCTACACACTCCCCTCAGCCATGCAACACAACCATAAATCACTGCAGTTTTTTCCAAAGGTGTTAACTTACCCTCCCCCCGGATTTACGGAGAGATATTTGACCCATAACATTGTGTAAGTTTAAGGGATTCAACGTGTTGATTTGAAACACTGATATATTGCAAAATGATCACCATCAGAATGTCAGCTAACACCAGCATCACATCACATAATTACCAATGCTTTCTTGTGGAGAGAACATTTAAAATCTATTTTTGCAACTTTCAAGTACATAATACAGTATTAGTAACTATGATCACTATGATCACATTGGAAACCAGAACTTATTCATCTTATAACTGCAGTTTGGTGCTCTCTGACCAAGCCCCCATTCCCTGGTAACCTCCATTCTAGGCTGTGTTTCTATGAGTTTGGCTTGTTTTAGATTCCACATGTAGGTAATATCATATAGTATTTGTCTTTTTCTGACTTATAATTTCCCTTTTGTTATCTGCAGGACATAGAGCCATATCTTCTGAAAACATGTCTAAAGTCCTTTCCTCTAAAAATGCAACCTGTGTCTAATTAGCAAAGATAAGAGAACTCCTGTATTTCTCACTGGATGAATGCACTTTAATTTCACAACATGCTTTGTAACGAGCTTTTTCTTACAAATACTGTCTGACGCAGGTTACTCTCACCACAGCAGCTTTTGAGATTTCTAATCAAGGTCACATAAGAAGGACATGGCTGAGCTAGGATCCATAGTGCCATCTTGATTCTCAATCTAATAATCAGCCTGCTTTTACTTCCTAATAATTAATATCACCGATGTAACTGAAATGAACTCACAATCTCTAAATAAGGAACCATGTGGATAAAAATTAAGTTCTCCCCTCTCCCATCTTAGTCCTTTTGAAAGAGGTAAGGAAAGTGCATTCGAAATGAAATGTCCCAAAACACGAATAGCTTCCATTTCCCAGTAGCGTCTCTGACCCCATAAAACTGCATATTTGGGTTGTGGGAGCCTCATGGAGAGTGACATACACACACACGCGAGGGAGGAAAGCGCAAGCAAGGGGGTGAATGCAAGTATCACTGATAAAAAAAGAAGGGAATGAAGAAAAATACTGTTTTGGGTTTAAATAAAATACACTGCATTCATATAGGTTCATAAGAGCTGAGAAACTAAAAAGACTTGGACAACTGTCTAAGAAAATTCACACTTAGGGTAAATAAATTTCATTCTCTTCCCTCTTACAAGATCAAGGCACATATTAGGTGTTAGTTTATAAAAATTACTAAACCACAATAGAAGATAATTAATGGCTTTAAACATTTCTCCTATACACAAAGACAGTACATACTTTTTCTTCCATAAGTAATGGATGTAGTCACAGGATTACCATACATCCTTAAACATTTCAAAATACTTTACTTCCGACCTGAAATACTCTTTCCAAGGACATTCCATCAATGAATAAATCAACTGTTAACTGATAGTATGCATGTTCCTCAGAGGACTTTCACCTCATTCATCAATATAGGTTTTCATAAGTAATTAGTATTCTTGCTAAGGTTACGAGAAACTCAGCAACAGGTGAAGTAGATGAAATTGATCAACTTGTTGAAAGCTTTAGAACAAATCACTGCAGAACTCTTTCAGTGGTGCTGCTCGACACCTCAAGACACATTTGTCTAATATTTCTTTAAGTTTTTCTGATCCAGCATATGCCAGAGCCTGATGCAACATCGACCATTACAAATGAAAAAATGTGACTGGTAAATTCCGTATGCAAAAGTGAAGCTACATTCCCAGATACTGGGACCACCCAGTGTGGGAACCATTCCTCTTACACCCTCCACACCCTCAAGCATATTCTTCATGCTTCCTTCCCTGTGACCTAACCATCCACCACTCTGCCAGAATTCTGCAAGAATTTCTCCTTCATGATACCATCTCTCTTGTACTCATTTCCTGGGGCTACCATAGCAAAGTGCCATAAACTGGGGGGCTTAAATAACGGACACTTACTGTCTTACAGTCTGGAGGCGAGAAGTCCGAGATCAAGGGGTTGGCAGGTTCCTCCTGGGCTGTGTGGGAGAATCTGTGCCAGGCCTGTCTCCTGGCTTCTGGTGGTTTCTGGCGATTTCTGGCATTCCTAGTCTTGTAGAAGTACCACCTCAATGTCTGCCTTCATAGTCACCTGGTGTCCCCCCTATGTGCATGTCTGTGTCCATATTTCCTTTTTATGTCAGGACATCAGTTGTATTGGATTAGGGCCTGCCCTAACGACCTCGTCTTGACTAGTTACATCTGAAAAAGACCCTGTTTCCAATTAAGGTTGCATTCTGAGGTACCGGGGGTTAGGACTTCAACATAAGAATTTGGGGGGACACAATTCAACCCATAGTACCATTGCACCTTTGACCTCTTCAAAAATCCTCCACCTTCCAAACACCCAAGCTCCCCCAGGAAGGCCTTGCTACAAGAGCGCCCCCACCTTGTGTGCACTATGCACTGTCCCGCATTCCATGTCCTTAAGATTGAAAGGGGCCGTGGGGGCCTTCTTCTACACCTTCGAAGGCCATTTACAAACCACTGCTTCCTCCATTTTCTCTCAAATCCCTGGTTAGGAGTTCTGATGCACAGTCTTCAGAACACGTGATCCAAAAGATTCACTACTAATAAAGAGAGTGGGGGTGGGATTCAAGTAAGTCAAACGTGTTTGGGAAGCACAGTACACTCTATATCTCCCTTCAGAAATTTAAAAATAAACAGTGCCAATAAGTGAGACGCTAACAGTAGTGAGGAGGAGGGAGCAAATATTTTTAGAAGCACAGAGCCTCCGTTTCTAATTAGCCCCAAACTGTCATAACACTTTCTTGTGACGAAACATATGTGTGTCCCTATCTGTTGGCTGCTTTAGACACTGGTCTTTGCTGCCGTTGCCTCATCTTTTATACCTGGAGGAATTTGACCCTTAGAAATACCTGTAAGGAAGGCTGCTGGCTGAGGTTTCCATCAATGAACACCTCCACCTCCTGAAAGTCTGTAGGGTATGCGAAGGTAGGCACCCACCCTCAGGCAGCCTGTGCTCAGGCCCAGACACCTCCAGGCCTTGTCAAAGCTCATGCATCTAAAGGGGGCAGATTCAGCCTCAGAACACAATTCTCCCAGTTTCTGGTTCCAGTGCCCTCCCGCAAATGCCATTAAGTCCTCATTTGGTAAAACTGCATTTTAGTTGAAGATCAACAATTCAACTTTCCTAAGCTTTGAAACATAAGAACTAAAACGTTGCTGGAGCGTATGCTTCAGTTAGCATAGAGACACTTCTGTTCTGCGTACTCTGCTCATTAAACTGCTAATTACTATCAAAGGCAATCATCATTTCCAATATTTTAAGAAACTAAGCAGCAATCAGATTTCAACCTTGCACGTTGTCAGCACTCTTAGAATGTTAAATTTATATTCATATCAAAATGTCCATGATTTCTCAGAATCGGTTGATTTTTAAACTAATTTTTCAGACGGTCTCCTATAAAACCAAAATATGAGAATCTATATCTGTTCTTAAAAATAGCTATTTTCATATATAGTCCTTAAAATCTTTATTGTTTCTAAATGTCTGATTATTAACATAGCTTTATCTACTGCAGCTATACTTAAGAAAGGTGAATAAGCACAGTCTTAAGAAAAGAAAGGAGTGCTTAGATGACCGGCTCCCATTGTTTTGGCCAATGTGCCTGAGACTGTGACATCTTTTAGCCTCCTGGGATAAAATGCTACAGGTCTATACAACATAATTACTTGACATTAAATATCAATCAGTCACACATCCAATCAGCTTAGAGACTAACCCAATGGGACCTAAAAATGTACTTGCACCCTGGAAACTCCCACAGCTGAATATTCCTTTAGCCTGAGCAACTCAACAAATGTGGAATTCATTATCTTTCCTGCCAACTCCGACTTGCCTCCTATAATCCCTCTCGTGAGTAGTGGCAATTGACCACCCACCCCACCCAGCCCCTATGGTAGAGCCATCTTCAACTTCTCCTTCATTCTTCGATCTTCATTCTGTTGGTTTGCTTCCTAAGTTTCATTTAGGTCCATTTGTTTTTACCTCTCCACTATCCTCGTCTCAATTCAGACCGTCCTCATCTCTATCATTATACGAAGTCAGACAATTAAGATTGTGAACTTTTCTACTGTGTATGTGTACGGTGGAAAGTTCATGAACTTAATCATCTGACCTTTTGTACTCCCAACCTCCCTAGTGTTATGTCCATTTCTACCAGTGACTGCCTTCTAATCTCCTTATCTCTTAAACAGTGAAATTAGGGAAACTAAAGTAAGCGCTGCTGGTCATCCTTCTGCAAAATAGGTCCTCTCTTTATTGAGGAGCAATGTAGGTCAGTCCCTTGTAGTGTGTAGCCGGGTCCAACGAATGCTTCCAAATACTGCTATTCTTTGGCATTTCTGTGCACATTTCTCCTGTTCACTTGGATCCTGCATTTTACATTATTTTTTCCCCCAGTTGTATTAGTGTGCATTTTCCAAGCTGTATCTCATTTTGTTATTTCCTGCATATATTTTTAATCTCCTTAAGGTATAATTATAATATTTCTGTCCTTTCAGGTTTTTGAGATCTCTGATTCAGGATCATCTGCCAACATCATTAGCATGCAGTTTATTCCTCCTTAAATAAAATGGGACCCGTCGAACAAGTCCCCATAACATAAAGCTACAAGTGGTAACCCTGCTATTTATGTTACATTTTATTTACTGTCTTCCCACTATTTTCCATCTGTGTGGCTCTTCTCCAAGCCAAGCTGAAGTTATTTTGCAGTGGAACAGGGTCAAAAGTACTGTGAAAAAAATAAGAAAAAGAAAAGCGCCTTGACACTACATCAAGGCTGCTCTCACCTCTCGGTTTTCCTAGTTATAGATTAAGCAAGTTAAAGTCTACAGTTTTCACTCTTTAAACCTTTCTGCTCCTGTTCTGTTTCTGTTTCAATACATTTGACTGAAGAAGAGAATTTCTCCTGCAAGCAAGAGCATAAGGTCAACACGCTCCATTTAGGATAAAGAAGGGGGTGGGTGGGATACGCAGGACGCCTCTGACACACAAGCAGCAGCTGCTTCCGGTGCCTCCCGAATGGCTTCGCCAAGACGCCTGGGGACCTGTGTCAGCAAGCGCCACGGAGGGCGGAGGGCGGGCACTCCTAGGGTTCGTTCTGACCAGGATGGGAGCCTGCGGACATCTGAGAAAAACGCCAGCCAATTTTCTTCCCCTCCTCAAATGCATGACGTGATTCTCCTGCTCCCCCCTTCAAAAGAAACGGAAGAGCTTTTACTCACCCATTGAACACGCCAATCGTCTTTCCATCATGTCTCCCTCCCGCACCCACCAACGAGGTAAGAAAAGTTCACTGGAGATGAGTCCAATTACCAGCTCAATAATTTACACTATCTTTAGACCTTGAATGTTTTACATTTTCATGTTTCTTTTCAAACAGGAAACCAATATTCAGATATCCTGTGCTCAGCAGCTGTGACAGTTGCAGCCTTATCTTGCCACCTCATTAGAAGAAACAAACAACTACAAATCTTGTATTACGTCCAAAAAGTTGTCAGCTTGAAATAAAAGCTGGCAGGGACCCAAGTGGCATGCGCCCTTGATTCCAGTCTTTTTGCCTGTAGTTCTTACATATGTAAATTGAGAAACTGTTAGCAGAAGCAAGCCAGCTGAAAACAGATGTGTTTAGGGTCCACAGACACATTGGAGGGGCCCCCAGGCCCAGCCCCCTTCCCACCCTTCACCACAAATCCCTTTCTACTTCCTACTCTGTGCTCCGCCACAGGCCTCCCACCTCCCTCGGATCAGCACACATTTTTATCATTTACTACTGGCTAAGTTCACATGCCCAGCCAGGGCGGTAGACCTCAGAATGAGAAGGCAGGATATAACAAAATTCCACAGCCCTATAACCTTCTTAAAGATTAAACCAGAGCAACTACCAGGAAAAGAGGTGGGGGAGGAAGAGGCAGAGACTAGAAGATCAAACAGGGCAAGACGACTATCCTAGCTGTGTGCCAGGATCTGTGGTCGGTGCCACTCTGCTGGTGAGAAGTCTCCAGGACAGAGGAGTTCAGACCCTACCCCACCATTTCCTGCGGGGGGGGTGGGGGGGGGGCAGGGGGGGAGCCATCTTGGACTCTACCAGGCTTTTCTCATGGATAAAATGGAAATAACATTTCTGAAATCAGAGCATGATATAAAAATGACACAAGTTGGCATACCTAGTGCTCTGGGCCCGGGGTCAGTCTTCAGACTCAGCAAGTGGTACCATATTTACAAAATGTGCCATCTGGTCTCTGTTCATGAAAGTGATGGTTTTAAAAATAGGAATAAGAGTCTGTGTGGATGACTTTTAGATAGGAGGCTTTTACCTGTGTACCAGTAGACCAACAGGTAACTAGTTCTTCTTAGTCAAACCAGAAAGGAGCCTTTTAATGTGGGACTTTACAAAACAACCAAGAGAATTAGCTAGGGCCCAGGTGGGCATAGTAAAAAAAAAAAAAAAAAAAAAAAAAGAAAAGCACACGAACAGAAGATGCAAATACCTGGGTTTGAGTTTTGGCTTAGGCTTGAGTAATTTACTTGACCTTTGTGAGGGTCTGTGTCCTCATATTCAAACTTGGTGTGAAAACCCCTGCCCTCACTTGCTCACCTTCTGTTCACTCTTCAAACTACTTCTGCCATTACCACACCACAGAAACTGCTCTTCTCTCTTAAGGACACCACAAAGCCATTATCAGATGCCAACACCCACCCCCAGACACTGAAAACCTCTCCCCACTCTCTCTTGATAGTCATCTCATCTTTATTTGCTGGTTGGTATTCCTGAGGGCTCTTGGTCGTACATATCCACACAGTATGGACTCTCATCCACTCCCATGATCAACTACAACCTCCAGGTTGATAAGCATCTACACTGGGGATCAAAAACCTACCGCCCATGGGTCAAACCCAGACCAGTGCCCATTCTTGTAAATAAGTGGATTTGGAACACAGCCACCTTCATAGGCTCACATATGGCCCACGGCTGTTTCTGTGCGGAGTTTAGTTGCAGACAGACCCCCAAAACCTAGGATATTTACTATCTGATCCTTTACAGAAAATGTTTGTCAATCCTTCATGCAGATTGTGTCCTAAGTCACACTTGTATTTCTGTCTCCAACTAATCGTGCTGACTCGTGTGTCTCACAGGCCACTCTCCACATGTCTGCAAGTGACCACTTCACCCATTATCATCTCATGCTGTACTCAGAGTTAATGGGAACGTAATCCACATGCAGGAATGTGGAGTTCATCCCAGAAGGAACCTTCTTTCATCACATCTGTTTGTGACAAAGTTGGGTCAGTCTTCCCTCCTGCTCTCTAAATCTCTCCCCGGGCTACGTCCCCACGGCCTCTCCAGCCTTTTTCCATGCCACCACCCCTTCTCCCTTGGAATGCTGCAAAAGTGTCTTGTTTTTATTTCCCTCCTGACTCACCTTCCTTTTATTTATCCTTCCCCTGCTGTCAGTTATTTTTCTAACAAAAATTTCCAACTCTTATTTCTCACTCAGTGTGTATCTTAGAGGATACACACTAAGATATCCTGTATCTTAGAGGATACAGATACAGCTCTAAGATACAGCTCCTAACTCTTCAACTACATCTAAAATTATTTCTCCCTTTACATCCAACATTCTAGCGAGCCAGCAATCTAATTCTAGCTAGCCAAGATGAAAGATCCAGTACCCACCTTCTAGTAGGGCAATGGAACCACGTAACTAAATCAACTAAATTATATTTTAGGTGTTGTGCTAGAGCCCAAGTCAACCCCTTTTTCTTGAGTCTCCCTTGCCCATCAGATAGAACTGATTGCTTATTCCTTCCTGCTACCATTGCACCTAGATCTCACCTCTATCAGGAAGCTTAACACGAGTCAGGATTACTTGTTGCATTTTGTCCCCTTTACTGGGCTCTGAGCTCCCTGAGGGGAAGAGCTACTTTAAAGAAACCTGAAGCCTCACCATCTCACCCACTGGGGAGCACACAGTAGGCACTCAATAAATGCTTGCTTTGTAAACTTCAAAGTAGTATACAAATATCAGTTAAAAAGAGATAAACCTGTGCTATCTAATGCTCTGTGTTCAGTTTACTACCCACTTCCTATCCTCTAGATAGAAACTGGAGATGGGGAAGCCCTCACATGGCCTTTCCCAGTGTTGTGTCAGTAATGAGCCTAGTTCCTATCCCCAGCTGGACACAGGAAGGTAGCGCTGGCCAGGAGGACAGACAGGGCGAGAAGGTAAGCAGGAAGCATGGTGATGCTTTGTTTATGCAGCAATTCATAACCAATACTAAAGCTCATCCAATCAAACTTATTTACTGTAAAGCAAATCACATGCCAGTTACTATGTGGCATTCATAGCAAGCTTTTCATGGTAAAAGAGGACTAAAAGAAGAAATTGAATGCAATGAGAAAGTTAAAGGGTAACTTGATCTTGTTTGTATGTTGGGAAAAGGTAAAGTTACAGAAGAGGGGACCAGCTGTTCGTCATCTCCAATGAAGAAAAATCAAAAGGAAATGGGGTTAAGTGGTGCCATAAGGTAATGAAATTAGGTAGAAGAAATAATTTTCTGACATCAAAGGGTGTTAAATACTTATTTGTGGTTTATAATTTTATTTTCAGGAGGTCCTTAAATATTTGAGAGGATCAGGATAGTTCTATTTGAAGAAAGGAGATTGAATGGATAAATTTTCAAGCTACCTTTTCAGACCACAACTGATTTTTTTTTAAGTGGGCCTATACATAAAATAGATTAAGTCATTCAAAATTTGCAACAGTATGCCATACCCTTTGAAAAATACTATTAAAATCCAGTAAGTGAGAGGGTTGACAAGGTATGAAGAACAGAATAAGTAACTGCTAAATTAGCATGAATTAAAAGGCAAACGTTTCTAGAGGGAGGAATGTAACTTTGGAGTCCTGTGGACCCAGGTTCCAATCTCCGCTCACTATGTATGACCTATTTGACCTTGTGAAAAATACGTGATGCACACAGGTTACACCATGAAACATGAAACCCAAATTGCAGGCATATATAGATACATGCAAACAAAAAGTATTATAAGGAGGTAACAGTTGTTTTCTTAGAATGGTGACATCATTAGTAGTTTTTATTTCCTTCATTTTCTTTCAAATTCTACAATAACTATCTATTACTTTTACAGTTGGGGAAAGGGAGAAATTTCTCCCCTCTCCTCTCCTCCCTCCAAATCTGTCTTGGTTTTTTGGGCAATATAACCCTTCATGCCATTCTTTATTACGCTATAAACTAACTTCTCTGGTAATCAAACCACCTGCTGTCAGTCAGGTTATTTCCTTATTAGGCATTGAGGACTTCCATGACACACATCTCCCATTGTCTATATTTCATCCTAAAGGCATGTAAAGTTGCTGTTTAACAGCTTGTTATTCTTAGATCCAACTCATTCAATTTTCTCACATGTGGGGAAATCACACCACTGAGATGTAAGGAAAACCCCAGCCAACCATAATAGTTCTACATTTTGGACGGGAACAAAGGAAGGGTGGGAGTTTGTACTACATTTCCAATAAATTTTCAATAACTTCCAAATGTGTATGCTTTCCAGGTTTATTCACACCTGTGGGACAAATCAGCAATAACACAGGATACGATATATTTTTTTTCAGCCATAAGCTAGTTCTTTTACTGGGCTAAATTATAAATATTTTCATAATTTTTATCCCTTTGAGATCTGACTGATTGATTCGTAAAACATAGTATCCATTCGGCTATCATTTAATTTGTAAGACCAACCCAGCTCGCAGACAGGCTGAAATCCATGACAAAGGACACAATGAAAATAAAACATTTCACATAAAATATAATCCCACAGAAAATTAACAAAAGTAATTCCTTAAATGATTCCTTTACATCAGTGAATATTCTTGGCCATGAACTACATACTAAAAATAAATTCAGGAGACATTATATTTATCTTAAGTACAAAATTAAAATAATATCTAGAAAGTTAGAGCAACAACAAGCAAAGCCTTGGAGATCGCGTAGCCTCTCCCTCTTCTTTCACAAACAGGAAATGGAGGCCTGAAGTGTGAACGGTTTACTCAAGAAACTGTTGCTGATGAGTGACAGAACTACTGTGTGGCCACAACTGCACATCTTCCGAGATGTGGGACACGTGCTTTCCCATCATGCAATGCTGCTCCTCTCTGCAGCCTGCAAATGGCCATCAGTGCTTCCTACTTCCAAACACTTTTTTGGGGGGAGAGGTGCCTACTTTCTATAAACCCAAAGATGTGAGTAGCGGCATTTCTTTCCCACCTCTCAGAAAAGCCCAGCTCTTTGTGCTGGGGAGAGAGAATCTTGGTTTTATTTTGACATGAGGCAGCTAGAGCAGTGTGTCTGATGCACAGAAGCACAGAAGGGAAGGAAAAGAGGCTGAGAGGGGAAAACTAGTAACACGGGATGCGCAGAGCATGGTGCTGAGAAACTCAAAGACCCTAGAGCTCTGACGCAGAATATATGGCCCACTTATGAAAACTATCTAGTTTTCCAGTTTTTCTCTTGTCACTTTCAAGCCACTTACATTTTCAGAGCCTAAGGTTTTCACAATCTTCAATCTAACTGAAATCAAGTTCTAGACATGGCTGCTTGCAAGTTTTGTAGAGTCCTCTACTCTCCTTTGAGTGAAAAGACCAAGTCTGGAGTTGTGTAGTATAACAGTATATTTTCCTAGTTCTAAATGACACCTTTGCATAAGTCATCTAATGCAACCCATTTCTCAACTGTATGTGTTAGATTCGCCACACATCCCTCCACTTCTTTTTTAAATGGAAGAGAACATCATATTCTATTCTTTATCTTATATTAGCTCTCAAGGACTCAGTGCCTTTACCCAGAAAAATGAAACTACAACACTAGACAGGGTTTCCTCCAAATAAAAAGCATTCTGTGGCCAAAAATGTTTGGGAAAACCACAGGCACAAGAATTCAGTTGGTCAAATTTTAAGGATTGTGGCTTTCATACTTATCTTTAGTCACTTCTTTAAACAAAAACCATAAAATTCCATGAACTCCTCAAATCCCACCTTACTTAATTAGCTTCTCCAGAATAAAGAAATTGGGCAGAGATTCTGCATTTGGTGTTTATGTTAGGTCTATTAAACATGAAAAACTGTAAAGTAAGAATAAAGAACAAAACAAAGAAGCCCAATCCATAAAAAGAAGTCAGCCCTATATACTACTTGTGTGACAGATATTACATCCCTTGAGGCTATAAACTCTGAGAAGGGCGTAAGTTTTGAGAGGAGCCCTCTTTCACATGTCCATTACATTTTAAACACCAGCAGTAAAAGCAGGAGCACTCCAGTAAAGGAGTAGGTGAATAAAACTGAAAATAGCAAAGGGACCAGACAAACAAACAATGAAACAAAAAATCATAGACACAGACAACAGTTTCGTGGTTACCAGAGGGTAAGGGGAAAGGGGAGATGATAGAAGAGGGAAAAGGGGGTCAAATATAAGGTGATGGAAGGAGAACTGACTCTGGGTGGTGAACAATGTGATATATAGATTATGTATTACAGAATTGTACACCTGAAACCTATGTAATTTTACTAACCATTGTCACCCCAATAAATTAATTAACAAAAAGAGTAGGTAGTCCTGAAATATAACTGAAGCTTCCAAACCACTACTGTCTTTTTTTATGTTGTTATTTTTTTAAAAAAATTAAATTTATTGGGGTGACATTGGTTAGTAAAATTATACAGGTTTCAAGTATACATTTCTATAATATCATCTATATATTACATTGTGTGTTCACCACCCAGAGTCGGTACTCCTTCTGTCACCATATATTTCTCTTTTGTTCTTCATAACTAAAATCAATTTGAGGGAGTTGAAGACAAATGTGTTCTACCCTGATTTTTGCTTTCTAGTAAATTAAATTAGATCTGAGCAAAAAAATTTGGGAGGTGCTGTATACTACATTCCTCTGACAGGATGCATATTAAAGACTCAGGAAAAAAACAGCCAAATCTAACAACTGTGCTTGTTTATTTGCATGGGGAACATTTCCTTCCACATCACTGTTAGTATCCAGAACAGTGTTCCCTTCATCACAGTGTAGGAAGTGCTAAATTGGAGGAGTACCTGAGTCTCTTGTAAGTCTTCTGTCTCATCGCTATTTCTAGCTTTTTCAGTTAAACAAAGTCCACTAAAAGAAATGGTGAAAAAACAAATCAAACAAAATGAGCTAAACAAAAAAGTGTAGGACAAAGCTGACTTCATTCAAGCCTTGCTAGGGGAATAATAATAACCATGCTTATGCTAATAATAATAATAATAATAATAATAATAATAATAATAATAATAATATTGAGTTGTTGGAAAAGTCATGACACATGTTTGAAACAGATGGCACTAGTTCATTTTTGGAAGTACTAGAGTCATTCTCATCTATGTTATTGCTGTGTCATTTGACAGCTTACAGTTCTAGCTTCATTCTAAAAAAAAAATTGAGCAATTTGGTTGAGTTTTGGAGATTTTACAAGTTGAAGATGGAAGACCAAACTGTGCATTTTTGTCATATTTTACTGTTTTACTTCCATAAAGGGAAGAACGCACATCAAGATTGTGAAAAGTTGCATAAAGTTTACAGTGACAATGCTCTACAAGAACGTCAGTGCCAACGATGGTTCACGACATTCCATGCTGGTGATTTTGATCTCAACGATGCTCCTCGGTCAGGGAGGACCACCGAGGTTGATGATGACAAAATAAAGGCATTGATCGAGTCAAACCCAAGTTACACGACACTAGAAATTGCAGAAACATCAAACATTCATCATTCAAATGTTCATGACCACCTGAAGAAGCTGGAATACATAAGCAAGCTAGATACTTTGGGTCCCGCATGAACTCTAAGAAGTTCATTTGATGGCACATATAAACATCTGCAACATGCTCATTAGACGTGAGGAAAACAATCCTTTTTTGAAGTGACTGATAACTGGTGATGAGAAGTGGATTGTTTACAACAATGTGGTGTGCAAATGGTCTTGGTCCCGACGTGATGATTCACTTCAAACAACATCGAAAGCAGACATTCATCAGAGGAAGGTTATGCTCTCAGTGTGGTGGGATTTTAAAGGTGTTGTGTTTTTCAAGCTCCTACCAAGGAACCAAACAATCAGTTCGAATGTATATTGTCGGCAATTGGACAGTTTGAATGAATCCATCTTCCAGAAACCTCCAGAGCTTGTTAATTGTAAAGTAGTTGTGTTCCATTGTGACAATGCGAGACCACACACAAGTTTGATCACCTGTCAAAAATTATTGGAGCTTGAATGGGATGTGTTGCTACAGCCACCATATTCGCCTGACCTTGAGCCGTCAGACTTCCACTTGTTTTGCTCTCTTCAAAACTCCTTGCATGGTATAACATTCAATTCAGATGAGACTGTAAATCAGCACCTTGTTCAGTTTTTTTGCAAATAAAGACAGGTTCTTCTATGAACGAGGAATTACGAAGCTTACTGAAAAATGGCAAAAGGTTATTGAACAAAATGGGCAATATATCATTGATTGATCTTTGTCTTTATATAAATAAATGACCTTTGAAAAACATAGACAAAAGACGTCATGACTTTTCTGACAACCCAATAATACCAAACCAAGAAAAAGATCCAGGTATCACAGCAGACTCCAAATGAATGATAGATTAGTAGAACTCGGACTCAAATTCTGATCATAAACTATCTATGTGTGACACACTGGACAAAGTGCTTAAACCTCAGTAAAATGGACATATCAAGGCCTTCACTAATTAGGGTTAAATGAGACAATGTACAAATGCACCAACTACAGTGCATGGTGTGGCCATCCTGCAGAATTCCGACATATTTGGTTACTTTCCAGCCCTCCCTGGTCTCTGGAGAACAGAGGAGCTAGGAGGGTGGGGAGGGTAAGGGAGTGAAACAGAAATCAAAGAGAGGTCATCTTGATGCTGCATTACAAGGTAATAAGTGAATATGCTTAGTTTATAGTCCTAAGGCAGAAAAATGAACAAGGGAGGAAGAGCACCGGGGGAACCAATGGAAGCATTCAGGGCACAGTCACAGAAGGGTAACCCCACAAACCAACTGGAATCTCATGCAAGAAAGGGGAGAGAGAGAGAAAACCTCCTCCAAGGTTGGCACCAGGGTTTACGAATGCAATGGGAAGAGCATCAGCTCGTAGGGCCTGAAATGAAGTTATATTTGCACTCTGAAAAACAGAGTTTTCAGAGTTTGTGTTAATAGTAGTCACTTTCCAATAACACAATGGGGACTAACTTCACAGCAGTTCCAGGTCACACTTCTACTCGCCCATGTATGTGCTAGTCACACATTTCTACAACACCCATGAAATGGGTGCCATGAGGATGCCTAATCTACCTAAACTGCACAGCTGTGGAAGCGGCATGAGATAGATGACAAGACAGATGTGGTCTGTTCACTGTGCAGCCAGGTGACCCGGGACACAGCAGTCCCCTTCTCACAGACTCACATATTTCACCTGCACAGTTTTCAATCATCTCGAATGTCTGTGAACAATAAATAGTGTGACGTAATCCTGACCACTTTAAACGTCCTTTCTCTCTCTAAGGCAGGGACATTTTATCTGTCCACCTCATGGATCAAATATCCTAAGTTATCCTGAAAAGTAATATGACCTTGAAATATTGGTGGCTTTAACTCAAGATGCGAGGCTCAGTGTAGACAGACTAGTGGATAAGACATTGCTGCCACCTTTACCTTTAAAATTAAACAGGTAATATTCTTAGCCAGGTATTGTGCTAGGCGCCTTACATTTGGATGGGTAGGTCCATGAGGCAGATGCCCCCATTTCATACAGGAGAAAATGCAGGACTCTAGTCCATTCCTTGATGAAGCGCCACAGCGGTGGAGCCAAGGTTCAAAGCCAGGAGTTTCCCTTCACATCCTATTCCGTGTGTTGCTATAGCTTCTAAGTTGGTTCACACCATAATTCAGATATTGTTAAATTCTAAACAATAATAATGTATTAGTAATAAATAACTGTTACTTATTAATAATAAAGAAATAAACACTTCCTTAAGAAATAACAGACAGTATTTCAAGTTTTGACATGTGATAAAGACATTTGTATAAGATAGGCTACGGTCTGAACTAACTCTGACGCAGCAAATGGTCTGTGACAGACCAGGCAAGTGCGAGCTGAGAGCACGAAAGGACCTTGCACATGAGCTAGCCCTCACCATGCCTGCCCTGGAGCTGGAGAACCTCAAGGTGTGGGGAGCCACGTGTGGCAATCACGGCCACGTACCACATACCACATACCAGGGGTGGGCTGTGACACAGGAACCAGAACACGAGAGCCGCAACTCCAGATCCGGGGTCTGGTCAATTTAAGATTTC
Organism: Hipposideros armiger; assembly: GCF_001890085.2. NCBI lineage: Eukaryota > Metazoa > Chordata > Mammalia > Chiroptera > Hipposideridae > Hipposideros > Hipposideros armiger. The sequence continues at coordinate 2,250,655 of NW_017731510.1, read as the reverse complement.
TGTCTGCGGTGGTGTCTGATATGCAGACCTTGCAGAGTTAATGTTCTCCCCATAATGGGCAAATGGGTAGGAAATTACAAAGGAGAGCATATTCCCGGTGCTTTGTCATACTTGAGGAAATGAAAGGCTTTAAGCATATCTGGCTTGAATAAATATTTTCTCTATAAAAGTTAATCTATGATTATATTTAATGTGAAATATTATATAGAAAAACATCCCATGTGTTTTTGTTGCTGGAGGATACTTTATAGTTTGTGTTTTATTACTGGTCCCCTGCTTAAGTCTGAAAAGTTCCCTCTGGGGGAGTTTATTCTGGATAATGGCTGACTTTAGCCATAAGCATTTCCAGTCATTTAGGACACCAGTTCTCATGTTGTCCAACAGCCTACAATATTTGCTTTTCACTTTTGTAAATACACCATGTGGGGGTTCCTTGGGCCTTGGCAGGAGAGCCTACAAATTACACTGACAGAAGCACTTCCCTGATTGTCCATAGCATTTGCGGGGTAACTCACTTTGTGAAAACAAACAAAATAAAAAAAGTTCTCAACTTCTCCCTAATGTTCCAATGTAGAACACAATGTTTCTGAGACAATCAAAATTTGTCACGTAAGGTCTGAGCTTGAACATTTTTCAACTTTCATTGTTTATCTTGAAAACTCAGGTGACTTTTCCATTCTCTGTCATACCGTAGTTACGTTAATTTACATGTAAATGCTTCCCTCTGAGAGATGAGGAAAGAAATGTACCTCAAGGTATGTTATGTTTTCTCTGTGGCTTCGCTCACCCTGTTTCTACATTACATGCATATACACACTGTACCCCAGTTGGAGAAGGATGTGGACAAGATATTAGAGAGACCAGGGACTACACTAAAAATCAAGACAAAAAAAAAAGAGGTTGAAATGTATATGGCCACATATCCATCCAGCCTCCTCTTTCTCATCGGGGGTGTTCTTAACCACCGTCCCTCTGAAGCCTCCCAGCATGCCAGCCATGTTGCTGGATATTTCCACCAGGCCCTTGGAAGTCCAGCCTTCTTCTCATGAAAAGGACTCCTTGGAATTAATCAAATAATTCCTATGTCCTTTCAAGCCAGCTACGGTCAGCTGAATAACAGCCTCCCAAATGTGTCCACGTCCTAATCCCTGGGACCTGTAAATGTCGCCATGTATGGCAAGAAAAGGAACTTTGAAGATATAATTAAGGTAAGGGTCTTGAGATGGAGAGTTTGTCTGGGATTATCTGAGTGGGCTCTAAATGTAATCACAAATGGCCATAGAGGACGATTTTTCTACAGAAGAGAAGATGGCAACGTGATAACAGAAAGAGACAAAGTGATGCATTTTGAAGATGGAAGAGGGGGCCACAAGCCAAAGGAGTTATTACCTAAAGGAATATTTCAGAATTCAGCACCCACCAGAAACTGGAAAAGGCAAGGAAACAGGTTTCCCCCTGGAGCCTCCGGAACTTCAAGAGAATAAATTGGTGTTGTTTTAAGCTACTAAATTTGTGACAATTTGTTACACGGCACTAGGAAACTACCACCCCCACCTTCCAGGTGTCCTCCAGGCCCATCACCACCATGCTTCATACATTTAGTTACAGGGATGCCTGTGGTGGTGCTACTGGTTCCTTCTACCTTCTCAAAGACAAGCTCATGTGCCTTAGTTCATGTGCAACAAAACATTACAATCTGTTTTATACAAATTAGAAAATTATCGTCTTTGGAAAATAATTCTCTTAAAGAATTTCTTTAAATAATAAATACCACAGATGCATTTGAAATAAATACGTCCAAAATATTTTACCTGAGCTTCCTATTAAACATACTCATATTTCTATTGTATCTACACACTGAAGGCGAACACAAATGTTCAGCAATAGTGACTGTTTGCTTGTCAGGTTACTTTTCCTGTCTGAGCTTCAGTTACTTCCCTGCGAATGAAATAAAGCACACATATAAAACCCTCAGCATCATTCCTGGGACATAATGACTGCCCCAGGTGTGCTGGTATTGGTGTCATCGCCATAGTGTGTGACGTTTAGCCATAAGGCCGGTCATAAGACTGACCATGTGTGGTCCTTATGGATATATGGCTTAAAACTCACCAGATTGATCTATAAGCCAGAAGAGAAATCAGTCTGATTTCTTCCTAGTCTTACCACATGTGGACTCACCCCCATTTCCCCCTTTGGCTAGAAACATCTTCAGGCCACAAGAAACAAGAAAGTAATTGACAATGCATCAACTGAAAGAGACGTGAGGAGCCGCCCTCCTGTGAAAACAGGGGCACAGCGAGGCTGAAGTAAGCAGTAGGATGAGACACACAGATGCTGGGTTGGAAGCAGTGTCCAGCAGTTAACTGAGCTCACAGGCAATGTCCTGGAAAACTAAACTCGAAAGCATTCAGCTAGCCAGGGCAGGCTAGCATGATCTGCTCAAAGGAAGAGGTGGGTCCCCAGGCGGGTCTCCCTGGATTTGTCAGGGAGTCATCTACAGGAGCCTGGCTACCCCAATCGGACACAGCTTTGTATCGACAGCACAGAGTAACAAGAGCTCTGAGAAGCTGGTTTCACTTGCTCCTCAATCCTTGCCCCACATCCACAGGGCAGAAGGTCCCTTGGTGTCCTGGCCGCTGGTCTTCGGTCCCTCAGGTCTAAGGATGCTCACCTCTGAGGGTCAGAGTCAGCACACACTGAAGTTTGGGTCTGAAAAAAAATCTCAGATCCCATATTACTCAACTGTCACCATTCCTACCCCTGATCTACAAGATGGGCATGAAGCTCCTCACTCAGACTTTGCCCCAAATCTCTGGGTCAATCCTCCCTGATAAGTGAGGAGCCTTACCCAGATCAGGGAGGACAAGAAGTGGAAGGTAAAATGGCTGAGAAAAATTGGAGAATTAAGGGAAAGTTTTTTGTTGGTTGTTTTTTGGTTTTTTTGCAGTGCTGGGCTGTTTTTGTTCCTGTGCTCCTCCTGTTGGCAAAGGAGGGATGTTTCTCCAGGTGAACAATGGCCTTCAAAGAGGTGACATAATAGAGATGCCAGCATTTATCACAGCTTCCACAGAGTGCTTGTCTACAGACTCGATGACCTGATAGATGGTAGACCCTGGGAGGCAGGGGATCGGCCTGCATGGGTTGATGTTTCATCTCAGTTCCTAGCACAAGGCCTGCTGCATAAAACACACATCAATCGCTCTGCTTGCTGGGAACACATGTTTCTTTCACGCACCTAGAAACCGGGACAGACAGCGGTTTTCTGGGCTTGGTCCAGGATACAATGAACCTGGGTCTTATATTGATTGTCCTTACCTGACTGCCCAGACTCTGTGGACTGAAACTCTAGTTGTCCATCCTATGATACCGTAGGACACGGTCTGGTTTTCATCCTCGTTTCCATTCTTCACATAAGATATTCCCACCAAAAGGGAAATGAATAACAGCCATGTGTCTCTCTTTCCTACTTGCAGGAAATGACCCGAGGACTAGATGCTGCCTGTGTAGGCTATGGGACTATCAGAAGTCAATGTGAATTGTTAATATGGAGAAATAGCTGCAGATGCTGAGCTCTTAAGGGAGTTATAATTCATAAAGTTTATAATTCATAAATTCAGTTTTAATAACTTATATTGCCTTGAGCTGTGACTTTCGCACCCCTCAGATCCTCATTCACAATTCAACATTGAGAAATTTAAGTGTTACCCAAGGTTTCGGGTTCAGCCTCTTTCTCTACCTGTTTACTCTTTCCCTGACTGACCTCCTCCACAAGTCACATTTCTACAGCTCATATCAGCCATGTAACAATCGTAACTCTACCCCCAGGCTAGAGATTTCTCCCAAATGCTAGGTATTTACTCCCAAATACCTTCTGGAAATGCCTGACCATTGTCCCAAAACTCTCTCATATGCAACATGACTGTCTTAGTTTTCTTTTGTGACACAACAAATCATTACAAATGTTAGCAGCATAAAATAGCATCTACTTATTAGTTCACAACAGTATAGGTCAGGAGTCCAGGTATGGCACGACTGGGTTCTCTGCTCAGGGTCTCCTAAGGTTAAAGCCAAGGTGTCGGCCAGGCTTCTCATCTGGAGTTTGGCATCCTCTTCCATGCTCAAGTAGCTGTGGCAAATTCAGGTCCTTGCAGTTGTAGGAGTGAGGTCCTCATTTTTATGCAGGGCCCCTCCCGGCTCCTAGAGGCCATCTACATTCCTTATCATGTGGTCCCCTGCATCTTCAAACCAGCAACAGCCCATCAAATCCTACTCATATTTTAAATCTCTGACTCCCCTATCTCTAATCTCCAGACTCAGACTTAAAGTGTTCCCGTAAGTCAGGTCCACTCAGATAATCTCCTTTTCTTAAAGCCAATTGTGCCATAAAATATACCTAATCATGGAAGCAAACTCATCTGATTCCCAGTCTCAGGGGACATGCAGGGGGTGCCCCACAGTGGGTGGGGAATGCCGCCCAGCACAGTGGAGACACGCAAACTCATTTCCTCCATTCTTCACTACCCCAGACAGCGCTCACCACAGCCTCTGTGGAAATGGGCAAAACTGTCCAGCTACAGAGACCTAGAGATAGAAACTGAAAACTAACAAAACAACCAGCTGGATGTTATTGAAAAGGAATACAGAAAAGCCCAAGGTAAAGGGGTGAAATAAGATGTGCCAGGCAGATTCTAACTAAAAGAAACTCATAGCCAAATTAACATAAGATTTAAGACTGTAAGGCAAAAAAAGAAAACATGAAAGAAAGAAAGAGAGAGAGAGAGAGAGAGAGAGAGAGAGAGAGAGAGAGAGAGAGAGAGAGAGAGAGAGAGAGAGAGAGAGAGAGAGAGAGAGAGAGAGAGAGAGAGAGCAAGAAAGAAAGAAAGAAAGAGAGAAAGAAAGAGAGAGAGAAAGAAAGAGAGAGAGAGAAAGAAAGAAAGAAAGAAAAGAAAGAAAGAAAGAAAGAAAGAAAGAAAGAAAGAAAGAAAGAAAGAAAGAAAGCGCTGTCAAAAGTTAAGAAAGTCATCTAATTAGCAAGTCAAGAAATATAAAATTGGAACAAGGAGATGAGCCATTTCACACTTGCAAGGTTGGTAAGATTAAAACACCTTAAAAATACATGTTTTGAAAAAAAATACATGTTTTGGCAAGGATGTAATCTGGGGTAACTTTTATAAACTGCTGTCAATTCACTTAAGAATATAATTTTGCATTATCTAGTGAAGTTGAAAATGCACATTGCCCACTACCAAGCAAGTCTACTTCCAAGTATAATACCCTGGAAAAATATCTGCATGTGTGCATAAGGTGACATTTACTGTTTCTCCACCCCACTGTGTGCAATAATACAAATCTGGCGGCAAGCCAAATGTCTACTGACAGGAGAATAATAAAATAAGTGGTGATATTCATATGGAACTTTATGTAGCAGCTACATGAGTTAACATGGGTTAAACGCAAACAACCTTGAACAAAATAAGCCATATCACAGTACAATTCCATTTACTCCATATTCAAATACGTGCATAGGAGAGCAACCTGATTCATAGACAGGTAGGAACTATGAAGGGAAGCCAATGAATGACAAAACAAAATGAATGAGAGTAGTTACCTCTGTAGGATAGAAAGGGGGGTGTGATCTTAGGTACAGGGGGGCTTTCAACAGCATTGGTAAGGTTTGGTTTCTTGGCCGGGGAGTGAAAAAAAAGTAGCTATTTTATGGTGGCTCTTACACGTGATGTGCATTTTTGGTATGTACAGACTAAAGTCAAACTAGAAACAAATGTGAAGTAGTAAGTTAGTGCCAAGTGTGTGTTGATAATACATGCTGAAAGAGCGGGAATGACGTCCATTCCATCTGGCAAAAAGAAGGGAAGAGAAGAATTGTAGGAGCAAAGGCTCAGGACTATGACATTGCACAGCATGTGCAGGTTACAATAAATACACCAGGCTCATTGGGCAGAAAGTCTGTATAAAAGACTGGAACACAAGGCTGAGGCCAACACCACAGTGCTTGTAATCTCAGTGAAATGCAGACACCACCCTATAGGAAACAGGGAGCCCCCTGAGGGCTTGGTCACGCAAGTTCTAGGACCAACCAGTACTTTAGTAAGGCTCCTGGGTGGCAGCCTCCATGGAGGCCTAGGAAGCAAAAGGGACTAGTGCCACTGCCATCGAAAAGGAGGGGGAAATTAACTAAGGAGGCCACGTGGGAACGGAGGACAGCACCGCGGGGGCTCAGAGCCTGCGGCGCCCACAGTGAGATCCCACATCACACCCACTGAGATGGCTATAATGAAAAAGTCACATAACATATCATGCCATGTAACAGCAAGTGTGGGTGTGGATGTGCAGAAACACTGCTGGAGGGAATGTGAAATGGTGCCGCCACTGCAGAAAACAGTCTGACAGCTCCTCAGAAAGTCAAGCACACAGTTCCCATGGACCCCGCAATTCCACTCCTCAGTGTAATTCTCCCAAGAGAAATGGAAACATAGGTCCACACAAACCTGTACGTGGATGTTGATAGCAGCATTATTCGCCATAGGCGGAAGGTAGAAAGAACCCAGAAGGTAGAAAGAACCCAGGTAGAAAGAACTGGTGAGTGGATAAACAAAATGTGTTTTATCCATACAATGGAGTATTATTCCTCCTTACCCAGGAATGAAATGCTGATACATGCTATGATGAGTATAAACCCTGAAAAAATTATCCTCAGTGAAAGAAGCCAGTCACAAAAGACCACATGTCCTCTGATTCTATTTACATGAAATGTCTAGACTAGGCAAATCCATAGAGATGGAACGTGGATGAGTGGTGGCTGAGGGCTTGGAGTTGAGGCTGTTCAAGTGTGCATTTTGAGGGAATGAAAAGGTTTTAAAATTGACTGTGATGACAGTTGTACATATCTGTGAATATACTAAATGCCACTGAATGGGTACACCTAAATGGCTGAATTATTTGGTATATACATTGTATCTCAATAAAGTTATTACTTAAATTTTTTTATAAGACAGTGCCCATGGCTTGGCTCACACAGAGCTGAGACATCTACTTCTAGTTCTAGCACAAGGTCCAGCCCTGCGACATGGTGTTTAACTTGCCTCCTTTGGGTTGGGATGAGGATTTAATAAGAAAAGGTACATATAGTTCCCAGTGGAGGCCCCGTAGCACAGTTTGCAGAAGGCTGAATAGATGAAAAAGGAATGTTAGACTTAAAAGTAAGAATTAACAAGCATCAAGAACTGCTAATGGGGAATGGTCTGGAGGAGGAAGAAGGGGAAATGCAAAAGGTTCTGAGGATGCACATGGAGCAACCGTCATCAGCAACATCTCAACATTATCCCAGCAAAAACTCAGTGAGGCGGCAAATGTTCTCGCCTGGGAATAACATGTCTGCCTGTCTCTCCACCTGGTTACCTTACCAACTGGTTTTTTCCCTTTAAGAGGCAACCTTCACCTCACCTTCAGAGCTGTTGGGTCAGCTCTTCTCACTAACTGTCCACACAGACCCAGAAAGTCTACAGCATCCTAGAAAAACCCATTTGGTAGTTCGAAAGAGTTGATTATGCCAAAGCACCAGTTCACGCGATCTTCCTTCTCCTTTATGACCCGGCCAATTAAAATGGGCCATCCCTGAAGGAGCACGAGCCGCTGTCCAACCACAGAGGTGCGATGCTGTGCAGCTGTTTGATTTTGGAAGAAACGAAAGGGGAAGCCATTCAAAATGAAAGCCTGGAGCCAAACCATGAAGTCTTTCTCGGGCATTGAGTTGGAGTCACGGAATCTAAGTGCTTAGCTGAGGATGCCCAAGGTGAAAAGCATTCACAGGCATGAACCTATGAGCCTTTCACACAAGTTTTAATTGAAAGAGGCAGAAAAAGGGACAAGTCTTCTGAAAACTTGAAATACACAGAAAATGTCACTGGATGTCCGTGTGTGTGCATGGATGTTTTAACACATGAACAGGGGCCCATTCCCTTTTATCCCTCTGCCATTTTGCACCAGCTTTATTTGCCTGTCTTTTCATTCATTCATTCATTCATTCATTCATTCATTCATTCATTCATTCAGTTCTAATTAATGCCAAAAGCCAGTTACAACAGAAAACACTCCCAACCTTCATTGGTCACTAAATAAAAGAGCACATTTCTAAAACATTACTTCTAACCAACTTCTTAAAAATTCAATTTAAAACAATTTACTGGTGTTTTAAACTTTCATTGTTATTCTTGGCTAAAAACCCCTTTTCTTTCTGATTCACATTGTGTCTCAGGAGGCTAGGCCTATATACTGGTGTTCTTGAAGGATGTTTCCTAGATTGCTGCTGCTTCTTTAGCATTATCTTTATTTTTTTAGTAAATATTAATTTTTGTAGCTCATTGTGAAAAACAAAATCCATATTCTTCCAGGCACAACAGATTGGCAGCAAAATAACAGCAAATGGGCTCTCAGCTTTATATAGAAGTTACCTTCCATAACTACAAAAGTGATAAACAGGTAAGAAAAACCAAGAGATTCAGAATAATAAGTCAATAAAAAAGGAAGCATGTCAAAAAATGAACAGTAAATGAAAAACTACTTATTTATACATTTAGTCATTTAAATTTCTTCTGAACCTAAGTCTCTGAGATATTAAAATATTCCTTAATAAATTTTCTCATTCGAGAGTTGCTCCAACTCAAGGAATTACACAAATGCTCAATTTTAAAATAGCTGCTGTACTTCATCATTATGACAAAAAAGTGGTCTCAATCCACCTTTCCTAATGTCACTATCCTACTCTAAAAAATAGCACAACACCACGCAAATTAAAACCCAGTGACCTAATCAGCTCCAACACTGAGTGAATAAAGTGCTAGGGTACATACGATGTAATTTAGGACTAGGCCACCTACACCAGGCCCGAGAGGCCTCCTGCCATCTGTTCCATCTAACGCCCAGGTATGTACATGCAATATTGTTTCCTTTTCCTTGTTATCCTGGACTTTTAAGTGCTCATAAAAGTATATACATCATGTAGTAAGAGGAAGAAAATTAAAATGCCAAAGAGAAGCGACCTTAATTTCAACTCTTAAATCTAACATGTGTGCATTAGGTTCTTGCCACACCATAAGGAACTGTTAACCGAGCACATGTTATAATACTAGGGTCAATTATACAAAGAATAATGCTCAGGTTAGGGCTTATCTCTCAAAAAGGAAGCATAGCCACCAAAAGATAGTCACACATTATACAGAGTCAGTGAGATGGGAAATTTATTTCATATTTTTGGGCAGTTTTCCTTTGAAATTTTCTTCATTAAATATTTCACTAGAAGTATTATAAATAAAAGGCTTCCAAATTGGAAACAAAGAACTAAAACTGTCATTATTTTTTTTCTAAAAACTTTCATTTTTAGAGAACCCGAAAGAGTCCATAAAAAATCTTTTAGAATTGATGAGTTTAGTAAAGTAGCAGGTTAAAAATTACTGTTCAGAAATCAGTTGTATTTTTATACACCAACAATGAACTATCAGAAAGAGAAATTCAGAAAACAATCCCATTAACAACTGCATAAAAAAATGCTTAGGAATAAAATTAACAAAGGAGGTAAATTGCACTGTGTTGTACAGCTGAAACTAATTTTAAAAAATGTTTATTTCACAATAAAAAATAAAAAACCAAACCAAACAAAACAAAAAACAAAGCAAAACAAACAAACAAACAAACAAAGGAAGTAAAAGACCTGTTCTCAGAATATTTAAGACATTGAAGGAAGAAACTGAAGAAGATACAAATAAATGGATGTATACACTATGTTCATGGATAGGAAGAATTGACATAGTTACAATGTCCATATTACCCAAGCAATCTATAGATTCAATGAAATCCCTATCAAAACACCAATAGCATTTTTCACATAACTAAAACAAATAACCCTAAAATTTATATGGAACCACAAAAGGCCCCAAATAGCAAAGGCGATCTTGAGAAAGAACAAGGTTGGAGATAGCACTCTACCTGATATCAAACTAAACTACAAGGCTATAGTAATCAAAAGAGCATGGCACTGGCATAAAAACAAACACATAGATCCATGAAACAGAACAGAGAAACCCATGCCTATATGGTCATTTAATCTATGACAAAGAACACAAGAACATTCAGTGGGGTAAAGACAGTCTCTTCAATAAATGGTATTGGGAAAACTGCACAGATACATGCAAAAAAAATGAAAGTGGACCACCTTCTTACTCCATATACAAGAATAAACTCAAAATGTAAAACCTGAAACCATAAAACTCCTAGAAGAAAACTTTGGCATTATGCTTAGTAATATTTTTTTTCTGATGCATCTCTTCAGGCAAGAGAAACAAAAGAAAAAAAAATAAAGAAATGGTAGTACATCAAACTAAAAGGTTTTTGCACAGCAAAGGAAACCATCAACAAAACGAAAAGACAACATACTGAATGGGAGAAGATATTTGCCAATGATACATCTGATAAGCACTTAATAGCCAAAATTTATAAAGAACTCATACAACTCAACACCAAAAAAATTAATAATAACAATCCAATTAAAAAATGGGCAGAGGATCTGAATAGACATTTCTTCAAAGATGACATACAGATGGTCAACAGACATATGAAAAGATGCTCAACATTACTAATCATCAGGGAAATGCAAATAAAAACCACAATGAGATACCACCTCACACCTGCCAGAATGGTATCATCAAGAAATCAACAAACAAGTGTTGGCGAGGATGTGGAGAAAAGGGAACTCTAGTGCACTGCTGGTGGGATTGCAAATTGGTGCAGCCACTATGGAAAGCAGTTTGGAGGTTTCTTAAAAAATTAAAAATAGAATTACCTTATGACCCAGCAACTCCACTTCTGGTTATTTATCTGAAGAAATCCAAAATAGTAATTCAAAAAGATACATTCACACTTATGTTCACTGCAGTGCTATTTATAATAGCCAAGATATGGAGGCAACTTAAGTGTCCATTAATAGACAACTGAGTAAAGAAGAGGTGGTACATATATATAATGGAATATTACTCAGCCATAAAAAATGAAATCTTAACCATTTGTGGTAACATGGATGGACCTAGAGGGGGTATTATGTTACATGAAATAAGTCAAACAGAAAGAGACAAATACCATACGATCTCACTTATATATGGACTCTAAAGAACAAAACAAACAAAAACAAAAAAACAAAACAGAAACAGATTCATAGATACAGCAAACAAAATGATGGCTGCCAGATGAGAGGGGGTTTGGGGGGCAGAGTGCAAAAGGTAAAGGGATTAAGAAGTACAAATTGGTAATTACAAAATAATCAAGGGGATGCAAAGTACAGTATAGGGAATATAGTCAATAATATTGTAATAACTATATATAGTGCCAGGTGGGTACTAGACTAATTGGGAAAATCACTTCATAAATTATATAAATGTTTAACCATTATGCTGTACACCTGAAACTAATATAAAATAATATTGAATGCCAACTGTAATTGAAAAAAATAGAACTATTATAGATAATATATCGTTCCTTCAATCTTTAGATATGTTTTGAAAAGAAGAGCTCAACAAAGGAATTCATTTAATTAGTAAAAGTCACCATTATTTATCAAACTTCATAATTTTGTGATCTATGGCTCCCTAAGCTTTGGTTTTGTCTGATCGTGGTGTGGCGGTATGTGTCTTAGAAGGATTTTAGAGCAGCACATGAAATAATGCCTGAAAAATGCTCAGCAGAGAGACCAATTTCAGCATTCAATAGCTATCATTACCCTCAAATACGAAATCCTTGACTCCATTCTTGACAATTCCCTCTTCTTCACTGTTACCTTTCATATTTGATTATTGTTCTCCATTATACTTGTATATCTAGAACTCCCTCAAATATGTTCATTTCTCTTCACTTTCTTAATCCAAGCTACTCTGATCTGATTTACTATGAATGAATGAGATGAATGAATGAACGAATGAATGGCCATTGTTTTCGTCCATCAGTCTCTGGCAATGCTGCCAGCAGTTGGATGCACACATTAAGTGAAAGCTCACAGCTTACAGTAGCATGTATGGGGCAATGACAACTAAAGACCTCTTTCTTTCCAGAAGAGACTGTTGACCCGACTCCATTCTACCTACCTTGTGTGTGACTTGGCATGTTCAACCCAAGTGTGGAGACATATTTGAAACAAAACAAGAAACAAACAAACAAGCATGTCAAGTTTTACATGTTCAACATCCACATAGTTTATAATATATAATATATAATCACTCTGTTTCTTCTTTCAGAATTTGAAATCAACGTGTTTGTTTTTTTGTTTATCCTGTTAGATTTGTATCCTCATCCTCAGTACCTATATGAGACCAGAGCTATGTCTGACTACCTTGTTCCAGTGCCTAGGATAATGTTTAACACATGACGAGAGATACATAAATACTTGTCACATCGATCTCCCCTCCTTTACACCATTCTCCATACCACTAGTTAGAGTGATCTTTTAAAAATACAAATCTGGCCAAGGTCATTCAATGTGGGAACAAACGGCCTGTCAACAAATGGTGTCGGGATGACTGGATGTGCAAAAGAATGAAACAGGACCCTTACATCACACCATATATAAAAATTAACTCAAAATGGACCAAAGACTCAAATATAAGAGCTAAACTGTAAAGCTATTAGAAGACAATAGAAGAGTAAATCTTCACGACCTTGGATCAGGCAGTGGCTTCTTAGCCAGAACACCAAAAGTATAACCAACCAAAGAACAAGGGGGACAAATTGGGTTTCATTAAATTTAGAGATGTTTGTGCTTCAAACAGTGCCACCAAAAAGTGAAAAGACAACCTAAAGAATGGAAGAAAATATTTGCAAATCATATGTCTGAGAAGATACGTGCATCCAGAGTATCTAAAGAACTCTTACATATCAACAATAAAAAGACAACTCAACTAAAAAATGGGCAAAGTATTTCTCAAGAATATATACAAATGGCCAATCAGCACATGAAAAGATGTTCAACATCATTAGTCATCAGAGAAATGCAAATCAAAACCACAGAGAGATACCACTTCACACCCACTAGGATAGCTATAATAAAAAAGACAACAAGTGTGGTAAAATTGAAACTCTCATACATTGCTAGTGGGGGATGTAAAAATAAAGCAGTCACTTTAGAAAATAGTCTAGCAGTTCCTCAAAAGGTTAAACACAGAGTAACCATATGACCCAGCAATTCCTCTCTTAGGTATGTACTCAGACTGCTGAAAGTATCCATCCATATAAAACCTTGTACCTGAAGGTTCATAGAAGCATTATTCATAACAGTCAAAAAGTGTAAACAACCCAAATGTCTACCAACTAACGAATAGATAAACAACATGTGGGATAGCGGTACAATGGAGTATTATTATTCAGCAATAAAAAGAAGTGAAATGCTACAACATGGATGACTCTTGAGAACACCATGCTAAGCGAAAGAAGCCAGGCACAAAAGACCACATATGGTGTAATTCCATTTATGTGGAATGCCCAGCATAGGCAAATCTAGAGAGACGGAAAGTAGACTGCTTGTTGCCTAGGGCTGGGAGGGTGGGGTCGGGGGAGGAAGGTGGTGAAAACTGGGAGTGACCAATAAGTACAGGGATTTTGGGGGAGATGATAAAAATGTTCTAACATGGACTGTGGTGACAGTTGCACTATCAGTGAATATTACTAAAAATGTTAAATCGTACACTTCAAATGCATAAATTATATGGTATGTAAATCTATCTCAGTAAAACTATTTAAAAAATACGCCTCTGATCACATCATTCCTTAGTTAAAAAATGTCAAACATTTCACATGGTGCTGAAGATCAAGTCCAAATTCCAACACGACTTACAGATTGTACGCAAGTTGGCCTTGTTTCTCCAGCCTCATCTTGCATCACTGTCCTCAAAACAATGCACAGATACAGGAATTGCTCAATAAACAGTAGCCTGATTTTATGATAGCATTCCATGATATCTAGGTGTAAACAATACCAATCATCCTTGGGATGAGAATGAGAGAACAAACTATAAGTTATGTAACTTTTAAAGGCAGCCTTTACCCAAATTTCCAGTCAGTGCTCCCCCCCCCCCTATTGTCCAAGTGGAGATCCGACGAGCACCCTGCACTCAGAATTACATGCTTTCTGGTTCCTCCAAGAGCTTATATTCTCTTACATGGACGTCAATTTCCTACATGTAGGTAGCCCAGAGCACACAGGCAAAAAGCAGGGAAGCGGGTGCCCTGAATCAGAACAAGGATGAGAGGAGGAAAGGGCTGCTTGACTCTGATACCAGAGCATTTTCGTTTCCATTGTTGTATCGTCAGTGTTCTCAGCAGAACTGCAGTAACTGTCAGGAGAAGGGAGTCGTTTAGGGAGCGCATCACACCGTTCATTCACCCTCACACATTTACTGAGCACTCACTGCCATTGGTTCAGGCCCTAAGGATGAAGCAGAGGACAAAAGACAAAATGCCCGCTTCCACGGAACATTCTGTTGGGTGGAGACAGACGATCAATAATTAAAACAAGAGCATAGTACATCGGGTAGTGATAAGTGCTCTCAAGGAAAATGGAGCTAAGGAAAGAGGAAGGGTCACCAACTTGGCCAGCTATTTGAGGTCAGCCTCACTAAGGGCAGAGGCCGGGACCAAGTGAGCGTGTTTGCCATGTGGCGTCTGAGGGCAAGGCAAGGGACAGATCCAGGCCCTAACAGTCCTGAGCTCGCAGCCTGCTGGAGAGTCTGCCCCAGGAACAGAAAGGAGTTGTGTGGCTGCCACCTAAGCAAGGGGGAGCAGCATCCCACCAAGGCCTTTACATTTTACTCTCAGAGAGGAGAAACCACTAGAAGGTTTTAGCAGAGGCATCAGCTTCTCTTTAAACCACACTCTGAGCTAATCAAAGCTGATCAGTGTGGCCACAGAAACCTACATCTGCCTACAGCATTAGAGAAGCCAGTATACTTATAATCAAATATATACTGGGGTGCCAAAAATATGCATACAAGTGGATACTTTAGTCAGCGTTGCTCAGGCAGTAGTTCGCCGTTATCAGAAGTGTCTGGATGCTGATGGGAACCACTTTGAGCACCTCTTGTAATTGCAGAAGTCAAACGTGATTTGTATTCATCTTTTGTTATCAGTATACATTGAGTATTACAATTTTAACACAGTTTTTCTTTCTTAAAATTTGTATACGTTTTTTGGGCACCCTCTGTATATAGGATGTAAAGTACACAGGATGTAAAGTACAGGACAGGAAATAGAGTCAATGGAATTGTAACAGCTATATACAGTGTCAGAGGAGTAGTATATTGGGGGGTATCACTTTGTGAGGGGAGTAAATGTCTAACCACTATGCTGTTTTGTACACCTGAAACTAATTTCAAAAATGAGAAAAAGATTGAAGTACAATTTAAACTATAGATAACTTGACCATAATCACCACTTTGATTCTAAATTTTAGCTATATCATGTTAGTAAAACAAAAACCTATAAAATTGCATTTTACTTAAATAAAAATAATAATTCAATCTACCTAGGATCAAAAGCATCTGTATATTGAAACACAAGGGACTGGATGGTAAATTCGTAATTCATTGTACAAGACACACAGTTTTCACTGTCCTGCTCGCTCTTCCTCCCGACCAGGAGCCCCACAGAGAGAGGGCTGTGCAGATCCGTTCCCCAGGGTGCTGCCATATCCCGGGACAGACCAGGGGGCCCCAGCGAGGTGTTTGGCAGGAAACATTTCATAACACACCTGTCATCCATTCAGTATATATGCAGATAGATTTCATTTGGATGTTCATCTCAAGAAACATAATGTGACCTACATTTGAAATAATCCTTAGTTAACTTTTAAATTTGCTGCACAACCACAGAAAAAGTACTCAGGTATAAACAAGAAAAAATTATGAATCACTAACAACTACCAAATTCAAGTCGGGCTTTTCTAAAATCTTGACTGACAATCTCAGTTCAGGGCAATGAGATGTTTTTTAATATTTTTCCATATAATATCTTCACGAAAGCTATATCACTCAAAATAATACTGATTACCTTTAGGAGTTTGAAAAGTGGGCTGATATAAATGTATTCTACATCAATATCCTTTCATACATACATGAAGATATGCTTAAACAGTATACTGCCTATAAATTGGTGAAAACTTCTAAGCCAATAAAACGCGCCTCATAGTCCTATCAAACACAACATACTTAAGTGAGAATGATGAAATTTGTTCCATAGAGTTGCAAAATGCCTTTCAAGTTGTAAAGAGAAGAAGCAATTTCTGCTTTTTAAAACTAACTTCGAAACTGAAATATGGAAATAAACTAACAAAGCTGGGAATTTAGTAAAAGAGAAACAGACATCATTTTAGCAAAGGAAGGAATTCTGTACAATAATCACTATCTATATTTTTAGGGATTAAGTTGCTAAACTTATCTTAAGACAAGATACAACAAGTTAATCAGGACAGTTTCAAGGGAAGATTGGTATGGTAAACTAAATACAGTATTAAATTTTTAGTGCCATAAAGATATTCCTTAGTTTTGCTTTTTATCAGATGAAATAACTTATCCTTTGCTGGAATGGCAAAATTTTACATACAAATCACTCCCAGGTTTATTTTGCAAGAGATTTTTTTTAAAGTTATCATCTCCTACTCGTGCAGTTCTCCAGACTATCATTCACCTGCTCTTTTCAATCTTTTTATATATACAAACTCAGAACTGATTAAGGCAACTGCCGCTGATTAAAAACAGCTATAGTGAGAATTTTATTAAACCTAAGCTTAGTCAGCTCAGGCTGGCATAACAAAATACCATAGACTACGTGTCTTAAGCAATAGAAAAGAAAAGGAATTTCTTTTATCATAGATCTGGAGGCCAGGAGTCCAAGATCAGGTGCTGGCCTATTTGGTTTCTGCTGAGAGCCTCCCTCCCAGCTGGCTCTGTGTTCACAGGGCAGAGGGCTCTCAGGTATCTCTCATAATAAGGACACTAATCCTATTGGATCAGGGCCCCACCCTTATGACCTCATTTTACCTTAATTACCTCCTCAAGGCTCTATTTCTGAATACAGTCACATTAGGGGTTAGTGTTTCCACACATGAATTTTAGGAGGTCACAATTAAGTCTGGAATACTTAGTATGAGGTTTACTTTCACTAGTCTTTTGTCTTGGACAAATCACTAAAGGAGTCACTTAGATCTTTTTCATGTATCATCCAGTCCCGTCCAGTCCTCAGTTTCAGCAAACCCATACCATTGGCCTTGCTGCAGGGAGCACATGGAGCCTAGCCAGAATAGGCTTGACACTTAGTAAGTCAGTCTGGCCTCACCCAAAGCTTTGTCTCTTGGTCACCTTGACACAGAGACTGAGTTATGGGGAACCCTTCACCTTCCCCAACATTTCCCCCTGCCCTGCCCTCCTGTCCTGTGTGTGCACCTGGGAAGAGGGGCTTTCTACAAGACTAGGACTCCAGGCCCAGAGTTCTAGAAGCAGGAACACTAACTAATGAAAATCATCTCAACACCTTGAAGGAGAAGACCTCATGGCTCTGTGCACACTGAGAGGAGTTCAAGAACCCTTTCCTCATGGGGGAACTGCTCCATCAGCCCAGGCTCACAAACCTGAAACAGCAGCCAGATAAATACATCTGATTGAAGCAGAACAAGTCGATACAGGAGAGCACATAGTTTGAGAGGCTTCTTATAGATACTGCTTTGTGTGTCAAGAAAATTAACACAGGGAAGGAAGTGCCTCCTGAAAATCAACTACAAAGCATTTGTATTTCCTCCAGCAGTAAAAAAGGGTGACACATTTGTCCCTTCAAAGGAAGATGACAACTTTCTCTAGTGCCCTAGATTGCTTCCTAAAATCTTTTCCTTCTTAAAGCCAGCCTGGTTCATGGGAGAGGAAAGCATTGGCCTCTCTCCCTGTTCAAAAACTTCCATCAGCTGCTGTAAGATGAAAAGGGAGCTCACCTTCTTTAGAAATCTTGTGGTTAGACCAACTCCAAAAATAAAAACTGGAGCGTGCAGCTTTATGAGGTTTTATCTCCAATCAATTCTCAGCTTCTACATGTGCTGTTTTACACATTTTCTAAAGTCATGTCATGTTTAGGCTTTTTTCCACCAGAATGTAAGCTAAGGGGGACTGAGTATGTATCTTTGAGTCTTTCTTTTTCATCCTGCAGCAGCACACACTATAGTGACTGATCAAAAATGGGCATTCCATAAATGCTAGTTATAAAGTAAATAACCAAGGAGCCATCTTCTATAGCTTCAGACAGACTGGCACTGGGGGAGCCCGGACACAGGGGGTATACCTACCCACGTCAGACCTGGAGATTATGCAGTGCCTCAAAATTCTGGAAAGTAATTCCCTCTCCAGTGTCCCCTCTGACATGGCCTGCCTTACAGAGAGTCTTAACGTCTCCCCCATCCTACCAACCGCAACAACATACAGTCAATAAGGGTTACTGGTTTTAACTCTTTAATGACTATGAATCTGTATGGTGGTCCATGCAGGGAATCTGGAATTTTGGTCCCATAGTTGTTTTGAACACTTTCTGTGTGTCATACACAGAACCCCAACTGTGTGTCAGATGCAGGCTCCCACCCTGGCTGAGGCCCTTGCTGTGGCTAAACTGAAGCTCTAAGGGCCTCGTACCTCATGTGCATATTCCCATTTGACCTTCACATGGTTGTCTTCCCCTAACACAGTCAGGCTCTCTGAATCTGCTCAGAACACTTGAGCCCCTCACCTTCACCTTCAAAGTCTTTCCTCATGGGGTCCAGAGTTACACTGCCGAGTTCAAGCCTGGTGTCTGCTCGTTAAAGCTACAGGACCCCCGCAGGCCGCTGGTCCTCTGTGCCTCTGCTCTCCACACTATAAAATTTGGGTAATCCGTGGCCTCTCTCTAGGGATGCCTCAAGGATTCTCAGAGGCAATAGATGTTAAGTGTCTACAGGGGGTCTGGACATAGTGATACTCTGAGTGTTAGTGTCATTATCACTAGTATTTCCCACCAGACAACCGTCAGGTGGAGCTCACTATGCTCCCTCATCTTCTAGACTTTTGGAGCACTTTGCATTGTGAATTTTGCCACCATGTGTCAAAGCTGGGCCTTCCCACCACACTGAGCCCTCTGGAAGCAGGGGTTGTACCATTTCTGCATATTCATCAACCTTCATCAGTAGACACCTGCTGAGCTGGGCCACATGGAAGGGCAGGGCAGCCCTGCAAGCTGCCTGGCGGGGAAGGTGCAGTTATCTGCTCAATCACACTGGCACCAGTTTATTCCACAAAAATAACAGGATCAAACCCATCAGACAAAACAGATCTTAAGTAGGCCTAGAAGATGCTTAAAAGTCCTCTTTTTTTCTCTCCACGCCGTTATGTAAACACATGTGACACTCAATGCAAAGAAATCTTTAACTCAAGTCAGTCTTAAGTAAAACTACAGAATTGCAAGATACCAGCCAGAATCACACTGAAAACTCATGGTAGTTTTGAAATAAAGGAAACACACACAGGACCACAGCAAACCCCTATCTTATTTTTTTTAGCTTCTTTGATTATAAATATTTTAAAACTTTGTGAAATGTTGGTACCAGCCCTAATGCATTCACTATTTATTATTAGGAGTAGCCATGTTTATACTTACATGGGTTAATGTACAATTATGTCTATACAGGAATATAAATCTGGGTCCCAGGTGTCATTAAAGTAAATTAACATCATTCAACAACATTTAATTTTTCCTTTAAAAAAAGACTTCACTTGCCTCCTATACTAATCTTGTATTTGTTCCCAAATTCAATCATTGAAAATTCATATTTTGATGTGAAGCATCAGGGTTTGAAAAAATATGGAACATAGATCTATACTTATATGTGAAATTATCTACAAATAAGCACATGCATTCCTTCACTGTTGTTATTTTCTGTTTTAGGAAAGTATTTCAACATATAGTCATCATGATTTTCTGAAGAGAAAATAAGAACTTAAGATTCAATTATCTGTAAATAGACAAAATATTGTGATAACATAGGAATCCTAATTTCTCAAGCTCTAATACCTTCAAACAACACCTATCCATTAAAACAAATAAAAGTAAGGAAAAATGCACCAATGATTGACAGATGGTTTTAACTTGGCACTTGTATATTTGTGAAAGGATTATCTTCAAGCCAGTATATTTACTTTGGTCTTTAATGATTGGTATGTCCGAGTGGGGAAAGGATACCACTATGAATAACTGCTTAGTAAGAGAAAAATGCTTGCTCTGTTTTTCTCGGATGACCCAGGTGTCAAGATTTTGATGGGATGGTGGGGGAGAGAGTGGCTTTCTGTCTGTCTGTCTGTCTGCCTGCCTCTCCCTCACTTGCTGGCCTGTCAGGAGCTAAGCCACTGGAGACAGTTCAGCCCTGGAACTCTGACAGAGCTCGGTTAGCTGATTAACCAAAAACAACAGAAACCAAATCTTTCAGCAGAAGCGCTCAGTCTCTGCTGACCCAGCAAAGCTCTACAGATGACAGTGGTAATAAAGCTTAGAAATCGCCAGTCATAAAACTCAAACCAACCCAACCCAGGCTTCCAAGACTTGGCAACTTATGTTAGTTCCATCCAACTGACATATCTCCTGTGGACAATTTACCTGTAGCCCTAAGTGGGACTAAATATAAGTATAAAATAAAGAATTCTGAGAAATAAAACACATGAACGCTCCTCTCTTGTCATCTGTTTCCTCTCTAAAGTTGAACCTGAATTGGAGAGGCTCAAAGCAGAGAGACCGTCCTACCATTGCGACATTGATAGGACCTAGAAGACAGTGCATTAAATGAAATAAGTCAGTCACAAGAGCACAAATACTGCATGATTCTTCTTATATGAGGCATCTAAAATAGTCAGAGGCATAGAGGTAGACAATAGAATGGCGGTTACCAGAGGGTGGGAGAAAGGGAAAAAGGGGAGCCATCATTCAATGGGTATAAAGTTACAATTATAATAAGTTATCATAAGAGGCATATAGTGCCTGTAGTTGGCAATGAGGTACTGTGCACTTCAAAATTTATTAAGATGTAGATCTTATGCTAGGTGTTCTTACCATGTCAAAAAAGAGAAGGAGGAGGAGGAGGAGGAGGAGAAGATGAAGATGAAGACAAAGGAGGAGAAGGAGAAGAAGAAGGAGAAGCAGCAGCAGCAGAGGAAGAAGAAAAAAAACCCCAAAGGAACACAAGGAAACTTTTGGAGGTGATAGACATGTTTATTATTACTGGGATTGTGGTGATGGCAGTCCAAACTCTCCAAATTGAATATGCTAATTATGTGCATTTTTTTGACTACCAATTATACCTCAATAAAGCTGGAAAAACCAAAACAAAATGGAGAAGGCTGCAGTCCATATGTAGTTGCTTACGGTGACCTTGGTGCTTCCTGTTCAAAATGGAGAACGGAAAGCTTCCAGGGTGGAGTGCTCCTTATGGTTTTCAGAGTCATAATAGGAATACTGGCTGTCAAAATCAGAAGAGCGAAAGCATCCATAACTCAGAAGGTGATAAATGAGATAAGGTGTCAGATGTATAGACAGGAAAATGGAAAACATAATTTTCTTTGGGACCAATTAATGTAAGAGCTATTTTGCATACTCTCAATCAGAAAGGTGTCAATGTTGTCGGGAGATGTGGAATTTTTTCCTAATCAAAGTTAGCATGACACCTGCTTGTACTAATGAAACACATTCTGAACTACTTCACAGGAAAAAGAACTGAAAGCGCTTTAAGTACAAATACCATCACAAGGCAAGACTTGGGGACATAAATATTCATGACATATGCCACGTGTTTAATTAAGCTCTATTCCTGACTCTTTTCTTTCTGGTTTGTTTTTCTAATAGGAAAGATGCCAACTGTCATGAGCTTCCACCTCAGAATTTTGGACCACAGTTTGACCTAACATTATCCTGTTTCACTTGGCAAGCAGTATTGTCAAAAATGACATGCACCGATGAATTAATCATTCACGAAAGGGGAAGAGGGAAAAACACAGGAAAAAACTTAGAAAGTGACGTCTGTGAGCTCTTCTGGCCTCTCATATAGGTCCCAATGTGTTGAAAGAAGAGTGGATAGATGGAAGATCACACAGACCCTGTTACTGTAATTCTTAGACTAATGTTGTCCATTTTATACCTGAGCTTCTACACAGGCACACAGGTGTGAAGATCACCAACCAAAGGGAACTGCTGCCATGGAAACCACATTTCAGACCTGTTCCGAAGGGCAGTTCTACTAAAGAAGAAAAGTGATAGAACGCCAATTTTATAACTAAAACCCAAAAATTTCCTAAGAG
The DNA here is from genome assembly GCF_001890085.2 of Hipposideros armiger. Lineage (NCBI taxonomy): Eukaryota > Metazoa > Chordata > Mammalia > Chiroptera > Hipposideridae > Hipposideros > Hipposideros armiger. Next base: position 2,228,258 of record NW_017731510.1, on the reverse strand, counting down.
ATGTGTTTCTAATCACACAGCATATTGTAATAGAATAAACCTTATAATTAAACGCCCCCGGTAGATGTTTCTGTCATGTTATTATGCCATACATGCCATCTTTTCAGTTTATTTAGAGCATTTTTTCTTTTTGAAAATCTATTTTGCAATTACAGGTGACATATAATAATAAGTTAGTTCCAGGTATACAACATTATGATTAGACATTTACATGGTTTATGAAGTGATCACCCCACTAAGTCTGGTACTCACCTGACACCATGCATAGTTACTACAATATTATTGACTATATTCCCTATGTACTGCAGATTTTCTTAAAAGAGAACTTCCTGGATTCTCAATCTTATACTAAAATATTGGCCTACATTTTATCACATGTACTACATCTCCCTGCCAAATTATTTTGCTAGTTCAGGACACAAGCAACAAAGATGACAGCTTAACTGACTTTTCCATTTCTCACCTGGAGGAGTTATATATAAATAGCAATAATACATAACTTTTAGCTGGAGGGAAATTTAAAATATCAGAAATCCCCAATAGTCAAAAGCTGATCTTGCAGAATGATTGATGTAAATTATTTCCTGCAATATTTATTTAAGATGAAAATAGTCCCTCACTTACAAAGATAAGTCATCATCAAAATTAGCTTGATTTCAAAAAGTTTCATAAAATGCTTTTTTTTGGGTTTTTTTCCCTAAGCTAGAAATAATTACCTAGAAAGGGATTTTTTTTCCTACTTTGGATTAATACTCTGAAGTCTCCAATATGCCGATCTTTACAATGGTTACCATAAGCCATTTTTTATATGCTACAAAATCGACATCAATAGATTTTTCGTTCTAGAGAAATACTGGTAAAACCTGTGAGTGATAAAACATTTTTTAAACTTTGGGCTTTTGAAAATTACTTTCATTCAACATTACTTCTGAGCACACTCATCTTTAGCAGAGTAACAATAAGGCCAGTTAGGACCAAACAAAATTGCTTAAATAATAGCATGCATTTTAGAGCTAAACAAACCAACAAAACCTTTCTAAAAAAAGAATTCTACCTTACAACATTATTAATTATATTCCTTGAACTGTCTTTCATGTCCCTGTGGCAATATTGTAGTTGCGTATTTATGCTGTCTCGTCCCTTCCCCTTCTCCCTCATCCCCACTAACTAACAGCCATCAGTTGTTCCTCTATATCTCTGAGACCACTTCTGTTTACTTTCCTCGTTCATTCAGTTTTTTAGATTCCACATATAAGTGAA
>NW_017731510.1:2152321-2226543 GCF_001890085.2 Hipposideros armiger | reverse complement strand
GGGGGTTGTCACTTCGAGGGGTAAAAAGTATAACTATTGCACTGTGTTGTACAGCTGAAACTAATTCTAAAAAATGTGTATTTTATAATAAAAAACAATTAAAAAAAAGAATTCTACCTTAATTGCATTCAATCAACAAATGGGCAAACACACTCTATGCCATAGTACAAACAACCCAAGGATAGGCTTACAACCTCGACAAGTTAATAATACTCTCTGGATTAAAATGTCACAGGAGGAAGCTGACTTATAGCTAAACATGTATGATGCTGAAGTATCACATCATGAAAGAAACTAAAGAAAAGTTTTATTTTTGCAAGTGTATGATTGGAACCCTACCAACGTGGAGGCCAACTAAAACATGATCGGTGGTACAATTCTAATTAGTGTGTCTGAACTCTGTTTTGATATAATTCTTGTGTGTAACTCACAGGCTGAAAGATACCACACACAAAATACATAACATTCTGAGATTGCTTATTATCCATCATGCAAAAAGCTAAGCTGAAGTGGACACCAGATTAGAAGGGCCAGTTCTGTTCTACGCTAAGTAGTCTTAAGGTAGGACAGATGTATAGGTTTGGGGATGCAGCCTAACTGAGTCAGAGGCTTAAGAGAGTCCAGAAAATGGGTATAAGATTAAGCCAGCTATGGGAAGGATATTCTGTCAGTGTCAAAATGCTGGGCAGTTTTGTTCAGCAGGGCAGTCTGTGTTGATTTCCTTTTAGATTCTCCTCATGTAAGTATCCTGCCACAAAATAATCACTCAACAGCTCCCTTCTCTTGGTAAGGCTATGATTGCTGACCAGAGGAGAACACACTCGTCCCAGCAGGAAGTGAACTACTGACCACATCTCTCACGTTTTAAGTGAAATAACTTCACTTTCTTGGGTGAAAGGTAGAAACCCTTTTACAAATTTCTATGTTGCTTATTCTTGAATCTATTATTATTTTATGGAAATCATCAAGTGCCTTTGCACAGATTTAGCTATAAAAACCTTACAGTGATATTTATAACAGTAAAAAAACACTTCAATTAACTGGAATAGCCAACAATTACTAATAAATTAAACTAATTGCTGTGTTTTCACATAACAAACATGATTAAGCTTTTTAAAATATATATCTTATATTACTATTTTACATAGAAACTGTTTATAATGTTTTCACATCACATATTGTAACCAGTCTAACCCTCTTCCACTGAAATATATTTGAACTGAAGGAGATCTAGATTTAAACATCAATTGCTAACAGTGAGTGATGAACTCTTGTGGGTGAGGGTGTGAATTCTGTTTTCTTTCTTCTTGCTTATCTGTATTTTCTAATTTTTCTACAAGAAATATAAATCACTCTCTGATTTAGAAAAATAAACACTAAAAGTTTTTCAGACCATTCATGGTGCCCACTCTGCCTTCTTCTCTTGACTGTCTTTAATTCTGTGGTGTCACAGTAGGTTTATACATGTTTATCTTTGAGTCTACCCTGAAAGACAGAAGTCTAAACACATCCGAGAAAATAAATGATGCCCTTCTGAAACCCTTAATTTGCACATCCAGTGGTGTTTTCCTTTCACTCCATCTCCCGCCCGGGGACATACAGCCATAAATCATGTCTGTGAAGCGAGGCACTGGGGCCGTGAGCATCACCTATTTTTGCCGGGAGCTGTGGTGGGGTCATCCACCGACTTCCTCGCAGGGGGGACCCTGATGATTCTTTCATGACTCTTTTCCTGATGACACACATTAACTTTTACATTTTCTGGATGGTCTCAAGAGGTCAAAGTCCCACTCCTGTGTCTGCACCTACAAAACGTATCTCTATTTTGACAAAAATACCTTCAAAGAAAAAGAAAAAATGAGAAAACTGAAAGATGGTCATTTTAAGTAAAGGAAAACAGGGAAGAGAGAACAGAGAACTCCTTCTTGAATAAATCAAAAGTGGTTTACACATTTTCTATGTGACTTTTATTCCTTTAGAGAATGACAAATCCTATAAGACTCTATGCTAAATAGGTTTCAACAAATTCTACAGTTTAAAAAAAATATGTTAAAAGCAAAAACTTTTGTCAGAAACTCCAAGTATCACCAGTAATAAACATGTGACTATGAATTAGCTGATATAGCCAACTACGTGGCTGAAGAGCGGAGAGCCTGATCGTATTCAGGTCTCGGATTAAAATGCTAAGGTTCCATTACTAGCTGGAGCCATGGGCTAGATGAGATCATTTTTCTGAGACCTTTATTTCCTCATTTATAAAAACAAAGATAATACTTATCAAGGGTCAACAAATTAAGAGACCGCAATTTCTGACCTCAGTATAATAATTTGCTTATGTGGCTTAGTCTCTCTAAAAGTCCCTTAGATAGAACATTGTGCCTATTATGCTACTAAAAGGCTCTGGCAACTCAGGAGAGAATGGAGAAGACCGGAGGAATGGTAAGATGCACAGATGAGGTGGTCATGACTAGCTCAGTTTATACATTTTCAGTGCAAGGTTCCCAAAGATTGTCAATGTGAAAAAGTCCCAGACGTAGGTGGATCTATAGTTCTGGAGGCTCAAGAAAGGGGTCATGCTGGACACGCAGCCAGGGGAAGTCATCTGTGCTCAACCCTAACTATTCATGAGAATCATGCAGGGAGTTTGTAAAATGCCCAGAGTTCAGACCTCATTGTTCTGGGGTAGGGCCTGGCAATCAGAATTTTTTTGCTTGTTTTCTTTCAACAGAGATTTCATTCAAATGAGTGAAACTTTCATTCAACATTTCACTTCTTTTCGTTCAACAATCTTTTCATTCAAATGGATAGATTCTTTAATTCATGAGTTTATATTTTTAAGGTAAAGGTCACATAACATAAAATTGACCATTTTCAAGTGTAACAATTCAGTGGCATTTGGTATATCACAGTGTTGGGCAACCATCACCTCTATCTAGTTCTAAAACGTTTTTATCACCCAAAAGGAAACCCTGTACCCATTAAACAGTGGTTCCCCATTCCTCTTCCTCCTAGCCCCTGGCCATCACTAATCTGCTTTGTTTGTATGGATTTGCTTATTATGAATATTTCATATGAATATAATCATATGTGGTCTTTTGTGACTGGCTTCTTTTACTAGGTATGTTTTTGAGGTTCATCACATTGTAGCATGTATCAGTATTTCATCCCATTTTTATGGCTGAATAATATTCTATCATAAGAATACACCACGCTTTGTTTATCCATTCATCCACCAATAGACACTTGGGTCGTTTCTTCCTTTTGACTACTGTAAATAGTGCTGTTATGAACATATGCATGTAAGTATTTGTTTGATTACTTGTCTTTAATTCTTTGGGGTGTATACCTAGGAGTGGATTTGCTGGTTCATAAGGTAATTCCATGTTTAACTTTTTGAGGAAGAAAACTGTATAAAGTTCTCCAGGTGATTCCATGCAAAGCTGGTGTTGAGAACCACTACTGTTGAAGGCAGACAAGGCCATAAGAATACATGGAATGCACGAGGGAGAAGACAGGGAGTGAGAATATGACAGGGTCAGAGGCAAAAGCTTCGAAACACATTTCAGAGGCTACCAGAAAAAGAGCCCATAGGGAGACATGTGACTAGAGAGAAGACAGAGGTGTCACAGAAACAGACAAGAATCCAAGGGGGAGCCATTGACACCAAATGCTTGAGGAGGACTCAAGAAAGAAACTGAGAATCTGCTGCATGTGGCAAGATGGCAGCTACTGGAGACTTGGGGTCTGCTAGCTTCACCAAGGGCCTGGTTCAAGAAGTTGGGGTGTACATGAGATGCAAAGAAGTAGAGGAGAGGCAAGTACTAGAATACACTCGAACTCATTATTGGCTCTTAAACGGCAAAGGCCATGTCTGGCCTCTATTCTCCCATGACACCTAGGAACGTACAATCCAAATATCAAGCCCGCAATAAAAATCTTATTGGACTAACCTGTTTATACCTCATCAAATAACGTGCCAGAGTCCCTGCCAAACAGAGCTGTAAGCTGCAGTCGAGGGCTGACTGCTAACTGTGCTGCTGCCCATATTAAGACATGGAAAATATCTGGGTGTAACAATGTCCAATTAGGAAAATTATCTCATTCTAATCTCAGCACACTATTGAACAAATTCTTACATTTTTCTCTTTTCACTGCCTAAAATACTGCTGTAGTTTAAAAGTATTGATCCATTTTTATATAACATTTGCCAGTCTCTGAATCGATACTAATGAGAGACAATGCTCATGACTGCACTGAAGAGTTATTTTCTGAAATAAATTATCTTCTTCTATGATTAGAGAAAAGGGTAACTTTTACAACTATTATATTTTAAAGATGAAAAGTGAGAGTTAAGGTCAACTTTACATTTGAAGTCACATATTAAATTTAACTTAGGTTTAAATTCTTAGTGACGAGTAAGAACTGAAGTGTACAAGTGCTTTTATTTTTTAAAGTATGTGTTAACTTTTTTTTTTTTTTTAATTTTAAATGTGATACCAGCCAAGAAATGTCTCCTGGAGCGGTAAGTGCTGCATTATCTGGATTCCTTTTCTCAATTAGTGCTTCTATTTTGTAGACAGTAACAGTATTTAATTTGAAATTTCCTCTTTCTGTGCCAAGTCCAGTTTGAACCCCTTCCTGGGAAGGCTTTAAGTGTACAGCTTTATGTGACACACAAAGCGCTCTGAAAACAGCCAGAGTAAGAAGGGGAAAAAGATGTTTTTCTTTAGTATCAAGCACCTGGCAGGAAAACAGCATGCAGGGCCTGGACGGCATTCCTGCCTCTCCCCTGAGAATCCGAACGGACTCGTTTTGATTTCCCTTTGAAAAACCATGAGGTTAGAGCACATTTGCTTTGATTTACAGTTTACCAGACTTTTCCGTGTTGTTTCTTGTTGTTCTGCTGCTGTTGCTCATTTCTGCTCCCTGACGGGTCAGAATGAGGGCTCCCTGACCAACGCAGCCATTGGCAGGGAGGGTGGCTTTCTCACCATGACTCCTGACTCTGGGTGGGACAGTAACAACCTCTGGGGTTGGGGACTTCACAGAAATCAGGTACCACATACACGGCCACTTCACAATGTAGGCACAAAGGGGAAAATATGAGAAAAAAGTACCTCCCACCACTCTTTCTACCCTTCTTGCCATTTGCCTGTGCCTTGTCTAAGATGCCCAAATGGAGTCCCGGAAAGAAAGCACAGAATGAGTTACTTAAAAAAGAGACCTTGTTAGGTATGACATCAAAACACAAGGGACAAAAAAAAAGAACAGACAAATTGGACTTCAGGATTAAAATCTTTGGTGCTGCAAACAATACCATCGAGACAGTGAAAACACAACCTATAGAATGGGAAAAAATATTTGTAAATCGTCTATCTGATAAGGTACTTGTATCCAGGGTATATGAAGAAATGTTACCAACCAATAATAATAATAATAATAAAATAATCCAATTTAAAAATGTTCAAAGGATTGAATAGACATTTGTCCAAGACACACAAATGACCAATCAGCACATAAAAAGATGCCCAACATCATTAACCATCAGAGAAATGAAAATCAAAACCATGGTGAGGTACCACTTCACACCCACTGAGCTAACCAATCAAAAAGAGAGATAATAACAAGTGTTATCATGGATGGAGAGAAAATGGAACACTCATACATTGCTGGTGGGAACATGAAAGGGTGTAGCCACTTTAAGAACCAGCATAACAATTCCTCAAAAGGTTAAGCACAGAGTCACTACCTGACCCCAGCACCTCCTCTCCTAGCTCTTTACCCATGAGAAATGAAAACACATGTCTACACAAAAACTTGTACAGAAATCTTCATAGCAGCATTACTCATAATAGTAAAAAAGTATAAACCATTCAAATGTTAATCAAAATAGATAATAGATAAATAGAATCCATATCCATACGATGGATTATTATTCAGCTATAAAAAGGAATGAAGTACTGATACACCCTATAACCTGGATGAAACTTATGCTAAGTGAAATAAATCAGTCAGGGAAAGACCACATCTTATGGGACTGCATTCATATGAAGTCCCGAATCAGTAAATCTATAGCGACAAGGAAGCACATTGGTGGTTGTTTAGTAGTTAGGGGTGGGGGTAGGGTTGGAGGGTGGGGATTGACTGATAATGGATAAGAGAGTTTCTTTTGGGGGTAAGCAAAATATTCTAAAATTGTTTGTAGTGATGATTACAAAACTGCATATACTAAAAGCCATTGAACTATAGACTTTAAATGGGCGAATTATATGGTATGTGAATTATACCTCAATAAGTTGTTTAAAAAGAGAGAGGGAGGCCATCATAAAAACAGAACCATGGTATTTTATTTCCAGATGCTCTGGTCATTCCTCACAATCCCAGGTCCCCTCATAGCTGCACAAGTTCCCTGACTTAAAAGGAACAAAGAGTTCTCAGTCATTGTTTCAAATACATCTGAATTTGTTCCTCACCCCCAGGGTCCTTGAACATCCTACAATCATGGCCACAAAAGCAACATTCCTTTCCACCACAGAAGCTCCAACGGTCAGCCACTCCAGCTCTCCTTGGCTTTTGGTGGCATGTTACAAACTAAGGGGATCAGGACAGCAGAATAAAATGACAGAGAATTATTGTTATGTGAAGATAGACAGTTCAGGGTTCTGGGTGGGAAGGTGTATTTGTGGGGAAAGGAGAACAGATTCTCTGGTCTCATGTAGAAGCCAGTGGTGGGGGATGGGCGGCAAGGTTGAGGAGACCTGGGAGAGACAACTGTCTTGCGGTGAGGGCAGTGGGTTATTGCTCAGGCTTGCTGAGTATCCCACACAGGGATGTGTGAGGTGTGGGTGGAGAGAAAGAGGAGCATGGCAGATGATGTCACTAGGGCCTTCTAAGGCAGAAACGGCAAAGCCATCTTATCAACACAACAACTGGTTATTCTAAAGGGGCCTTGCTCAAACCCACACCAGGTGTTCTTTAAAGACGGATGCAGTGAGGAAGTCAAAAGCATTCTGATAACTGGCTTCTGAGACAATATCAAAGAAAGCAATGTAAAACTAGAAAACAAGGTATAAAAGTGTGTAGCCATGCAACATACAAGAGCAGGCACGGATGAGATCATTAACCCAGTAATATGCGTTACAGAGCATTTAATCCTGTCCCAAGTACTATCTAAGCACGGTGCTTTCAGAAATGGAAAGCTCTCTTCTCACCTTTCAAGTTGTTTACTGAGCCATTGGGGTGGTGCCATTCAGCTCCCTAGTAGTTAATTTTCTTTATAATTCTGACTTTCAAATCTCTGTCAGAACTGGACCTCATATGGCCCAGTAGTCAGTGGGATGTAACAACGCCCACCCTAAAAACCTTCCCAGATTTCATGAAAAGCCAACAAAGCTTTCTGGTTAGATCTTAACACAAAAACTGGCATAGCAGGAACCTGGCCAATGCCCCTTGATGACTAAGAAGAAACACCCACGGTACTTCAGAAAAGAGGCACCAAAGTCCCCCAGGTCCTGGAAGTTGAGCTTGGCCACCAGAACCAAGGAACCAAGTAGATAATAGGTAGTAGGTAGTAGGACCTGTCTAATTTCCCACACCAACTTGAGGCAGAGGTTTTCCAGTTTATCCCCCATTGTGACTATGACTGGAGACTCTGGCTCTTTTTTAATCTTCTCAGAAGACAACAGACAAAACCAAAAATGTAGAAACCTGTGAAAACCACTAAACCACCTTCCATGAAATCTATGAACAGACAGTTAAATTTGTATTTTGGTTTTGCCTTTTTTACACAAGTTTACCCCTAGAATTCCTGCGCATTGACTTCTTATCTACAAACACAGGATACAGACATGTCAGAATATGAATCTCACATGCCCACCTGCAGCAGATGACGGCTTTACACGAGAGCGCCAAATCCAGGAAGCTCCTTCTGACCTCAAAGGACAGCGCGTACTTCAGGGTGTGGCCGTCGATGATGAGGGCCACGTCATTCTCCTTGCCCAACAAATTGCCAAGGTCAGTGCAGTGCTGAGTAATGGCTGCCCGTGTCGCCTGAAACAATAGTCGAGGAGAGGGGAGGTCACATTTTTGCATGTTTAATATATCAAAACCAAAACAGAAATCAAAAGTAAGTTCCTTGAGGTGAGAATGTTGCCGTTCCAATGTGAATATATAAACAGAGTTCAATTTGGTATAGTTATACATCAAAATGTCATGGGGCTGCTCTCTTTTATTTGTGAAACATCCCCATAGTGATATGTGCGTTTGATATTTATAATAACCCATCCTGGTTGCACTCTACAGTTAATCTAGAGCATCCAAATTCTTCTCCATCGGAACTTTAATTGCTAAGGTCCTTACCACTGTCTTTCTCCACCTCTCCCCCACCCCACCGCCCTTTATACTACATACACATTATTCTTGGTGCCACTAGAAACCCCATATAAACAAATGTGCTTTCCAGGAAAAAAAAATAATAATGCTGGAACTCAAATGGCAAACATTTCTTGGTTTGCATAAGGTAAATTTTACAGCATCCAAAAGATGTGAGGGGATATGAAAATAACACAAAAGATTAATTTCTAGTCTCTGCTGAGATCTTCAGATTAAACCATTTCTCTCCGTGTAACATCAAAGTAAGAAACAAACTGATTTTCTCTTCATGTTACAGAAAATATCTAATCAAATTAAACTGCCAGTACCTTTTAAAACATTACTACCAGGCTAAGTAAGTACCTTGCTGTGATGTCTACTATCAGATGGGATTAAAGCATAGAATCATGCTTAGGATTTTGTACATATCTCTGTTTTTACATCCAGTACAATTATATATTGTGTATGTATGTGTTCATATTATGTAACTATATACTGGTGTGCTTTTCCCACTAATTCGTAAGCTCAAAGAGGCCTGTGTCTCATGCGTCACTGTATTTCTCTCTCCTAACAAAATGTCTGGCATATGATAGGTATACAGCATATATTTGCTGAATAAATATATGTCACTTAAAAAATAAAAATTTAAAAATGATGTTCTGATCCTCCCAGTGAGTTTATGACTATGAATAAGATATCTGGTTCAAACATAAGAATGCAATTTTTGGTTCATAATAAAAAAAATCTGGTTTAAGTTAATCAGGGAAGTACAAAAGTCTGCTGAAATTATTTTGTCTGGACTACTATCCTTTGACTACTAAGTTACATTTACATGTAATTTATCATGTAATAACATAAATTACAGTCTTAAAAGAAATAATTCGAATGAACAGGAATTCTTCGAGCCCTCTTTAAATTGAGGATCAGCTACCATCAGGAAGTGAGAAACACACTCTATTGTCTTACTCCTCAGTTTTCATTTCTCAACAAGACACTGGCAATATCAGAAAGGCATATTTAAGGCACAACTGTGGTCTCAAGCCCTGTTCTGTGGTCGGATAGCCTGGGGTCTAATGCCAAGTTTTCACTTACTACCTCTCTGACCTTGGGCAAACTACTTAACCTCTTTAAATTGCAATTATCTCACATGTAAAATGGAGTTAAGAATATTGATCTGATAGCACTTTTGTTATGAATAAATGAGCTCAAATATGTAACCTGTTTAGTAGCACTGGGCTTGGCACACAGTAAGCACTCAATCAAGCCCATTCTTCCTCTGTGACTATCCACTAAGAATTTCCTATGTCAAGGGAAATACACACTTCTGATACTTCAGGCAGTGAAAAACTGCCATCACTGACAATGCCTTCTTTGTCAGCATAATAATAGAATAATTGATAGAATAGTGCTCTAAAGAATAAAAGTTCAATTGACTGCTACTAAAAAATAAAAGTAAACTTCATACTTTTATTCTTAATTGGTTGAGTAATTCTGAATCTCCAACAAAACATCTATGAAAACATCTCTGTTTACCTTATCTGCGCCAACAGCCTGCCCTTTAGAATTTGGGTGGAGAAAAGAAATTCCACCCACTTAGGGAGATCCTAGCTTGGCAGCCTGGGTGTGTTCACCAGGGAACTCAGGCAAGTCTGGGCAATTCTGGAGGGTGTGCTTGCCAAAGGTCGATGTGTGGTGGACAGAAAATCCTCCTGGGAAATATTTCACCAGGGGGATGAGTCAAGGTACACAGATTTGGTCCATGGACAACATGCTGATGCTGTTGCAGAGGCGCAGTCTAGCCCAGGGTCCTTTACTCCTATCGGCCTCCCCCATGGACTTATGAAGGGAAAGGCTAAGCAATTAAAAACCTGAGATGTGGACACCATTGAATGCGGCTTTTTTAAAAGGAGGGATAGCACATGTGAAGGTATGTAGAGATAGTAATATTACGAAGGGTACTTTCTCTACTTGGGTTATTTCTGGGGCATGTGTGGAATAGACTGGACACAGAAGGCTCTTCTCCCTCAGCTGGAGGAGGAGTAGGGAGGCCCCAAGTTTTGGCAGCTGACTACCTGTTGGTGTGTGAAGCTCTGGGGCATCACACAGGAGCGTGCCACCAGAATGAGCCTGAGCGCTGGGAATACGAGTGGCAGAAATGTGGTAACTGAGAAAACTATTGTATGTTCCTGAGACACACGCAATCACCCCTTACCCCCTAAAAATGTGTAGGGGAAGGACCAGAAAGGGAGCTGGAGTTTTAACAGAGGCAGGTGAAGACACAGAGTAACACGAATGGGTGCCCTTCCTGAGGGCCTCTCACTATGCCACAGCCCGCGGTGGCCTGGGAGGCATCTGCAATACCAAGTGGAAATATTTTCAAGTTGAACGATGAAAAGTGCTATAGACTGAATGTTTGTGTCCCTTCCAAATTCATAAGTTGAAATGCTAACCCTCATTGTGATGGTATTTAGAAGTGGGGTCTTTGGGAGGTGATTAGGATATGAGGGTGGAGCTCCCATGATGCAATTAGTGCCTTTATAAGAAGAGACAGGAGATCTTCTTCCTTCTCCCTCTTCCTCCCTTCCTCCCCCATCCCAACTCTAATCTTGTCCTCCAGCCACATGAGGACACAGCATAAAGGCAGCTGTCTGCAAATCAGGAAGAGAGACCTCACCAGATACTGGGTCTGCCAGCACCTTGACCTTAGACTTCCTGTTCTTCAGAACCATGACGAATAAATTTCTGTTGTTTCAGCCACCCAGTCTATGGCATTTTTGTTATAGCAGCCTGAGATGACTAAGACAAATGCAACAACTTGAGCCCCTGGCTTATGTGGCTGTATTCTTGGCATAATGGATACAGAGATGAAAAGCCATGGTTTAGACCACTGCAACACAAGGGCATGCAGTCATTGCTCAAGCAACTCCTGCTATGTTTACTGTCTGGAATAAGTCTTCTAACAGAATGTAGTAACTACAGAGACAGATACATGCACAGTATGGAACTCTGGAAGAGAAGACCACTAATGCATGGAGGGTGGGAGGCCAAGAGAAGGCCTCTGGGAGCCAAGGACGCCCGTGGGAGTGAATGATAACCCACTGGCTGTGTTGAACTGCAAACTGTAGAAGCATGGAAGTCATGCTTTCCACTTGCTGAGAGCACACAAACATGACCTAAGTTACACAACATCCAAAGAAATTTCACACTTGTAGTCTATCAACCAGGCATTTTCTCATACACTGCTAAGTATCACATTAACGAATAGTTTTCTCATACATATAATGAGTTCGATGAAGCAGTTACAAGAGTCAAACCTATTACAATCAATCAACCAAGATATAGTTATCTGAGTACCTTAGTTATTGGAGTACCTACTATGTTCCAATGGTGATTTAAAAAAAGCAATGCCAAGGAGACACATTCTACGTTATCTATTCCCATAAATCTTATGACACAATCAGGGTGGCAAATACAAGGTCAGATAATTAGGTTGGTGAACTTATTGAAACAATGTTGCTAATCTTTTTTGATACCAGAGGGTTTATTCATTATGAATTTGTACCAACTGGACAGTTAACTAAGTTTACTATTTGGAAATGCTGGAAAAGCTGCGTGAAAATGTTAGATGAAAACGACCTGAACTTTTTGCCAACAATTTGTGGCTCTTGCATCACGACAATGCACCAGCTCACATGGCACTGTCTGTGAGGGAGTTTTTAGCCAGTAAACAAATAACTGTATTGGAATATCTTCCCTACCCACTTGATCTGGCCCCCAATGACTTCTTTCTTTACCCGAAGATCAAGGAAATATTGAAAGGAAAACATTTGGATGACATTCAGGACATCAAGGGTAACACAACAACAGCTCTGATTGCCATTCCAGAAGAAGAGTTTTGAAGAAATAGCTTTGTAGGGTAGACTAGGCACTGGCATCAATGCATAGCTTCCCAAGGGGAGAACTTTGAAGATAACTGTAGTGATATTCAGCAATGAGGTATGTAGCACTTTTTCTAGGATGAGTTCGCGAACTTAATTGTCCGACCTCGTACACAAAATTAAGGATGAAATAATGAAAAAACTAGTATTCTACTTATGGGTAGATCCTATGCGTAGATATTACCACCATCATACCCTAGCCTGCTTTGGCTCATTTTTATGTTGGTTGGAATTATACTAAATTGTAAATTCAATGAAGGCAGAAACTCTCTTTGCCAACCCTGGATTATGCTAACCCATTGCAGGTGGCTCAATAAATATGCTGACTTCATAAGTCAATTGATGTGTCTAAGTCATGATTCTAAACATGAACTGGACTATCTTTAAGAGATCATTTACGGGTCTTGGAGATCATCTATTTGTCTGACCTCCTGGTGCATACATTTTGCATTACAACTTCCTTCAAAAGAACTGGCTCTTGATCCTTCTTTTTCCTTGACTCCTGGCCTTTTTTGCTTTCAACTTTCTCTGTTCCTCAGCTCCCTTCTTACCGGTTTTCCATCTCGTCCTTCCCTTGCTTCATCTGCTCAGAATCACACCTTTGCCCTTGAGATTGAAAACCTTTTCAACTACTAAAACCTCTCCAGATCCACCCTACTAATGCCTTGTCTCCAGCCTCTACTTTGGTTCTAATTCCTACACTTTCAATGCCCACTCAGCAATAATCGTTGATCAAACCCAGACTTGCTGGGTTCACCACACACGTGTGCCGGAATACAGGTCCCTTCTGTGCAATTCTCAAGCCAGCCAATTGAAGGTATTACTATCACAAACAGTTCCTTATTCTCAAATGGACTATGATTCAAAAGTCTATTTGTAAGTTAGTTATTGGGCACTTAGAATCCATTTTCCCAAAGGAACGATGTTACAAATTGCGGTTGGATCCCAGGGCCCATTAATGCCTATTTAGCTTAGTTGCTAAAATTTATACTGCAGTCTCTTATTTTAATAAAAAACCAATTACTGAAAGTTACAATGGACTTAGCTGTTATGAGGGGCATAGGGAGTTGGGGCTGGGAGTTTCATTCCCAGAAGATACGAAACATTCTGAAATTCTTAATTACAATTTGCCTTTTAGGCATTTAATATTAAAATCTATATGTCCAGCTTTTCATCCATGTTCTACCATTTTACTTTCCCTTCACAATTAAAAGCACACACAATTTAATGCTGAGAGTGAGTGACTATGACTAAAGGCTGTCCCCTTAGCTGTGTGCACTGCTCACCTTTTCCCCTGTTGTGCTGTATTGTAAACCCCGTGGTTCTTACCATTAAGGTCAGTGCATGTCTTTGCATTTTCCCTTTTAAAAATGTGATTATCTAAACATTGCACACAGTGCTACCCTGTGATCTCAGGAAATGGTTATTTGTCTGCTGATGAAGAGATCACAGGCTCATCTGATGGACCCCACAGTACAGTTGAAGTGTAACCTGCTCAACTTATGGGCAAATGGGATCTACTGTCAATCACTTTTTAAAATCCCTTTTTAGATTTAATAAACAAAACAGTAAAGATGAAAATTTCTAGAACCTGGATGCATTACTACCAATTTGCAGTTAGCAGGAATTTTTCCTCAAAATTAAACAGTTCCAGCGATGCTGAAATATGCCGAGGCGGGTAACCATCTCCCCCTCCAAGAGCTTGGCAGTGTCCTGAGGAATTTCTTAGGTGCTATGGTAGCAGCAGCTGCCTCAGCCCTCACTTTGATGTTCTGCAAATTCCAATGGGCTCAGAGCTGACGATGCTGAAAACCAGAATGGTTCAAGTTTCATGAGCAGCAGTTCAACCAAATCAGGCTTAGCCTTCAAGTTCAAGAGCAAACTCCCTTCTCCTGAATTAACCTTGTGCTAGTGAGTATCTAACAATAATGTTCATCCTTGAGACAACAGTTCCCAATGGGAGTGGTGCTTTTTTCATTCCATCCGTCTAGTCTTCCTGCTCTGTGCCAACTGTCAGGCGCATCTTTTCTCACCCTTGCCCTCTCGCTCTCTTCAGATCATTCCCACTGCCCAACCTCTCATAGCAGGAAAGCTGCATTCACCATATTCCTGCCTCTTTCTTTTCTTTTCACTATCATTTTTATTTCCATTATAATCACACCTCTTTCTTGACAGAATTAACACTTTTTCATTTATGGACCTTAAGGGGCATAGAAGTTTATAAAACTTAAGACAAAGCACAAATCCAGCATTCCCATTATAGGCTAATAAAGGAGGTCAAAGCTGAAACCAAGATAATTACACACGGTCTTATTATGCCAGCTCCTGGTGTCGGCAGAGTTGAAACCTTTATGCTCTGGATGGTGCTTTGCTCTCATCTATGACTGTCTCTAAAGTTCATTAGTAGATAAGAGGAATCCCTGTAAAATGTGTAACATTTCAAGAGTTTCCTATAATACTAATAATTTCAAGGCAGATGGGATGACATCTCATAGGCAGTAAGTAAATATTCTCAAGAGATAATGTGGCCTCTTGCCTACAAACACCCAGGTACCTGTCTGGTACCCTCAGGTCACCTTTTACCTCCACTCCCATCAAGCATTTCTCTACACTGGCCATCCACACAATGTTTCAATTTCCAATAAAAAGTTTGTATCATGTCAGAATAAACCGACCTCCAATTTACTGAATTCATACCAATGTATAAGCTTCTATAGAAGTTTTCTTTTGTGTTTGGATAACCAGCTTCACTGAGTTATAATTAACATAAAGTTGAGCCATTTTAAGGGTACAATTCAATAAATTTTGCCAAAGGTACACAGTCATGTACTCTCTTCCACAATCAAGATATGAAAAAACTGCATCACCCCAGAACATTCTCTCCTGCTGTTCTGCAGCCAATTCCATCGTCTCACAATCATTGATCTACATCTGTCACTACAGCTTTACCTTTTCTAGAATGCCATAGAAATAGAATCAAATTTATAGTCTTTTCTGTCTGGCCTTTCCCTGTAGCTTAATGCTTTGAGATTTGTCCAATGTTTTTGCATTTACCAATAATTTATTCCTTTTTTGTTTCCAAGTAGTATTCCAATCTATGAACATACCACAATTTACCCATTCACCTATTATCACAAATTTATTTTGTTTCCAGCTTTAGGATATTGTGAATTATTCTACTACACATATATGTATACTAATCTTTGTGTGGACATATGTCTTTATTTCTCTTGGGTAGATACCTAGGATTGGAATTACTCATCCACAAAGATACATACAGAGCAAGTGTATATTGAACTTTGTAGAAACTGTGAGACTGTTTTCCAAAGTGGTTGCATCATTTCACACTCACCAATCCCATCTAAGCATGCTAGCTACTCCTTACCCTTGTCAACACTTGCATCTTCAGTCTTTTTAATTTTAGCCATTCTAATGGGTAAAAGTGTTAGATTTGGTAGCATTAACTTGCATTTACCAAATGACTCATGGTGTTGAGTATCTTTTAATGCTTAATGAATTAAGTGGATTTCTGTTTGCTGGGATTTCAAGACATACAACTAAGTTGAATAATTCAAGTAGTATATTAGGTACATGTTTGTGTAGGATGATAACACTTGTGGACAGATACTGGCCAAGAATGTCTCTTTGGGGCAGCTCGGAGACCCTATTTTTCAGAGTCTTCTTTTCTTTGTACATTTCACATCTCTGAAAGATCCACATTTCCCTGAAAAGGCATCCCAGGCAGCGGCAGAAGAGAGATTCAGGAAGGGAAGTGTATGGAAGAAACGTGGCAGCAGCTGCTAATGGATTTGTACCATTTATAAGAAAGAGATTATTTATTCACTTAGGCTTCAGAACCCAGAAAGTTTGAAAACTATCAATCACCACTATTTATTGAAAGAAAATTTGACTAACAGTTGTGATAGAACTCAAATCATTGAGGTTAAAAAACTCCCTGAAAATATGTACTTTTTTTTCACTTCTCAAAGGATATTAAATGCAAACTTAATATGCTTAATTTATTTTCTTCCAAAAAATTAGATTTTGATTTTAGTACTAGGAACCCTTTTATATGATAAACAAATACATTCTTGAATAGCTGTATAGAGTAAGATGTCAAAAGTAATTTATATGCTTGAATAAGCATTTGCCTTTTGAATCTCGACTATAGATTCTTTTTACAAATTTTTTTAGAATGTGGAACTTTTCTAAAAGCAGAGATAACCCTTTCTATGAGAAATGATTTCAAAGTGTGACCCTCCTGCAAAGAGAATGTGGAATCAGCATTTGTAAGCGATCACTCAGCTGTGTATAAAATGACCTTCCATAATCTGACGGGACAGTTGCTTGTCACATATTTGTCCCGACTGGATATCTGAAAGTCACTGTATACTTTGGGGACACAATAAATCATTGCTGTATTTAATATCATCACATTACTAGGAATATTTTTACTATGAGTATAACAACCTTAGCTTAGTTCATTTTCCAATCTTTGCAGATTTAAAGTTTTAACTTTCAACATATCAATGATACAGCCATCACACTGACTATTTCTAAAGTGTCCTTGATTCTTGAAAAAATTATGAAGTTCCCAAACCAAATGCAATGGTGACAGATGTTACCATCTGGTTATAAATGTAAAAAGAAGTCACTGCAGAAAATAATTTCTGGACAAAGTTTGCAGTGTTTTTACTGAGCTATGTGGTTAAGTCATATGTTAGGTAAACTTTAGAGAAGGAAGACAGTGCTATTAATCTCACACAAAAAACTGAAATGCCAATTGCAAACTGAAGGACGACATTTGCTTCAAAGGGACCAATGCTAGTATCTGTGACATCATCAGAGGACGCGCTCAGTAAGCAGGACCAAGTCATCTCAATTCTTGAACTACTTATTTGCTATATGAAAAAAAAACAGTTTCTTAAAAAACACATGTTAACTTTTAAAATAAACCTTTCAGATGCAATGTAAGAAAATGAACATAAAAATCTTACACAATGAATTTCCTGACTTTGGGGATTTCAACGTTTAACTTTGATATTTCAATAATACAGCCATTGCATGTATTACTTCTAACGTATTCTTGACTCTTAGAGGAGTACAACGTGCCCAGACTGTGTGTAGACTTGTGCAAACAACAAAAACAGTAGGAAATTTCTGAAAGAGAAATAGTGAAGGGATATCTTTAAAAAAAAAAATCCCAAACGCATGTGTGGCAGCTGCAGGCTGTGCAAATGGGCAGCAACAATGGTAGCCATGTGACGAAAATGGAACCTCGGGTTGGCATCTAGTCCCTACTGAAATGCGCTAGACACAAAGCGCTGGAACTGGCTGTTACCCATGGGCTTCCAGGCTGCCGCTGAGGCAACATGGGCCCAGTTTTAGAAATAGCCAGCCAGTGGGACCTCTTCCATATTCCTTGAATCAGTAGCGTTGAGAGGTATAGAGAGGCACGTAAGAGGAAAGAACAGCTGTACACTCTGCTCCTTTATGGAAACATCTCTTGTTGACATGGGACACTGCTTACACACCTAAAACTGGCACTCACTTTCCAAATGATGGGCTCCAGTTGGTGAAGTCAGGGGCATACTCTATCCTCTACAAGATTTTTTAAATCAATAAAATCAAAGACATAAGGAAAAATATAGCAAAAGCCTCATTTCCACTGGAGCCCTCCACGCTGATGATGGGGTGAGGAGGAAACCTCATCACATCCGCCTGGCCAGAGGCTCCCCCACATGTAGAGAATCCATAACCAACCAGGGGTAGGTGAGGAGGGCTTTGGGGCCCACTGAGGCACTCCTCACCATTCTCTTCTCTATACAGACTGGCAAGGAGTCAAGATTATGGAGATGGAAGTTTACACTGACATACAGAGCAAGAGAAAAACATCCCTTAATTAAGGGCCTATTACGTGCACATGCACCTAGGGGTAGAGAAGCCTGGAGAGAAAGAAAGAGCCATACAGACAGACAATGGCACACCACAGCCAAAGATCACCTCATGCCTGGCATGTCCAGACAGCGTGCACTGGAGACCTGTGAGGTGCGGTGACCCATAGACGCAGGTTAGAAAGGTGCCAGGGTGGGAGGCTGGCAGGCCACGAGGAAGCATTTGGACTTCCTCCCAGAGCCTACAGGGAGCCAGCAAAGCCAGCTTCTGTGTATAAAAATACCACACTCAGATGTTCATTTGTGGAAGGCCACCCACCAACAGGATGGAAGATGGAGTTGCATAAGGACACAGGCCAGCCAAGGAGGCTTCAGCTGCTGAGAGTCTAACCTGCGACTGGATAAAAGAGACAAAACCAAGAAACGCCTTTAAGAAAAAGAACACACAGTGCTTGGTTCATGGTCAGAGGCAGAGAGGGGAACTGAGGATAAGCCGTGGGCTTCTAGCCAGGTAGATGAGTCAGGCCAATCACCGAGGAAGAGATATAGTGAGGCTAGGGGAGGGCAGGGAATTGTGTGATTGGGGGTCAGAATGCAGTAAATTTGGACTTGGTGGAGAGAGAGTTGGCTCTTGGGTTTCAGAGCAACCTACTGTTCCCTGCAAGACTGTAGAGGGAAGCCTAGAGGAGTGGTGGGGGATTAGGGGTGCTGTCTAGCCCTGGACCACCGGCACAGCTCTGTAGGGACATTGCTAGTCCGCCTACAACACCCCCAATGTCTGCACAGTTCCGACGGAACACCCGGCAGCCATTACTTGTTCTTTGTGGATCATATAACCTTTCAATCAGTGGTAGTGGAAGAATGGAAAAAGAAACCATTGGGTAGTTTCCTTACCACTCCCTCTGGGTAAAAAAGGCAAACAAACAAATCACTCAGCATCCAGCAGGTGCTGAGAAAATGCTTGCCCCCCCCCCTTGTCTGGGGAGTAAATGCTGCTTCCTGAACTCCTGACCCTGGCCAGAACAATCACCCACTGTCTGCTGTGAACCACCTCTTCTCTGTCGGTGCTAGTCCCTTCCGCATACCCCTGCGTTTGTGGGGTGACAATGGCCTTCTATTAAACACTTTGTAAGTATTTGAGACATGAAGTTGGTGGGCCATTCACACACTCAGTAACGAGTCGTGGAACGTGGACTGTGATAACAGTCACGCACAAAAGTCTCAAGGAGCTCACATGTTAGTGAGGGGACAGGTATGAAGCAAACAGATAACAGACACATGTCATGAGTCATATATGCCCTGGAGGAAAATCAACGTGGGTTTAAGAAGCAGGAGCCCACCAGAAACTGGACATTAGGGTCTTCGGTCACAAAGGCCGAGACTGACTTATGAGCAGAAGTACAATAGTTTATGCTTAAGCGGACAAAAAGCCCCAACAGTCCATTTGATTGACCAGGAAACATAATAATAGGTTGATTTTAGGTTAATCGTTCATCTCACCTTTAAGAAAATAACTTTTTTTAAGCCAAAATTAGGACCCAGGTTATTTCATGTGAAAATGCTGATACCAGTTTCTCTTCAAAATTTCATGTCTAGGAACCCTGGGCCCATGTTCCTACAAAGCCACAGCCATCACCCTCCTGACAAGGACATGTAGCGCTTTTCCAGCTGGCCTGGCCCTGGGATCTCCCAGAACTGGGATACCAGCTATCACTGGTGACTGGGCATGGGTGGCTTCGTTTCTCTGACCCACCTCTTCATTAAAAGTGGGACTCAAAATTACTAGGGCAGGCCACAGCTTCCTGGTTTGGGGCTGCAGATCTACTTCAGGCCTGCCCACCGTGTGCCTGGCCCTGCAGGCCTCTGCCGTACCCTCTCACCTTGGTGAGCACTCATTCATTAATTTCTAATGAGACACAACTTGTGCAGAAAAGGACTCTGGCAAGGGCTCTGCCCAGCTTCTCTTCAGGACTGCCATGTGCTGTTTCTAGGAGGCATGGTGCCAGAGGCTTTTTTCCACCTAGTTGATGAAGGCTCAGCCCCTTAAAAGTCAACTAGTAATTTTGAGAGAACCTTCACATTCCCAGATTTAAAACCCAAAATGTATCCAGAGGAATGAGGGTTTCCTGAAGCTTCTTAAATTGCTTTCTGCAGAGATTTAACCTTTAATCTAATACACACACACACACACACACACACACACACACACACACACACACACACACTTTTCCAGATGGCTAGTATGTCTACAGGGGAAAATAAAGTGTCAGCTTCACTATTTAAAACTTTGAATAACATGGCATATTGGATAGAGTTAGGAACTTCTAATGTGCCTATGAGAACTTCCTTCTTCATATATACATTTTTAGGCTCCCAAGCCTTGGTACTAAATGCTTGAGGGGAGAAAAGCTATTCTGAGAAAAAAAATACATATTATATATAATGCACAAAAAATAGAAAATATGTAATATTTATGTACATACTACACGTACACTATCTGCTATACAGAATACTATAAAAATATACATATTATATATAATAGAAACAACTTTTATAAACTTTAACAAATTAAACTCAATTCAACAGATACTTTGCTGTAGCATGTAGGCGATATTCAAAGCACCAGGGCTATAAAGATATTGAGTTGTTGGAAAAGTCATGACATATTTTTTCTATGTTTTTCATTGCAAAAATGCGTCATGACTTTTCCAGCAACCCAATAGATAACCCCCACTCCCCCTGTCTTCAAGGAGCTTTCTAGCAAAGACACAGAAATGAAAAACAAAACAGGATATGTGCTATTATAGAGGCCTGTGAAAGAAAGAACTATAATGTAGATTAAAGAGAAGTAAATTCTAACAGGAGAGGGGTAAGGAGCAGGAGAAAGCTACTGAAACCATTAGAGATTAGTTTGTAATTGTGAGCCTTTAAAGAGGAGTAACAGAGGAAAATTTAAGATGGACACCTCCGTGGAGATTAGGGATGGACAAAGGGCACTCCAGCATAGCAAACAACTCTGCCAAGTACCTGCAGCTTGACGACTGTCCTCACCTGTGGATGACATTAGAGGAACACCTAGAGATGCTCCGGAAAGCTAGGCTAGGGCAAGGGGAAAGACCCTGGGTTCAGAAAGCTGTATTTCTGAATCCTATAAGAAAAATGATTCAGGGCTCAATCCAATGACCTTTCCTACGTATATCTTTGAGGATTGCAGTCTTATGACCGGGAATATATGGTAGACCCTGAAATTTATATCTCCAGGTACATCCTCTCCCTCGAATTCCAGACCCACATGTTCAACGACCTAACTTGGTATCTCCACTTGGATGTCCAATGAGACATCGCAAGCACAGCATGTCCACACGGACCTCCAGATTCCTCCTTCCCGAGCCTGCTTGTACCAATCATTATGGAACACCGACAGCGGGGACACTGCAGTGAACACGTTCCTCCCATTCCGTACGTGACGATTCCGCCCTTCCAGCTACTCAATCCAAAAATACTGAAGTCACTCTTATTCCTTTTTTGCACACACAGCCCACCCCCATAATCAATCCACCAGCAAACAATGTCACTTGTGCCTTTGGAATGCACCTGACCACGTCTCACCATGTGTCCCACTGCCACCCCTTGTTCTATTCTTAACGTAACAGAGACCTGGTAACACAAAAGGCAGATCCTGTCACTCTGTTTAGTCTTCCAAAGCTTTTGTTCTTTGTTCAAGTAAGAGCCAAGAGCCTCACCATGACCAGTAGAGCCTAGCACCCTAGCACCCTCAGCTCGTGCCAGGGTGCCCACTGACATGTTGGTGTCCCTCAGAAACAGCATCCTGTCCCCTCCCAGCCCTCTCCCAGATTTCCAGTGCCTCACCCCCTCTTCTTGATGTCCCCTTCTCCTTCTGAGCGACCCTTTTTAAAATCACACTCCCCCACACACACTCCTTATTTCCCTTTCCTGCTTTATTTCCCTCTGGGCACTTAACACATTCAACCTTCTACGTCTTTTACTTCTGAATTTTACTTACTGTCTGCCCTCCCCACTAGATTGTAAGCTCCTGGGGACCAGGGATTTTGGAGGCTGACTCTTTCGCTGTTGTCTCTTCAGGCTCAGCACAGAGCTTGGCCCACAGAATATATTCAAATCCTTATGGAATAGAAGTATGGTTTAGAAAAGGTAGCTGTGGGAAGCTGGGAGACAAGTTCAGACATTCGGCTCATAGCCACCATATATAAGGAGGCCTGGACTCAGTAAGTGACAGGGTTGAAGGCTTTTCAGGAGCAGAATGTACAGGCGTTGGTAACAATGCGCGGGCCATGGGAGGGGACTGCTAACTTGAACCACAGCTTGACAACCTTCACAGAAATGGAAAAAGCCAGAGGGATGAGGGGCCGGGAGGAACAGGAAGGGTGAACATGAGTAGTTCAAGTTTTGAGCATGTGAATTAAATGAGGTAGATTAATACATCCTTCTGTGATACAGTTCAAAGCCTAATAAACACCTTCAAGATAATTTTTAAAGATTCAAGTTATTCCTCAATTTAATAAGCCCCAAATCTCACAGGGTTCAGATGCTCTAGGTGTATATGCTACAGGTTACACTCTACTCTGCAGAACAAAAGTAAAATTACAAACACCAGAAATATGCGGGAAATGATGATTTGCAGAAGACCAGAGTGTCCCTTGTGCTTGAAACTATGTTGAGAAGAGGCTCTGTTCTCCAGACTTACATTTAATAGGCTCTAAATCCAGCACAGATTTGACCTTTGCTTTAAATAGATTTTCTTGGAGAGAAGGGAAGAAAACATTGATTCATCTGAGACTCCTGAACGACCTACTGTTCACATTACTTGAAATAAAGTCTGCTTTACATCAGGATTCTTGAGACACAGAAATAAATATACCAAGAAGTTTCTAATTCTATGCTTTCACCAACTGATTATTTTCATTCACAACAGTGGACACACTCGACATGGTCTTTCCAGAAGGAGGCTCACAGAGCAGAGCACATGGAGGGATCAGTCACAGCCCTGCCATCCAGACGCAGGCTTCAGCATGTCTCATGATCAAGACTTTCAGTGAAACAAACAAGAGGAGTATGTGAAATGGAGATGACTTTTCAGGGGTTTCCAAGTGTTAATTGAGCAACATCGGGGGACTTATGGGAAACCTGGGAGCAGAACTGTTTCCAGTAAGATCGAAAAAGGTTAAACCCGAATCATTCAATGCCAGAATTGTTCGCCTGGTCAACGTGAAGCACACAGGCTTCCCACTGTGCTGAGCTTGGTCGTTAAGATCAATGTCACAAGGCTGGGGGCTAACTGGGCAGTTCATATATTCTCATTCTGTTCTTGAATGATTTTGTTTCCTCCCAAGAATTTTGAGTGTTTCACTGTTCATTTTATACCATGTCAGAAGGTAGTTGGGGAGATGAATACAAATCTAAGTCAGTAGAAGTACCCCGTGGTATCTATTTGCTTCTGTTTGGGGAATAATTTGAAAATGTGCTTTGGGTACCATGGACATAAATGACCTCAGGGCACCAGGCAGGTAATAAAAGTATGATTGGGACATTAAGGAGTGGTAGGGTCTGTGGCCTGTTAGAAAGTGCCTGTCCCAACCTACCAACAGTCACAGTACTATCCAAACAAAACACCACTGCAGGCTACATTTGACCCAATGACCATCAATCTGCCACAATTATCAAGTCTGATTAGAGACTCATAACAAAAAAAAAAAGGAAATGATGATTCACATGGCATTTTTCCAAAACTATGAACAACAAACATGCTTTTACAGAAGTCACCATTTGTAACTGCACATCACCCTTTTACTGGTTAGGGGGAAGCAATGACATCTGGGCAGCTCAGGTGAGATGAGGGCTCATACCTACAAAGAATCATTTCAGAGCTCCAATGACAAGAATAAAATACAAATCTGTAGACTGATACACGAATAAACCCACAGATGGTACTAACATACATGCACACACATAGACACAAGTACACACTAAACCCAGGAGAGTGTAGTACTCTTCTACCAAAGCAAGCTTTCTGAGAATCTTATGTGCCTAGAAGACTTACAACTGAAGGAACAACTGCAGCCCATAGAGACACAATGTAGTGACTGAGTAGAAATCACTCACCTACACTCTCAACTGGAACCTCACCTTGGATGTTGCAGTTGCCACAAACTCATGCCTAAGGGCAATGGGTCCCAAGACAGCCTCCTAATGTGTGTCCTTGTCTACTTCATCTCACGTGTCATTACTAAAATCACCTCAAATTCTAATATCATTTTTCTGCTTATGGTCTTTTGCTCTCTATTTATGTCCTATCAAATGCAATCGTTAGAGATCAATTTAATGTTGTTCGTTGATGATTTACATTATTAGAGCTTTCAACCTTGCTTTAAGCATTCCTTCTTTAGAATCCAAGGCAAGACTATTAGGTATAAAAGAAAGTCATAAATACATGCGGAACTAGCCAGGAGGGAACTGGCCTGCAGAAGAGGCCAGCCCTGAGCCCCAGGCCCTGTGTGAATACACCTCATATTCCTTAAGTAACTTACCCGTCTACTGTGGGGAGAGAGCTTTAATGTTGCTGTAAACCAATACACTCATGTGAATCCTCAGAGCAGGCCTCTCCGTACAAGAACTTTCGGGAAAGACATCCTGCAGCTGAGGACTGGGTTCAACATTCCTCAGGGTGTAACTCGATCGGTCAGCCTGCAGAAACTCACCAAACGACTGCTCTCAGAAGAAAGTAAGCAGACGGGCGTACCAGCGGGCTTGGACCTAATCACCAGCAGTGTGCCCCATGGAGAGAAAATAACCCTCCATAAAGAAGGTGGGGAAAATTACTCTCGTATGAGTTTTAAGAGTTTTCATGACAGATGAAGAGAACTGTAGCCAATTAAAGCAGCACTACAACTAAGAAAAACAACTGCCGGGGAGCGTGCCAGCCTCTCCGTCTGGAAGGTGACTGGGGTCCCAGAGTCAGACTCTGGGAAAGGATTTTATTCCTGATTATCATCTCTTGGAACAATGAGGTGTTTGAAGAGGGCTGTGGAAGACGCTTCCAATGAACAATAGGAGCCCACAGGTAACAATGGCAGGGAGAGAAGAGAGCCTGCACATGGAGTGTGGCTAACGGATACCAACTCTTCGTTAATCTTCAGATATCGTCACTAAAGTGACATGTCCCTTCTCATTGAGTAGAGCCTAAACTACAATGAATGGCAATCACTTTTTTTTCCTTTTTTTCACATTTAGCCTTCCTTCAACTGGAGTTACACACATATGGCTCCACACCGAAACTGATATGCAGTAATTTCGCATGTGTTTGACATGTTTTTCTTCTACGTCAAGGGCCAGAGTGTTCTTTGTGGCCTGGATTCTATTCAAACGTGGTCACTCGGTAGAGACTACCCCTTGCATCAGTTAGAGGGCGAACCAGACCACATCCCAAGCAGTTAGTCCCGAGTTTTCCTCTGTTCCTGTAGACTTTAAGAATGGAACACAAGAATGGAACAAATCACTGAGGTTTCTCTTTCTTTGACATCTTAGACCACATTTTCACACATTTTTAGCAAATAAATCATTTGGAGGTGGTCTCAAAGAGTTGTTTGCTTTGTCGTGGGAAGGGGTAGGAGGGAGGTAATAAGAGACGTGATGAGATGCTCGTATCTAAGAATGGGAAACAAACCTGTCCACAAGTTCATGTTGGCACGATTTCGCTTTTTCCACTAAGAGCTGATTGTCGTTCCTGTGACTACACTGGGAACTGCACACATGGCTCCCTGCTAACTTGCTTCCCTGGCCACAGACTGAACAAGAGGAACTACTGCCCTGAACCCCACAGCAGTCAGGACTGGACGAATACACACAGGTTGCGCTGTTACCCAAAATTATATACCTATCAATCTCTGGGAGATTTATGAGTGTGGAAATAGTAAACACTAAGTGAAGGGTACACACACATTTCGTTCTGCATCCAATACGGGATAAACCTTCGAAAACATTAGCGCTAATACCAAGTTCATTTTCAAATGCAGGAGCTCTAGGATAATGAGTAAAGACATTCATTTTCATCATATCCAAACTGTCTGGAGTCCTGGGAGACGAAAGCAATGAATCCTGTAGGACCTTTTGCCATCCCCCATGTCCTCAGTATTGATAAGTACAGCTTCTTGAGCACAGATGTCCCCCCCCCCCAGTTTGTCAACCTTCCCAAACTCTTCTCCAGAAAGCCAGTCTAGAATTCCGTTTTCCTGGAAGCCCTTGCAACAGGAATCAGTCATTTAAACAGCAACCATTTCTTTCTCTTCAAAAAAATGTACTGAGGCATACTGTCTGATTGCATTTTCTGCAATGAGAATTCAGGCAAGGAGTAGCTGGCACATTCACCTCAGTCCTAGATAGATGGACCGAGCCCCTTTTATAATACTTGCAAAAGAAACCAAGTGTCTGTACCTAAATCCAAATGTCAGGAACCAACAGGCCTAGAGTACTGAGATGATAAAACCATGAAAGTAGAAGGTGTCTGCATGAAGATGGTGGAAGCCCCTCACTTCACTTTCAAAGAAACCGAGATGCAGAAGGCTTATGAAGACATGACCAGTAATGGAGACCTACAGGACACTCCGCAGATCTAGAGGCTTTTCGCGCTCGACGCGGTTTTCTTCACTCCATGTCTCCACACTGTTCCCTGCATCCATGCCTCTGACCACCTTGGTCTTCATGACCTTCATTTTCACTTCTTTTTAACCACTGTTGGTCTCCCAGGGCTGCCAACACTAACCACAATGGGGTGGCTTAAAACAACAGAGAATTACTCTCTCACAGTGCTTGGGAGCTAGGAGTCTGAATTTAAGATGTCAGCAGGGCCATGCAGGAGGCAGTACTTCCTAGCCCCTCTGGTGGGTTTCCGGACATTCCGTGACAAGCAGCTGCAGCTGACGTCAGTCTCTGCCCCTGCCCTGTCCCTCTGTGTATGCATCTCTTCTCTTCTTATAAGGGTGCCAGTCATAGCACAGGGCCCATCCTACTCCAATATGACCTCATCTTAATTAATTACATCTGCAATGACCCTGTTTACAAACAAGGTCACATTCCAGGGCCTGGGGCTTAGGACTCCAGCATACCTTGAGGGGAGGGAGCGGGGGAGACACAATTCAATCCATAAAAGCCATGCAATTAGCACAGTCACGCCCAAGAACCTACAGCATGAAACTTCCCTTGCCTTCCTTCTCATTGAATTTCTGCCACCCTTTCAAAACTACCTGCCTTGTTTTCAAAATGTGTGTTGTTCCCTAAGCCACTGATGACTCATTCTCAGGTGTTTCTTGGCTTAATCTACCTCTCCAACCACCCTGGACTTCATGGATACAGATGCTGTCCTAATCCCCTTGACCTTATGTTATTTCTATTTTTCCTGAATCATAAGGAACAATCTATGTTCTTAACTCACATTCTCTATCTATAGAGCATTAAAGGAGAAAGACACTAATATCAGCTGGTCTCATTTAATATCATTTGACCCGGAACGAGCACCTGACAGTGACCTTGACCCAGGTCCCTCCTGATCTCCCCTCATTATGACCACCTTAGTTTCAGAGAATTCATTTGTTCAAAAGAATATCTGTGTCTCAGAGACACAGATAACAGTTTAGTGGATACCAGAAGGTAAGAGGGGAGGGGGTAGTAGAAGAGGATAAAAGGGGTCGAATATATGGTGATGAAGGAGAAGTGACTCTGGGTGGTGAGCACACAATATGATATATAGATAATATATTATAAAATTGTACACTTGAAACCTATGTAATTTTACTAACCAATGTCACCCCAATAAATTTAATAATATATACAAATAATCAAACAGAAAGAAAGAAGGAAGGAAGGATGGAAGG
Organism: Hipposideros armiger; assembly: GCF_001890085.2. Lineage (NCBI taxonomy): Eukaryota > Metazoa > Chordata > Mammalia > Chiroptera > Hipposideridae > Hipposideros > Hipposideros armiger. The sequence goes on along the minus strand of NW_017731510.1, from coordinate 2,198,436 downwards.
ACGGAAGAACAAAAGGAAAGAAGGGAGGAATGAAGGAAGGAAGAAAGGAAGGGAGGGAGAGAGAGAAAGAGAGAAAGAGAAAGAGAGAAAGAGAGAAAGAGAGAAAGAGAGAAAGAAAGAAAGAAAGAAAGAAAGAAAGAAAGAAAGAAAGAAAGAGAAAGAGCAAAAGAAAGAAAAGTGAAGATAAGTTAGCTTTTGAAAAAAAAAGAATATTTACAAATACTTACTGCGTGCTACTAGACATTTAACTTATGTTCAAGATTCGATGGTACACAAGATTAATATAATCCCTCCTTTCCAGAATTAAGAATGTGTCAGGAACATGAACAGGTAAACGTGCAGGGCTAAGTAAGTGCTAAGTGACATGATTCAGGCAGGTAAGAAAGCTAGAAATGCATCAAGGAAGACCTAACACCAAAGGACTTTAAATTGTAATATCTCCCCCAAGACTGTCTCTGGTCTCCTTCTAATGCTCCGTTTCTGCCTTGGTGACAGCCTTCAATCCCAAAATCTCCAACACTGCTTCTAGTAGTTGATACCCAGGCTCAGCCTCAACTTTTCCTCTGTGCTTACAGCTAGATTTCCTCTTGCCATTTTCTACCCGGTGCTCCAGTAGTATCTGGAATTCAGTTAAGTCCAAGACAAAGGCTGTTGCCTTGATTTCCAGTCTTCCCTTGTACTCCTCCTCTCAGGTAATTTTACCACCATGCTGCCAGTCATTCAAACTCAGCACTCTGGTATCTTTCTCAGCCCTTCCCTCTCTTTCATCCCATTGCCTGCACCCCACTGCTTAACTGGTTTCCAAGTGTCATTTTAAAATTCTTAGTAGAAAATTTTCCATCTGTTGCTTATCTTTTTTCCATTACCATAGACTTGATTCATGTTCTCATTAATTCACTGTGACTACCATGAAAACATCTTCACTGGGTTACCTTTCTTCAACTCTCTACCCACTGCATTCCAACTTACAAATAACTTGCATTTTCATAGCACGTTCCAGCTTATAAAATGCTTTCAGACAAATCACTTTTCACCCCCATGTCAACCTCCAGTGACTGGCAGAGTAAGAATTATTCTCATTTTATGAAAAGGAAATTGCCTGAGAGGTTAATTTACTTGTCCAAGGTCACAGTAACCAAGTAGTGGCAGAGTAACCATTCAACACCAGGGCTGACTTCAAATGCACAGCTCCACAGCCACACAGCTGCCACAGGTATCTTCGCAGAGAATATTTCTAATTCCAGGTCTGCATAAAACATGTGCTCAAAATCCAGCCACCCCCTAGGAGATGTCTTCCAGAGTGGCCATAGGAACCCTCACCACTGTTCCATTCCACCAGTCCCACCTCAGAAGAACCCCACCCACAAGACATGCTCTCAGGTCAGAGCCAGTGCTGGGAGGAAAGTGCCAGAAGCTACACCAGCAATGTTTACTTTGGCATGTTGGGTCTAGATAATTTAATAAACTCAGCAGCTCCCCAGTGGGGCTTTTTTATTCTATAAAGTCCTCAATACTCCTGGCCACATCCTCCACCTACTGCCACTCCAGTCAAAAAGAACGTCTACCTTTCTCCCCAGCCTCCTTCATTCATTGCTGAAATGACAACAGTAGGCATGGAAATCTGGTTAGCACCAAACCCCATGACTACTCAGTTTGGTGAGCCTGACCTTCCCCATACAGGCAACAACAGTTGAACAGCAATCCATTAATCACCAAGTGCTTTGCAGGTGCTAGGGACACAAAGCTGAAGGCCAAGTTCTTGCCTCCATGAACTGCCTATGCCTCCTTGACCCTATCCACTGTACCCTGGAACCTGAGCAGTTGTGAGTTATTTCCCATTCATCTTCAACTTCTTAATTCCTGCATTATGGCCATCATTAAAAACTGACTTTCTCTTCCTCTCTAATTTGTACCAGGTCATCACAGTGCTCGTACCAGAATCTTTAGACCTCTAATTCTCCCATCATCTTCTTTCTTCCCTCCGAAGTACACATTACCCACCAACATCCTTGTTACCATTCTCCTTGCAATTATTCAATCAACTCTTTCACGTTCTCTTTTTAAAGACAGAGATTAAAGATAGGTGAATTCGAACACAGGCTGAAAACAGCGAGAAGACACTTTCCTGTGTAAAACCCTAACAGAGTACACAGGCCATGTGTTTCTCTCCTGTAGCCTTTTATTCGCCTTATACTTTACCAAGACCATGACCTTCTACACGTCCCAAACTGATCTTCACATTCACACACTTTCCCAGAACCATCTTCTTTTAGCTCCTGCTTGTTGGAGCACCATTCGTTCTGCAAAAAACAAATGAAGCACCTCTCCTCTTCCATCAAATGCCTTATGAGCTACAGCACACATATTTTTCTGACCCCCCTCTAACAAATTATATTCAGTCTGTACAGACAGCAAGATTTTGAGAGGTTGAGAAGCCAGGCTAAGGAGTTTATATTTAGTCTTAAAAAATAGGAAATTGTTATGAGTGTTAGACAAGCATTGTCCAATAGAACTTTCTGTGATTATGGAAATGTTCTGTACTGTATATATGTGGCTATTGAGCACTTGGAATGTGGCTAGTGCAACTAAGGAAGTAAAATTTTAATTTTATTAAACTTAATTTAAATTGTCATTGTGGCTAGTGGCAACTATAGTAGACAGATTTCTACTAAGTTGATGCCATGACAGAAGAGTTCTTAAAAAGATAAGTCTTAGCATAATAATCTCAAGATCCAAGTCACACAGAAAAAGTTGAGAACCATATGATTGTCTTTAGTTGCACTGTTGTGGCTGCCTCGATGTCGTGAATCAATTCAAAACGTTTTATTTTCATGAACATTTTGACTTTGGGGAACAGCCCGAGTCACATGGTGCCAGATCCGGTGAATAAGGTAGGTGAGGACACACCATAATGTTTTAATTTTGCAGAAATTGCCGTATACAAGAAGTGATGTGTGACATGGAGTGCTGTCATGATAAAGAATGAAGTAAAGACACTCACGAAAGAGGACTTCCAGAACTGCTTCAGAAAGTGGCAAGAATGATGGGATAAGTGTGTTTGAAGTGAGGGGGGTATATTTTGAGGGGGATTCATGGCAATGTGTCTTTTACTGTAATACATTTTTTAAATTTAAATATTCACCGTATCTTTTGATCACATCTCGTAAATCAAAGGGAGAAAGCACCAACTGGGGGATTTCCATTTAAGATGATCTTTTTTGAGTCCTCTATATCACCCCACTGGGAGCATTCAGGCCTGCCTGTTTATTGAAAGTGAGTTTATCCAACCCATGAACTTGGCAGAGCCCAATGGAGTACTTTCAATACTCTCGCAAACACCTTCACTCTCTGAAATAAACTCATCAGAACAAAGTTAATGCCCACGTCTTCTAAAATTTGTGTATGTGATATTCTTTTTTCAGAATCCTTTCCTACTTTTGATGGAATGATTTCACAGTCTATCAAAAGCACACAAGGTATTAACGAGTAAAGGTTGTGTCACCACATTTCCCAAAATATTAAAATGAAAAGCTACTTGAGAAAATGTGTACCCTCTGCATAGTCACCACATCTGAAAACAGCCGGAGGCATTTCCCAAGGCACCACTCTGCAGCTGGCCTGTTTTGATTCTGTCTGTCCTTTTCTACAACTCATCTATTGACTAAGCTTGATTTCAATGACATAAATGTGTAAACACAGGAAGGACGCCCTCTGGAAAGGAAGAATGTTAGACATTTTTGAGCATGTAATGATTGACAACTGCAGAGCAGTGGCCCCAGAGAAATTCAGCTTGACTCCTGCTCAGACACCTGGCATTATGGGTCACAGGATGCAAATCCTCAGGACAAAGCTGACACGACAGACATGTACATTGCTGCCATTCCCCAAATTCTGTCTTGCTCTGTCTGGGCTCTCCATCACCTCCAGGGGACCACGTGTACTTCCTATGGTCGCCTTCTTTATAGAACCTGAATGGTAGCCAGCTGGCAAGTTCACTCATGGGAACAACAGGAATTTAGAGATCAAGGGAATAAGGAAAGGCAGGATCACCCCCATTTGGTTCCAGGCTACTCCCATAAAAACAAAGGGGAGAAAAGAGAAAGGATCAAGGTTCCGTCTGTGGCTGCCTTAGATTCATTTGGTGACTGTAGTTTGCTTTTAAACTACTCAGGAGAGTGACTGGTGAGTCGGTTATGTTCCAAAGCTCACCAGTGACATTACCTTCCAGGGGCAAGTGGGAAGTCATTCAGATGCAGTTTCAGCCTGCAAGCAACTGCTCACTTTGCCACTACTCCCAATTCTATTCCCTTTGGAATTATCATCACATTGTACTTTTGAAAAATTATTTAAGTTTCATTTTCTTGATGGCTAAGAAATGGGAAGACAGGACTGTTGAGAGGACTAGGGAGGGAGTGGGGAGAATGTGCCAAAAACCACTCTTTCTCTTGAAGTTTCAATCTCATTTTGCTCTCCAACTCTGACAGGAACTTTATACTCTGTAGAGAAAGAAGAAGTAAGAAACTCAAATCTGTTGCTGGGACTGTGAAGCGAAAAATACACCAATTACAGAGACAGAAGGTGAGAGGACAAGCCGGCCAGGAAACCCATTCTAACCCTCTCAGGCTGAATAATACAGGCCAATGGGCATCAGAGGCATTTAAAAACCAATCAATTCGAGACCCAGTGACTTGATTTGGGGGACTAAGCTGACTGGAATGGAAACATGTTATTAGAGGAGGCATGATTTATGAAAGTACCTAATCTGCATGCTTAATGCCATGCACGGCCAAAGTGGGGAGGGGCAGGGAAGAGCTTAGAGAGTACCCTAGGTCCACATAGAACAGGCAGTTTCTTGGGGCACACTTCTGGGCCCTCAATAGGAACCCTGGAAAGGTGTCATGAACAGAATGAATCTGTTCATGTTAACCTCAAAAGTGACAGAGGTCTGGTGGCTTCCCTGAGTGCAGAAATATTACTTTGGGTAGAAAATGGAGATCCTTGGATGGCTGGATTTTAACTTAAGATATCAATACCATGAAAATTTCTAAAGGATTCCTAAGACTCATTCTTATGGCAGGATATGGCCATGGTGGAGCCAAGACCAAACAGGGTTCCATAATTGCAATCAAGTTCCTGAGTTTCTTCTGCTGAACCACAAAAAAAATAGTTTGTTTAAAACATAAGCATAATGATGTGAAAGCAACATACGGACTATATAATTTTCACCAAACGTTCTGCAACATCTTTCACTTTTTTTCCCCTAAAATCATTTTTGTTTTTCTTTTTCTTCTGTTCCTATCTAGAATGAAGTATAACGAGGACCACACAAGCAGATAAATACACCTTTTGAGTTATAGGATTTGGAGATATATATATATATATATATATATATATATATATATATATATATATATATATATATATTAGTTCAGTAGCCATTTTTCTTTCTTTTTTTTTTAATTCCAAGGTTGTGAATCATCCTTTATCGACCTAAACCATTTTCCCATCTCACCAACAGCTGTTTTGGTGGGGTAAATGGAAAATTATGATTAAATTTCTGTCTAGGGTGAAAGAACAAGCCTATTAGAAAAACAAAGCAGAGAAGGCAGGGAGCAATAAATGCTAATTTGTAAAATATCATGAAATTAAAGTAAATTAGTAAGGTTGCATGACTTTCAGCATCACATTGGTTGAAATATTTTTTTACTGCTTTTCCTATAATTACATTGGTATTATTCATGACAGGATTAGAGTAATGAGGCTCAATTTCCTGTGTGGTATGTAGAAATCAGTCATTGCTTTATAGCTACAGCAACTAGTCTTGTTTGCCACATCATGGGTAATCTTGTAACCCATCCAGAATCTCTGTGAAGCTAAACAAGAACTATCAAATAGACTCTTATAGAAATGTATAGAGGCCATCAGTATTCACTGGTAATAATTTCTACAGAGCTCTGCTGGGCATGCCATCTGAAAGTCACGTGAACAACTACAGGTAGGAAAGAAGGCACCCTGTTCCTTTCCCTCTCCTTTCCTCTTCTATCCTGGTAGGAGAGAGGCAGGGGTTGAATGAAAAGATGGTCCTAACATGGTAACTCTGTGATTTTTCAATCTAAAATGCTATTCCTATTTTCATTCTGAAGAAGGAAGCTGGAGAAATTATTTTCAGGGAATAATGACCATAAAAACTGCCAGATGCACAAAGACGTTTGTCTCTGTCCTAATCCTTTCGTCTTTTCCAACAATGCCTCATATTATTCACATCTCCCAAAGCCTCCCAAACCACTCAAGCCTGTCCACTCCCACTCTGTAATTGCCTCCTTCTTCCTCTGTGACCCAGGCTCTTCCGGTCTTAAATAAGCAGGTTCACAGTCTTGAAATGTTTTAATAGCTATCATATGCAAGGGAAATTAGGTTGAATATGCAAGTTCAAAAAGGCAGAAATGGGACCTACTGGTACAGGTTTTGACCCTGTCCTAGGGTCAAATTCATATTTACTCAAAGAGGAGTACAGCCAGTACATGGCAACCAGTAGATGCAGCATCAGAAATACTACTGACTTAGTGAATTTAGAGAATGAAGAAAATAAATGGGAGCCAGAATTAGAAATTTGGGAGTAGGGAAAATTTAGTGCCTTAATTTTTTTTTTTTTACAAAAAAGGACATATATTTTAAAAACAAATTCCATATAGTTTTGGATTTAACTTCCATTATCAAATATATTAGAAAGAATATCTTTCTACCCTCAATTCCAACCCCAAAGAGGAATGGAACGACCCTGCTAGCATAGCAACACCCTGAGGTGATGCTATGAGAGGTATTTAGTACTTTAGATAAAAGTACGTATTTTACTGTGTATAATGTACTACAGTGTATAATGCCTACTGACGTTTTTGGCCTAAACTTTCAGGAAAAAAATCTTTCATTTTAATTTTTTAATTCAAATTTTCATTTGTTTGCATTTAGGTACATGCTTTTTGTATTATAAAGGAATTTTAGTATTTTTTAACTATGGTACAGAAACTTTATGTAACAAATAATTACAAAAGAACAGATACAAGGTACAAGAAATTTTATGAACTGGTAACAAATTTACGATATTTATGTATCATAGAAGGCCAAGAACTCTTTGCCATTGCAAGTTCATCATAAGTTCAACAAAACTGATTATCGAATTCCAGGATATTATTTTGCATATGGATATCGTGATTGATTTCTAGAGTTACACTTTTAACTCATAAGCATAAATAAAAGAATTAAAAACATTTATATAGATATGGAATTAGTACTACCCATGTATAATGCACATCCTTATTTTTCCCTCACAAATTTGGGCAAAAAACTGTACATTGTACATAGCAAAATATGGTATATGATGCTACAGACTGAAAAAAAAAAGACCTAAGATACCTTCTCTAGGGTGTCTTGTAAGGTCAAGCTAGAATTGAATCAGAATAATTTCCTTGGGCATCTTGTATTATATCTCCAGGAAAAAGCTAGAATCTTCAAATAAGACAAAAGCATTCAAAGAACCAGGCAAAGAAAGAGATGACAGAAAGACACACAAGCAGGTACTAACTCCATGTTGGTACCCATCCAAGGTAGATGCTATGGCCTACAAGGATCCCCAGTGCACAAAACTGTACCCTTCTCTGCTGTACTTTTCCAGAGGCTGCAGGCACAGCTGGAGCATGACATATAATAGAACTGTGAATAGGAAATGAACTAAAGAAACGTTTCCGTTTGACAAGGAAAATATCATCATGATTTCACATATGGGCCAAACTTTCAGTGCTAGGGACCCAACGCAAGGTGGAAAACCACCAAGTTGTGATTCTAGGTAAAGCCTAGACAAAACAATGCATCTAAGTACATAGATGGACTGTAAGGAAATCTGTAAGTTTCTAATTAAGTTATCTGTAGGAACATCCTCCAAGACATGGCGTGTTGCTATCTGTTTTTCTCAGGAAGTCAAAGGAAACCAAGCTAAGGGCTCTCCCTGTCAGGCTCAGCAAATTTATTTAAATTTAAAATCACACTTGTGTTAGCTATATTGGTTTGATAGCTGAAAAATGGTAAAACATTCTTCTGAGAATAGTTTTCACTTTATATAGCTAAACCTAAATACTTATTTATTTGGCAAATCTTAGTAAACATTTCAGACACTAAGGTACTGCACCAAGAAATTCAGAGAATGTAAAATGAGCCAAGTATGCTGTCCTCATGTTATCTTAAAGTCTAAGGGAAGAGATAGGATAGGTACCAAAAATAACTGCAATACAAGCACTAAAGTATTAAGAGCCAAACAGTAGTAAAGTTAAGTAACAAGGAACTATTTTTTTAAAAAGTAGATTTTAACTTTGACAAAGTCTTCCTAATCCCCCATAATTGGAAGAATTGACATCTGGGCTAGATTTTGAGGAAGAAGTCGATTATGGACAAGAAGAAAAGAAGGGGAGGGGAGGGAAAACTGGAGTGAAAGAAACAACAAAATGGAGACCCCCCCCCCCCCCCCGCCCAGGTTCTACAGCAGGAATGATGGCCGACCTCACTGAGTGGGAACAGAAAGCAATACAGTGGGGACTGGTGGGCACATAAGACCAAGCTGCATTGTTGGAGCATCTTGAATGTGAACCACAGAAGTTGAGGCTTCCTTCTGAAGTTCTTAAAATGTTTCTAAAAGTCAGCTGATCGACATAGTGCTTTGGAAACAAGAGAGAGACAGAAACACTGAACAGTGAAGTGAAGAATGGAGAGGCAAGGGGCAGGAAGCAACAGGGACAACACAGGCGGACAATCAACACAGGTTGACAGGGACAGTCAACAGGAGAGCAGCAGCAAGAGGGACGAAAAAGAGATCACTTCACCTCTGACTCCATCCGTACAGCTGTGGGGCCTTGACTGTGGAGCAAGAGGCTGCTGCACAGGAGAGCTGATTTCATAATCCCTGGCAGGAAAACATCCTCATGCTCTGAAAGGCTGCTTGAAGAACAGCATGTTTAGATAAAAATATTACTACTCAGACTTGTACAAAGTGAACAGATCTTCCCTCCAAAAGTAATTAACCACACTTATTAGAATGCCCCAAATCCAGAACACTGCCAACACCAAATGCTGGCGAGGGTTTTGAGCAACAGGAACTCTCACTCATTGCTGGTGGGAGTGCAAATGGTACGGCCACTTTGGAGGCAGTTCGGCTGCTTCTTATAAACTTAGACACCCTCTTACTTACCATCCAGCAATCGCACTCCTTGGTATTTACCCAAAGAGGCTGAAAACTCATGTCCACACAAAAACCTACATACAGATGTTCTATAGCAGCTTTATTTATAACTGCCCAAACTTAGAAGCAACCAAGAGGTCCTTCAGTAGGTTAATGGATAAATAAACAGTGGAACATCCAGACACTGGAATATTATTCAGTAGTTTAAAAAAATGCATTATCAGCCATGAAGAGACACAGAAGAATCTTAAATGCATATTACTAAGCAACAGAAGCCAATCTGAAAAGGCTCCATACTGCATGATTCCAAATATATGACATCTGGAAAAGGCAAAGCTATGGACACAGACAAAAAGTCACTGTTTCCCAGGGGTTTGAGGGACAGGGATGAATAAGAGAAGCACAGAGGATTTCTAAGGACAGTGAAACCATTCTGTATGAGATCATAATTGTAGATACATGTCATTATACATTTGCCCAAATCCATAGAATGTACAACAGCAAGAATGAGCCCTAATGTGAACTATAGATTTGGGGTGATTATGACTTTTCGGTGTAGGTTCATCAATTTTAACAGATGTACTACTCTGGGGGAAGAGCACTGACAGTGGGGCAATCTATACATGTGTGGAGGTAGGGGGTGTATGAGAAATTGCTGTACCGTCGTCCTCTCAATTTTGCTGTTAGCCATGAACTGTTCTAAAAAAAAAATGTCGTAATAAAAACAAAGACCAAAAAGAAAGTAATTACCAAATGACATCCCCCCAAAATGGCAGATTATGTTGCTCAAAGAAACAGTTCCTCCACTGAAGCAATGATTAAGCTGACAAATACTGACACACATTTCAGAACTCAGGGATTTAATTTTTAAAAATCTACATAACTAAAGGGGTGCTGAATAAAAATCAAGATGGCAGAAAGTCATGAAGAAAGCACTATGGCCTTTTTACTCACTTGCCTACCAGTCCCCACACTGGGGCTATGAGGAAGGTGACGCAGCTTACTGCTGCCAAGGGGCTAACGTGGACCTTATTCTTAAAATACTGCACTTGTGCATTTGACCTGTCTGGTGGTTCTCTGAGGGACTGGTTCACAGGATAACCTTTGTTTTGCCTCTGCTCCCTTGAACCAGGTGGTGGTGGCATCTGTTAGACAATTGAAAGACATACACTACCCATGCCCACTGGGGCAAGGGATAGCAGATAGGGCAAGCAGCGGACAGACCCAAAAGCCTGGGAAGCAAGAAGCTAAGGAGGAGGTTTCTTGAACGAATGGGACTTGGAAGAACAACTCGCATATACTGTGAAAGCTAGAGGGCAGTGTGCATGTCCAGAACTGACGCGCGCTCAGAAAAGACCTGAGAGGACCCCAGGTAGTTCTGTCAACTCTGCACAAACAGGAAGTAAAGGCTACAGCAGGTTGCAGGTGACCTAGCTTTGCATTAAAGGCATCCTGCAGCTCATAGCTGAACTGTGAAGATGGAGAAAATATTTTTTTTCTCTTTTGCTCCAGACATTTAAGGAAATCTGTCAGATCACTGGGTGACCACTGAGAAAACAGAACAGAGACTTCAGTAACACATGACAAAGAATACAGACTTTGCAAAAACAAACTGGACTGGAAAAGTAACTAAACAAATGGCAGCCCTCTATAGCCAAGAAACAACCCAGGTTAGGGAGAGAATCTGATTTCCAGAGTTATACTATTATAATATTTTAAATAACCAATTTTCAAGAACAAAAAAATTGCAAAGCATACAAAGAAACAAGGAAATAGGTTCCATTCACAAGAAAAAATAATTTAAAAGAAATCACCCCTGGACATCTAGTAAGATGGTGGAATAGACAGATGCTGTGCCAACCACCTCCCAGGATCACACCAAAATTACAAATAATTTATACAACACTCAACCTTGGAAGTAAGTCCCCTGAACACTAGATGAACAGAACCTCTAAATGAAGGACTTAAAGAGAAGGCCATGTCGAGTCCGGTAGGAGGGCTGGAGACAAGAGAGGGTGAACCCTGTGAGGGACACCTCAGCAGTGGAGAGGCTTCTCCAGTTGGGGAAGAGACCCTCCAGCCCCACACCGAGCTCACCAGTCCAGAGTTACTTTGCCGGGAAGAGGAGTTCTACAACGGCTGGCAGTAGAAATTGGTGAGGACTCTCTTTGCTCAACTTGGTGAGGCCGAGGGCAGCTAGAGAACCAGTGGAGCCGGCACACAGACTCGCTCACTGGTGATCTATCTAATACATTGAAGCAATCACAGAGTGACAGCCAGAATGAAGAAACAAAGAAACATGTCCCAAGTAAAATATCAGAAGAAACCTCTAGAAATGGAATTAAATGAAACAGAGGTATCCAACCTTTCAAAGACAGACTTCAGAACACTGATGATAAGAATGTTTAAGGAACTTAGTGAGGACATAAATAAAGATAGAGAAATCATAAAAAAACAACCAGTTAGAACTAAAGAATACAATAACTGAAGTGAAGAACACACTTGAAGGAATCACCAGTAGATTAAATGAAGTAGAGGATTGGATCAGCGATTTAGAAGACAAAATAGCAGAAATCACCCAGCTGGAACAACAAAAAGAAAACAGAATAAAAAGCAATGAAAATAGTTTAAGAGACCTGTGGGACAACATCAAGTGCAACAACATTCTCATCATAGTAATACCAGAAGGAGAACTGTTGGTGGGACTGCAGATTGGTGCAGCCATTATGGAAAAATCAACATGGAGGTATCTCAAAAAACTGGAAATGGAACTACCATATGACCCAACAATTCCACTCTTGTGTATCTATCTAGAGAAACCCAAGACGCTAATTCGAAAAAAAACCATATGCACCCCTATGTTTATTGCAGCGCTATTTACAATAGCCAAGACTTGGAAACAACCGAAATGCCCATCGGTAGACAACTGGATTAAGAAACTGTGGTACATTTACACAATGGAGTATTACTCCACTATAAAGAAGAAGGAAATCGTACCATTTGCAATGATATGGATGGACCTAGAGATGATTATGTTAAGTAAAATAAGTCAGTCGGAGAAAGACAAATACCATATAATTTCACTTGTATATGGAATCTAAAATACTGAATGAACGAGCAAAGTAAACAGAAATAGTCTCAGAGACACAGAGGAAAAACTGATGGTTGCTAGATGCGGGGGTGGGGATGAGGGAGAAGGGGAAGGGATTAGACAGCATAAATAGGTAACTACAATATTGCCACAGGGACATGAAAGACAGTTCGGGGAATATAATTAATAATGTTGTAAATATTTTGTAGGGTGTCAGGTGGTCAAATGTCTTGTTAGGGAGATCACTTCATGGATGGGGTAGAGGCTTGATCACTGCACTGTACACCTGAAGCTGATGTTGTATAATATTGTATGTCAACTATAATTGAATATATATATATATATATATATATATATGGTCATGGGACATGGAGTATAGTGTGGGAGTGGAGTCAAGGGAATTGTAATATGATATGGGGGGAGTGCGGCAGCGGATTAGGGGAGGGGGATTGTCACTTTGAGGGGTAAAAAGTATAATTATTGCGCTGTGCTGTACAGCTGAAACTAATTTTAAAAATGTTTATTTCACAATAAAATAAATAAATTACTGAAAAAAAAAAGAAATCATCCCTGTGGAAGCTCAAACATTGCACATCTAGACAAAGATTTTTAAAACAACTGACTTATATATGCTCAAAGAGCTAAAGGAAACATGGACAGTAGAGAAAATTAGGAAAATGATGTATGACAAAATGGAGAATATCAGTAAAGAGGCAGAAATTATAAAAACGAACCAAATGGAGAGTTTGGAGCTAAAAAATATAATAGCTGAAATTAAAATTTTACTGGAGGGGTTTAACAGCAAATTTGAACAAGCAGGAAAAAGTTCAGGGATACTGAAGATAGGACAATTGAAATTATACAGGCTGAGAAGCAGAAAGGAAAAAGAATGAATAAAAATAAACAGAGCCAGAAGGACCTGTAGGACACCACCAAGTATGCCAATGTATGCATATAGAGTCTCAGAGGGAAAAGAGAGGGGGCAGAAAGAATATTTAAAGAAATAATGGCCCCAAAATATCCCAAATTTGATAAAAGACATAAATCTACACTTTCATAAAGCTCAACAAACTCCAAGTGGAATAAATTCAAAGACATCTACACTAATACACATTACAATCAGACTGTCAAAAGACAAACACAAAACAGAGACATGAGCAAATCATCATGTATCAGGGATCTTCAATAAAATTAACTGCTAATTTTTTACTATAAACCATGAGTGCCAGAAAGCAGTAGGATGAAATATTTAAAATGCTGAAATAAAGCAAAAAAAAAAAAAATAAAACCTGACAACCAAGAATCCTATATTTGGCAAAAGTACCATTTAAAAATGAAGGGAAAATGAAGGCATTCCCAGATAAACAACATATGAACTCATCACTAGACCTGCCCTATAAGAAATACGTAGGAGAAATGGTTCAGGTTGAAATGAAAGGGCACTAGAAGCCATACAAAGAAATAAAGAGCTCCAGTAAAGGGACCTGCATAGGTAAATATAAAATCCAGTATTACTTTTTGGTTTGCAACTCTTCTTTTTGTTTCCTACATGATTTAAAAGACAAACACATAAGAAGGGCCGGCCGAGTGGCTCAGCTCTGAGCAACAGCGGTTCGATTCCTGGCCCGAGCTAAGCTGCCACTGAGCTGCCAACAGGTGGCAGGATGGCTCAGCTAAAAAAAAACCAAAAACACAACAACAAAGAAACGCATAAAACAATAATTATAAATAAATCTATGTTAATGGTCACACAATGTCTAAAGATGAAATATGTGACAATAACAAGAGAAAAGGGGTGCAGAGCTGTATAGGAGCTGAACTTTCATATCCTATTGAAGCCAAATTGGTATCAATTTAAACTAGATTGTTATAAATTTATGGTGTTAATTGTAATCCCCATGGTAACGACTAAGTAAATTAAAAATATTCAGAAAAGGAAAAAAAGGAGTGTCTTAGTGTGTTCAGGCTACTATAACATATACCACTGACTGAGGAGATTATAAACAACAGAAATTTATTTCTCACAGTTGTAGAGGTTGGAAGTCCGAGATTGGGGTGCCAGCATGGTTGGGTGAGGGGCCTCTTGGGTTGCAGACTTCTCATTGTATCCTCACATGGCAGAAGGGGCAAAAGAGCCTGTGGAGCTTCTTTGATGATGGCACTGAATCCCATCATGAAGATTCCACCCTCATGACCTAAGCATCTCCCAAAGGCCCCACCTCCTAATACCATCACCTCAGGGATTAGAATTTCCACACATGAATTTGGGGGTGGGGGTGGGTAACATCATCATTCAGACCATAGCACGGAGGGGATGAAAAAGGCACACTAGGAAAAAAATCAAACACAAAAGAAGGCTGCACTGGAGGCTGAATCAAAGAAGCCAGACATAAAAGATCATGCAGCATATGATTCCATGTATATGAAATAATTAGTACGAGTAAATCCATAGATACAGAACGAAGACTGGTGTTTGCCAGGGGCTGGGGTGTGCGGAGAGGGAAATGGGGGGTAACTGCTTAAGGAGCACAGGGTTTTATTTTGAGGTGGTAAAAATATTTTGGAAGTAGACAGTGGTGGTGGTTACACAACATTGCTGTGTAAATATACCAAATTGTTCATTTTAAAATGATTAAGTTTGTGTTATGTGAATTTCACCTCAATGAAAAACAGTAAGCTGGGGAAAAAAATAAAGGAATTGCCTCTCATTTTTTTTTCATTCTGCTAGTAGTAAAAAGAAAATAACCAAAGCTTATTCATCATAAGAACAGACCGAACAAAACTGTCCTTCTAAAGACAGAGTAGCCAGACGTAATTTTAGGACCATCTCAACCTTGTCTCTACCCAGTAAACCTTAATATAATTGCAAATCCATCTGGGAATTTTACTCATTTGCCCTAATCTCCCTGAAAGTGAAGTTAAAAGGCATGTTCACTTGTCACACTGCAGCTTGGTGACATGGAAAGGCTCAGGGTTTAACATATATAACAGTGAAAAAAGAGAAAATGCCCACTTTTAAAGCCAAAACATTCAAATCCAAATAATAAACCCAAATATGTCAGATAGCAAAGTTTAATCTGAAGTCATTAATTTAAAAAATAATTTTTAAGTTTCTTTAATTAAAATATTCCAAAGGAAGATTTTCCCATGAAGTGTAAAACCTATGTCATACCATGTTGGTACTTGAAAACATGAAGGCAGAGCAGCCTCAGCCTGGGTAAACATTTGAAAGTTTGCCTTGCAATCCCTTGATGTAATTCCCACTGGCCAATAAAAAGCAAAGGAAAGAAACGGCAGTCTTAATCTTAAAATTTCCACCACACATTTTATGAATATATAAGGCTTTTAAATCTAGCTCTGGATTAAAGAACCTAGCCAACGTGGTAATCGTATGCAACTTGAAAATCCATGCTTTCTGGAATTCACGAGTGGATGACAGGAGGTATGGACTGTTTCAGATTAGGCCCTTACCTGGCACAGGCACAACTGTGCAAACACATATTAGTGCTGGTCCCCAGGAGCCCCATAACCTTGTCCACCTTTCACACATGTTGCCAAATCTGGAATGGAAGTCATATACTAAGGAATGAAAGTTTGCACAAAGCATCTCTGCCCTTGATTAAAATATTATACCACCTTGTCCTAATTCTTACCTATGTATTCCAAAATACTCAAAAAAGTTGAATAATCTGTCATGACTTCTAGGTATATTGACATAATCCTGAACTTGAATACCAATGCTTATCAGGCAATAGCTGCCCTCCCCTGCAAGAGAAAAGGCTGGGTTTGCTGCACAGCTGCACCACTGCGCACGGAGACTTCCACCACCCAGGACTCCTGAGCGCGGCCATCACCGTTCCTGGTGCTGTGGACATCTGAGCTCTAGAAAAAGTCACAGCTTTGGTTATCCCTGATGCCACAGGACATGATTTTCTTTTTTCTTTTTTTTTTTTTTGGTGGTCAGCTCATCTTTTATTAGGTGTCAACAAAGGATTCAGGGGTGCTGGGAAAAAGTCATGGTCAGGAATGCAGAGTGTGTCCTCCACACTGAGCCCTCTTCAGTGGTAGTTGAGTCGCCACTCATGCTTGAGTTCCTTATAAGAATGGCAGTAGTTGAAAAGCACATAAGCTGCCAGCACACCATAGAAACCCCTGCGACACTCTCTTTCTTCACATTGACATACTTCTTGTAATACCAGTAATAACCTCTTTGAAATGCTCCAGCAATGCCTTTAGGGGTGAAATCTCGCATCAATATCCACTTTGGCAGATCCCCTATTTTGACATCCATGAGTTTCTTGTCCTTCATTGGTACGACTGATGCCATCTTGGAGTCTGGGGTGTCCACTCTGCCAGGACATGATTTTCTTAATTCACCAACATTCTGGACCAAAGCATACATCTTCTTTTTGACTATATGCAACAGATGTCTCTTTAAATCTCATTCCCCTTGGAGTTAAGGCTCTCTACTATCCAAGAAAGTTAGTGACATCACATGTTTCCTCGAGGTAAGGAGTGTGTAGTCACTAGATATGCATGAGAAAATGAAAGCTCAGCCTCAGGAAGCCAAAAGCTGATGGCAGCAACAGGCAAGTGAACAACCCTTTCATGTCTCCGGTGGTGTCTGGTTCTCTCTGAAGGTCTTTCTATATCTTCTTGATCAGCAGGGTCCCTCTGCCTACCCAGTTTTGGCTTCACCTGACCCATCATAGCCAAACCGATCCCAACTTCATTTGGCTTTCCAGCTTCTGCAGTTGCTGCCCTGGAAGCTGCTCTCTCTGTCTTGAACAGTTTCTTGGGCATGCTTCCCCCTCCCCACCTTTATTGAGGAATAATTGACAAATAAAATTGTATATATTCACAGTATACAACATAATGAGTTGATATACGAGGTCAGTTGATATACTGACAATTAAGTTCGTGAACTTGTTCCAACAGTGTTGCTAACCTTTCTTGATATTTAAGGGATTATTCATTATGAATATGTACCAGCTGGACAAACAGTTAACCAAGTTTACTATTTGGAAGTACTGAAAAGGCTGTGTAAAAAATTAAATGACCTGAACTTTTCGCCAACAATTCATGGCTCTTGCATCACGACAATGCACCAGCTCACACAGCACTGTCTGTGAGGAAGATTTAGCCAGTAAACCAATAACTGTATTGGAACACCTTCCCTACTCACCTGTTCTGGCCCCCAATGACTTCTTTCTTTACCTGAAGGTAAAGGAAATATTGAAAGAAAGACATTTTGATGACATTCAGGACATCAAGGGTAATATGACGACAGCTCTGATGGTCATTCCAGAAAAAGAGTTCCAAAATTGCTTTGAAGGGTGACTAGGTGCTGGCATCAGTGCATAGCTTCCCAAGGGGAGTAATTGAAAGTGACTGTAGTGATATTCAGCAATGAGTTATGTAGCACTTTTTCTAGGATGAGTTCGCAAACTTAATTGTCTGTCATACCTTCATACATACATATTGCAGAATGACTACCAAGATCAAGATAGTGGACACTTCCATTACCCCACACAGTTAACTTTTTTTTTTTGTAATGAGAATGCTTAAGGCCTACTCTCAGTAACTCCTAATTATACCAAACCACATTATTAACTATTGTCACATGCTATCAATTAGAGCCTCAGAGCTTACTCTTATAACTGATCATATGTATCTCGGGCATTCTTATTGGCGTATGTCATCTTTGAGTCAGGGTACATCAGTACATCTAGAGACAGACACCTCCGGACAGTGACATAAGCAGTGATCCCTGCCCATACCAGTGGAGCTGTGAGGGGGGGAAGGCAAGAACAAAATCTCCAACATCACTACCATTCCCATTTCATATTCTCTCCTAAGACCTAATCAATATTTAAGGCATTTCACTCAACATGCGAGAAAGTAAATTATTATTTTAATCATTCATCTTCTAACTTCTATTGTTTCTAATTAAACTTCAGATTTTCTCCCCTGCATTCCACTACAGTAATTTCTCCAAGTTACAGGCTTGACAATGGTTTTAAATCATCGAAAGGCAATTAAGGAGACCTCCAAAAGTGCCTTAGTTCAGCAAATGTCTAGAATAGAAGCAAAATTCATATTAGTTCTTTGTACATAACAAATTGTAATAAAGTCCTATTGCCTATCTCTTTACATCACCAAATAACAGGTCTGGAACAAAGAGGATTCTAGTCCTGAAAAAGAAGCTGGCCTGCGATCCCTGAAGTAGAGACTTTCAGATGGAACTTTGGAGATCAAAGGATAAAAGCCAGTAGCCTGATTTGTCTACACTGAAAGATAAAAGATGGATTATGAGGCCATTTGAATATTACAGCAGGTAATGAAGTTAAATAGACATTCCTATTCTAGGTACTGAATTTCAAATGCAAAATTTGTACCTCTCCCATATTTACAAACTCCTGAGACTTGCTCAGTAATAAAATTAAAAGTTCAATTCAAATTTTATGGATACAATGAACTTGAAATAACTCATAAGCTAAAAATGAATGAACATTGAGGCAAAAGTCATATTTGCACTGAATTGACTTTTAGAGGTGTTAGTTATATTTTATTAAACCTATACATTCAAGGGCTTCATCAACTTTGGAATTGAATTTGAATCTCAGCTCTGTCATTTGTTTCGTGTGTGATCTTGGCCATGATACTATCTCCTCTGAGTCTGGGTTTCCTCAACAGGCCAAATGGAGCCACCACGTCCCATCGGGACACCTGTGCTTGTTCCCTGGGATGGTCGCCTAACGGCACCCAGCACAAAGCACAGGGCAGGCAGTTAAATGTCCACCTCCTCACTCCCTCCCAGCTATTTAAGTTCTAGATGATTCCTTTTCCTTTGTATTTATGCTGTTGCCATCCATTCACTGACAGGGTGGTTGGAAATGAGCTAATATCTTTATACAAGAGTTTTTTTCTGTATTATAAAAGGATGATAATGCAAATATTACAGTAGGCCAGAAGACACCTTCAGACCCAGGTTTCTTTAAGCTTTTCAAGTGCACCATTTAGATCCTCCAGCTCATAGTTTTAAGCGATATTTTGCAGCCTAAAAACAACTGCACATAAGTATTCCAATGTATAAGGTTTATTTGTTGCCGCGGGCTCATTTTTTTCCAAATTAGATTGGTCACTAATTCACTTTAGGCCAGTAATTGTGAACTCATGCTTCCCAGAATAACTGTTTCAGACGAAGTGGCTCACTTAATTTCCAGTGAAGTTTTTCTTTTTTTTTCCAGTCAGGTTTTTGTCAGTTAGGCAGAACATTTCACAAATGTTCTTATTTTTATACCACAAAATCAAAAATTAGTAAGACATTTCTCCTGTTCAATAAAATTAAGAAAAAAATATTCAACTGGTAAAGCTAGAACAAGGATATTAATCAGGGAACCAGGACCCCATATAGAGGCAGTCAGTATTTAGGCTTAAATCAATCACATGCTAGGCCTACAAATTCTTTCCTTCAAAAAAATGGGGAATCATCTTGGGTACCCCAACTTTGCCAAGGATGCAGCCCTGCAAAAGGACGTCGTCTCTGATGTTGTGAGGTTGCTTTGTGTTCTGGTAAACCTTTGCCCATTAATCATGGCAGGTGATGATAACCATCATATATGGTGCTGACAATATGCTATATGCTCTTTTAAGGAATGTGCACATGTTAACTCACTTTAACCGTCACAATAGTCCTATGAGGTAGGGGTTAGTGTTAACACCATTTTACAGTTGGGGAAGTCAAGGCAAAGAGAGATTAAGTAATCTGCTCCAGGTCACAGAGCTACGAAGTTGAAGTCCTAGAGCCAGGATACAAATTCAGATGGTCTGATGTCAGAATTCTTGTTAATCACCAACCTGTGCAGCCTCGAGTGTCCTGGAAACAAAGATGTTCAAAGTATACAACCCTAATAGCTCTCAGCACACATCAACGGAACGATTTCAGCTTGTAAATCACAGCTTCACCCAATCACTTCTATTAGCATTTTCTCACTTGTAATGCCTTATTTTTTAACTCTCATTATGCAGACAACAAATGTACCCATCACTTCCAAGAATGTGCTTAATTCAATTTTAATGCCCACTGAGATGTTAGAAATAGGTACTGTAGGTAAGTCTCACAACTCATGATTCAGGTATTAGATCTCATATCTTATCGCTTCTTGGCCTTTTGGTTATGATCAAATGTAGATCTCACATCTTTTAAATTTTGCTTTACACAAGTGATAGAAGGAAAGACGGTCTTACCAGAGCTATGCATATTGATTTATCCTGTGTAAGTTCCTACTCTTATTCCCACTCTTTTCTTAAAGCAATTTCCATTTTATTTAGTATATGATTTAGTTATCACAAGCTAATGAGCAATAGAGAAGAGATAAATCTTAGGCCCCACTCAAATAACCTTTATAAGTACAGTCAAAAACAAAAGTTGTGTTTCTATCCTAACCAGGACTAACAGACTAGTCAATATACCAATAAATAAAATGAATGAATGGATAACATCTGAATCAATAATGGTAAAGTAGAAAAACAATTTTGATCTTTAACACCAGGCATGCTTTTCAGCTTTTATATATATATTTACACCTTACATGAGGTGGGGGTAGCCATAGGCAGCAGCAGATTTTTTCAGAAATGGAAGAGTGGAACAGATGGTTCCTATAGTTACTATCTGCTATGTCAGCTGGCTTATGTTCCTAAGTCAGAGAATCAGTGTATCATAATATTCTTGAACTTCAAGGAACTCGCATTTCAGTAGAGGAGTCTAAATACTATACACACATATGAGGTTACCTCTCTCTGTCTCTTTCACCCATTGTATGCACACACACAAATTAGCTAGCATTAAAGAAGTATTGGTAACATATATTCAGAAGTGTAATACATCTCACGCAGTTGCTATGAGAAATGATAATTATTTTTAAAGCACCCAGCATGAGGCAAGCTCTAAACAAGTCATGTCTGTTATAACAGCATCATTATCTTCAACCTATACATAACAAATATACCTTTTGCTGGGTTAAAGACTTTATATAACCTTAAAAGCATATAGAATCATATATTCTAAGTTTACTGTTTCCCCCAGTTGGCTGAAAATAGGCGAAAGGGATTTTTCTTAAAAAGTACTCACAATGCAACACTCTAGCACACTAAAAAAAATTTTTTTTGTACATTCTCTTATACATCCACACAGGCTGATACAAACATTGGTATTTTCACTTGCAGCATTCTTAACCTTCATTAGCAAATGTGTGGGTTTTTACAAAGAAGAAGTGTTAGATGCCAGAAACCAAAAGACTACCTAACAGGTCCTGCTCTCAAGAGGCCTTGTTATAATAAGGACTATTTCTAGATTTGTGACTTGGCTTATTGCTTCATGCCTGAGCATAGTATCTTTTTATGTTCTACTGTTTTTTCAACAGTTCGATAATTTGTCATATTTAGTTAACCTGGAGCACCCTTTTGTTTGTTTGTTTTAAGTTTCCAGTATGGGATCTAAATTTTTAGCTCCAAATTGCCATTCTTCTATGCCAACATCGTCCATGAAAAGGTTTTCTGTCTTACTTAGGAGTATGATTTGATATTTGAATAGATCCAACTTCCTAGCTAGTGACTTGCCAACTGCCCTCTGCTTCCATTATTTTACGTCAGCCCCAAGCACACAGTGCCTTAAGGGTTGGTGTTTTAAGTTGGGCTCTAATGTTTGATGAGTTTAACCCTCTCCCCAGATCTGTTGTGAAGGAATATACTACTGGACTTTCTGACCACAGGTTCTCACATTCCACTTTAATTAAGAAGAAATGGATGCTTTGTAAAAGACTTTTAAAACTCTAACATTTAGAAGAGTTAAACTTGTCTAAAATAAAGGGCCTGACTGAAAGATTCTGAGTTTCTTTCTGACTGCATACTCTCACAAACAACTGGCTTCGACTTGTTCCAGTTCATTAAAAATAAAAGGGAAAAAATGGCTAATAGCAAATTCAAGAGGGTAGCTTGGCTCTCAGTAATTTAATTCTAAATGTAATAACATGCCTATTAAAAATGGAAGGTCACTCTTCCAAAAATTTCCCTAAAGGCACAGCTGCCAAATTGACTTCTGATCTAGTCTTTACAACATTATTAATTCAATGACATAATAAAGCTGGCGAGGAAAAGCTCCATGTTTGCCTCACAAGGGAGACAGCGGGGCCTGAGAGAAGACTGCATGTGTTTTAGAAAAGTGACCTGAAAAAAATCAACTTACATTTAAAAAAAACAAACCACGGTGTTGAGAAAGGACTAAAAATGCTTTTCTCTGGCTTTTGGGAAAAGCCTCCCAAACTGGATTCCTGACTTCTACTCCTTCTATCCTTTGCCTTCACACATCAGCAGCAAAACACTGTATGTCCAGTGGCACAGAGACAGCCTAGGCCAGGGCCAGCTGGCCTGGAAAAAGGGCCACGCCTCCTTGCTGGGTCCCCACAGCTCAGGTAGGCAACCGTGGAAAGGCACCTGGCATGGAAGTTGGCCACCCAACCATGACTTGGCAGCAAACTCTCATTAAATGAAACTTGACCGCGAAATGCTTGTTGATCCAAACTTGTCTAAAGTTCCAGACCTGGACAACAGGTTGAAACCTGCTAAGAGCACAATCAGTACGATCTATAGCTTTTGGAAAGAACTTTTTCAAACTAGGTTTTCAAAGGGTCACCCCCTGCCCGCTATCTGCAACGTGAATCACACCCGATCTGCCAATCTGCTGGAGAGAATGACTGGCTTTCCCAGACACCAAAGTGGCAGCACATACACAACCTTGAGAAGGAGACCATTTGTGAAATGGCTTTTACTGAAATGAACCGTTCAGTTAGTTTTTACCATTAACCTTCCTTTATAAACTACCCTCCTATAACATATCCTTCTGCCTTGAATTTTTCACAAGAACCAAAATGTAAATGACTACATAATAATATCATAAACTCTTATACTCTTATATATGTATCAATACCTTCATCCACAGGTGACCGTGACGTACTATACAAGGACCATGCTGGATTTACTGACTCATTGCAATCATGGTGGAACCAACTGGCTGTGGGGAACTGTGTGTGTTGAGGGGGGCAGAGGGGGAGGAGGAGGGCTCCAAGAGGTATGGGAGGGCTTGTTATGGGTTGGGGTTCTGTGAGGTGATTCTGGGGAAGGTTCACAGAAGCATCATTTTGCTCTGGATTGGGAGCTGTGAGAAAACAGGGGCAGATCTGTGACTGGTGTCTTGGTGATTTTCTAGGAGACAGAAAAACCAAAGGAAGGCTAACTCTTTCACAGGTAAAGAGGCAGCAGCCACTCATATTAGCTGGGAAAGGAGGATGAATGACTGGTTATTTTTGTGGTTTGGACATAGGTTCTTCTAGATGCCTATCGCCTACATGGTAAATTTGCAAAATTCTTATACTTTTGCAAGTAATATGGCTTAGAGAATCTTAACAAAAGCCAAATAACTGTCTGCTCAAGGACCCGACCATTCAGTAGTTCAACCACCTTTCACTTACTAAGAAGACAATGTATAAGCCCACACCAGTGAGCTGGGTACCAAATGGTCCAACATATGCAGGTGCCTCTATTAGTTCCTACAGCTCTCTGAATTCAAGACTTCAAGCCATACAACTGAAATTCTTTAGGAGATGATGCTATCAATCATTATTAATGTGAAAGAACGGAAGACCCAAAAGTAGCTGCCCCCTTTAGAAGAAGAAAGTACTTACTGTGCCGTTGGTGACAGGACTCACCTGGCCTACCACAGCCATTTATGTTATCTGCCTCACCCCTGCAGGCACCTGAGCATGTTAACTCCTGCTTTACAGAAAGGGACACTGAGACACAAATTTGGTTTCCAGGGTGGGAGAAAAAAAGATTCTCCGGTGTATTTCTGTGTGCTCATTAAACTAAATCCTGCTAGGACTGAGCTGTTCTTAGCACCTACACATCTCCAGATGAGGCAGCTGGGAGAGACAAACTCTGTCTCCTTTTATTTTTTTTTAATTAAATATATTGGATAATAACATTGTGGTGAGTTTGCAGAGTGACAGATGATTACTAGACTCAGTGAGGTGATCACAATGTAGGGTGTATGTGCTCAGTCACCATATTGTACAACTGAAACTAATATAATATTGTAAACCAACTATACTGAAATTTTAAAAAATAAGAAATTTATTGTGGTAACATTGATTAATAAAATTGTGTCATTTTCAGATGTGCAGTATTATAATGTGATATCTGTGTACTGTGTTGTGTGCTCACCACCTGAAGTGTTGTTTCCTTCCGTTACCGCGTATTTGACCCCTTTTGCCCACTTCACCCTCCTCCCACCCCCTTCCTCTCTGGTAACCATGACTCTAGTCTGTATCTATGAGTTTGGTTTTGTTTGTTTGTTTGTTTGCTTTTATGAGTCTGTTTTGTTAGTTTGTTTGCTACTTTTTCTTTTATAGTCCACATATGAGTGAAATAAATATTCCTTCCTTGTGTTCACACTTCAGTTTTCTGACCTCAATGCCAAAGGCGGATCTTCAGTTCATCTTATGTGACTTTCTGGGGTTAAAAAGCAAGTGTAGCTTCTATGCCTAAGCTTTTAATCAACCTCCTGAACTAATGAAGAAAACATATTTTAATAACAGATCATGAATTTCAGTGATCTGAATCCATTGGGGCTGCTGATGAAAAAATAATCCAAATTTAAATAATAGGACAATTCACCAAGAATCATTTAATTTAAGTTAGCATTCTGGTCATAAGTGGAAGCTACACTTTAGGAACTACTGCATAATAACATTAGCTAACACTTGATTGTTCACTTGTCAGATGCTATGTATGTTCCTTGCTTCCACATGCATGAACCTATTTAGTCTTCACAACTTTCCTGAGTACCACTGTCATCCCAATTTCACAAAAAGGAAACCAAGGCACAGAGCATTTAAGTCATGGGCCTCAGGTTACATGGGATGGAATCAGGATTTCAACCCAGACACTGACTCTGTCTGTGATTTTCTGCCTTCTATTTCCTGTTCCATTTGTTGAAAGACTCCTAGAAATAGCAAGTGCTGTCATATTTGGAAAGAAGAGCCCATTTATCACCATGCATTGAAATAAACTGACCGAAACACTGACATCTGATGAGCTGGCAAAATGATTGGCACTCCCAATTCACTGTGCCCATTTGCACACAAATATTTCTAAAATAAAAATTACATAAATTACACGGGGTGCATACCACATTCACTACAATAAAGTTTAGTGATGATTCATTTAAACTACAGAAAATGGATAATCAGATAATTATGTTGCAAGATCTGATAGTGTATTATTTCCTTCAGTGATTTGTTTGGGGCCATGAACTTGGGAAGCAACATGTTCATGTTTAGGGTCAGCTCTAAGGAATATAAGGGACCTGTTCCCAGTTGGAAGCATGTGTCAGCTGCCAGCCCCTCCCCACGTGTGCCCTGCCTCTCCAAATAAGAGGTAATCGCAACTGGGGGACATTTCACTTCAACAACCTCAGAATGTCACTGTCTCCCACCATCTGCAGTTCACAGCCCCAATGGTGTTCAACTGGAACAATAATACTGTTCTGAATGATGTTAGGAATTCTGCTGAGGTAGCAAGGACATTAGACTTCCTGGCATGGGTGAGAGCCCATTTCATCAATGTAGGAAGTAAAAGTCTTCCTATTCTTCAGCGCCCCAGACACCACTTGTGAATAACTTAGGCTCGCTGAGAGGTTCATCCCAGCCTTCTTCTACTGTCTGCATCAGTCAGTTAGTGTAACCCTGAACTGGTGCCGATTCTGGAGGCTTCTCTTGAACACAGAGGGGCATCACAAGGTATCCCATATCTGCCGAAAACCTCTCAGGATCACAGCATCATCAAAACACACATCACTGATGAGTATTTCATGAACCACTGGCACAATGTCACTTGCAGAAAGACTTAAAAGGGGTTCATGTGACAAAGAACACAAAAAAGTCAAGCTAGAGGGATGTGACCTCGTATGCCCACAGCCCAAGGGCACAGACTAAGGACGGAAACAAGCTCTCCCATTAGAAGTTCTGCCCACCCAAAAGGAAACCACACATTATATGGAATTCCCACATTCTCTACCTTGTGAAGCCAAAGGATGGCCTAGTATTCAGTGCAATGGTTTCACATCTCAGCAGCTAAGATGCCACCGTCCTTAGAAGCGATTCACTAGAGGATGTGAATGAGCTAAACAGACCTGCTCTCTGTTTACACCTAAAGAGTTTGTTGGATTTTGAGGTGAACAACAATTCCTCAAGTACACTCCCTCATGCCTTACCTTCAGGGTATTTAGGGGAGAAAGCAAATGTCACCACCTTTCCCCTCACCTTTCTTCCCCGGGCCAGCTCCCCTGGAGCCATCCCACTCACCCAGTTCTCTTTCTTTCATCAGCCAATCATACCTCTTCACTCGAAATCTAATCCTTATTCTCCATGACAGGTAAGGCTACCTTACTTCCTCTTCTGCCTGGAACAGATTTCCACTGGCTTCTCTGCCTTCTCATTCCTATTCCACCACAATCTCCACATTGCCAAAGTGGTGTTGCTAAAGCACAAATTCATGCATTCATTTAACCCATTTATTGAGTGCCCACTGTGTGTCCTGCATTACGTGTTGGGGAAACAGTAGCAAAAAAGACCCAATCTTCCTGGTCCTCAAGGAGTTTATAATCTAGCAGAGAAGAGTAATATTAGATGAGTAATGATACTGAAAGAAAGCATTAGACTATAAGATGGGTTGTTATGAAGCATACAGCAGAAAGATATAACTAGTTAAAGGGCCAAAGGAAACATCTTAGAGAAAGTGACAACTCACCTGAAATCGAAAGCTTAGGGAATTACTAGGTGTGAGAGAGGAGGAAGTGATAGAGGACATTCCATGTAAAAGAAACAGTGGCACAATCAAAAGGACAAGTGACACAATTCAGAACTGAAAGAACTTCAACAGAAACCAAGCATAGTAGTTACCAAAGGGAAAGCGGGGAGGGACAGAAGTAGAAAAGGGTAAAAGGGGTCAAATATATGGTGATGGAAGGAGATTTGACTTTTGGTAATGAGCACACAATGCAATATACATATCATGTATGATAGAATTGTATACTTGAAACCTATATAATTTTATTAACCAATGTCAACCCAATAAATTTAATAAAAAAAGAACTCTACTGAAAGAGAATCAATGACTTTCCTATGCACCAATAATAGCTAGTTAGAAAATCAAGGATATGCCATTTTTTTCATAAACTCAAAGAAAAAGAAGAAAATTACATAACAGTGAAAATATATATACACACACAGACACACAAATAACTTTAACAAGAAGGGGTGAATACTACATTAAAAAAGATGATAATGTATAACAGACCTTGTTTTGAATGACATGTTTAAATGGAAAAACAGACTATATATATTCTGAGTACAAAGATGAGATATGTTTTTAAAAACAAGAGTACAGAGGATGGATGATAAGCCTTACTTGACAATTAAATATGTTATAAAGCTATTATCATTAAGTCTGTGATGTCAGTATAAGAACAGGCTGCCAATACAACCAGCGAGCCCCACAACAGTCCTTAGCATACCCTGGAGTTTAACACAGAGTAAGACAGAAATCTCAAATCAGAGATGAAGGAAAAGATTGCTCCATAAATGTTGTTGGAACAATCAGGTAGCTATTTGGAAAATTAAAATATATTTAAATCAGGGGCTCCCAACCTTGGTTGTACATCAAGAACTGTGGTATTTTTAAGAAACAAATATTCTGAGATCTCACCACTCCACTCCATCCCCAAATTTAGGATCAGTAAACCTGGAAGAAGATTGGGTAAAGGTCTTTCTAAAAAGAGCTTCAGGTGATCTGATCATAAAGCTGGAATTCTGAATCATTATTTCAAGTCTTATTTCATATCCTAGATCAGAATGAAATTATAGGTAGAGTTTCATTAGACTTAGATATACAATTGAGTTAGAAAAATTTAAATCTTTAATTTCTAAATAGAAAATGATTTCTTAAGTTTAAAAATAATGAAATAAATTACAAAAAAATTACTAAAATAAAAATTAGAGGAAGTTATTTACAACCAAGTTGTCAGTTAGATGATGAATATCTTCCATGTATAAAGACATAACTTATAAGAAAAGATAAGAAAAATACTTATAACACACAAAAGGGAAATAGATATGTACAATTAACCCTCCCAAATGGCTATTAAACAAAGTCAAATGCTTGTTCTTTGAAAAGTCTAACAAACTCCTCCAGTAGTATTGCTCTAATGAACAAGATCTGAAACAAATCAACAATAAATAGAATGAAAATAAGAGATGCTACAGTCATGAAGCTAAGAGGATCACAGCTATGAACAACATTAAGACAATAAATTTGAAATTTTAATGATATAAACAAATGCCCAGGAAAAAAATTATAGCCTAATAACCTAACTTCCAAAGAAAAAGAAACTAGAATAATCTTACAATGATTTAGGAGATTGACTCAGTTCTTTAAATCTTTCCACAAAGAAAATTCCAGGTGAGTTCTACCAAACATTCAGGGAAGAAATGAAAACAGGGAACGCATCTCTAACTCATTATTGTGAGTTACATAACTCGGAGATTGTAACCCAGTAAGGACAACACAGGAAAAGAAAAATTATAGACAAATTACACTCAAATATAGATTTACAATTCTAAATAAATATTTACAAACAAAAGTCAATAAAATTTTTTTTTAAAGCAATTCATCATGACCAAGTTGGATGTTTCCAGGAATGCCAGATTGGTTTCATGTTGGAAAATTAGTTAATGTAGTTCAAAAATTTTAAAACTAAAGAAAACATAAGATCATTTCAATGGATACAGAAAAAAGTATTTGATACAATTTAGCTTCTATCCATGTTAACATGATAAAGGATACCTACAAAAAATCTACAACAAGCATCATTCTAAAAAGTAAATCACGAGAAAAATTCAGATCAGTAAAAAGCAAAAGTAACCCCATGACTACTTTTATTCGGCAATGTGCCAAGGGCCTTGTCAGCAAGATAAGCCAAGAAAAGGAAATTAACCATTAGGGCTGGAAAGATGTGCCAAACCTGTCATTCAAAGGTTGTATTGTTATTTACAGTGAAAGTCCCAAAAATCTACATAAAAGAATTAATAATAGAATTTAAGGCGTTACAAAATAATGTAGTAAAATAAATTCTATTTAGAAATGCTAGCAATTTAAAGGTAGAAAGTAAAATTTTTAAGCAGTCATTATCTATCATAGCATAGAAAAACATACAGTTTCCAGAAATAAATCTAAAATATGTGGGAGACCTTTAAAAAGAAATTATAAAATTTTACTTGGAAGACATGATGAAACTACTCAAGAGATCATGTAATTGATTATTTGACTTATTATCATAAAGACATCATTTCTTCAGTAAATGAGCTATAGATACAATGCAATTATAATACATACAAGGCGTCAAGAGAGTATTTATATAAAAGAAGAAAGAGACAGACCTTCTGGAGAAGAAATAAGGGGGACTTGCCACAGAGGATCTCAAGAATTACTACAAAGCTTTAACAACAGGGATCACATGCAACTAGTAGAAAGAGAAACTGACAAATGAAAAAGAAATGTCAGAATCATACCCATGCATATGTGCACTTATTGATAAAATGTGCTGGCACTGAGGATAACCAAGGAATACACAGATAACCATTCAATTAATGAGGCTGGTACAATTGCTTATGCCTATAGAAAAAATAAAATTGGATTGCTACTTCACACCCTATACAACAAAATCAACTCCATATGACAAAACCACCAAAAATAATTTATAAAACGATATAGGAAACTACCTTTATGATCTCAGGAAAGGTTGCTGAAGACACAGAAAGCCCAAGCCATGAAAAGGAAAACAACTGAATAATCTGTGTTAAAATGACAAGCTTCCCTTCATCAAAAGAAATCACAGAGAGACTGAAAAAAACAAGCCGCAAACTAGGAGAAGATAGTTGCCATACATATGAATTAATAAAAAATT
Source organism: Hipposideros armiger (assembly GCF_001890085.2). NCBI lineage: Eukaryota > Metazoa > Chordata > Mammalia > Chiroptera > Hipposideridae > Hipposideros > Hipposideros armiger. The sequence goes on along the minus strand of NW_017731510.1, from coordinate 2,168,043 downwards.
TAATAGTCAGAATTTACAAAAGAATTCTTACATATCAGTAAGAAAATCACAAACAACCTAATAGAAAAACAAGCAAAGGCATTAAAAAGCGCTTTTATAAAGGAGGAACCCAAATGTAGGTTGGCAAAAATTAGGAAGACTTATAATAGTAGGGGTTGGAGAGGAGATGGAGCAACGGAAACCCTTATGATGCTGAAAAATATGTGAATTGCTACAACCACTCTGAAAAACAGTTGGCATCATCGATTCACAAAGTTGAATATGCGCAGACATGGTGACCCAGCAATTCCACTCTCAGCACATGCCTTAGAGAAACCTTTACATGGCAGGGGCCACGTACAAGACTGTTCAGGAAAATGCTATTCAGAGCAGCAAAAGACTGCAAGCAGTCCAAACATCCATCAGAGGAGAAAAGATGACACATCGTCCTACAAAACAATGATACACAGCACCGAAAAGGAACCACACCTATATTAAAACGTGGATACATTTTTTCAGCACAACACTGAGTGAAAATAAGCAAAACCCTGAAGATTACATACAACTTATTTTTTGAAGCTCAAAAAAAATCAAAACTAAACAATACGTTGTTTAGGAAGAGATAGATAGATAGATAGATAGATAGATAGATAGATAGATAGATAGATTTCGATATAGATATAGATATAATATAGATATATAGATATAAACACATATATATGTATACATATATTAAAAGCCAGGGAATAATAAACAAAGTTCAGGATGGTCAGGAGTGAAGGGAGGAGAAGATGGTAGGGGACCGTCACACAGGTAGCTTCAGACAGAGTCCCCATGCTGGGTGTCAGGTTCATGGCTGTTATGCCTCACAACCTGTTGTAACTAAGTTGTATCTATCTATGTATCTATCTATGTATCTATCTATCTATATATGTATACATATATATATATATATATATATATATACACACACACACACAAATATCTATCTATCTATCTCAGAGGTGCCAAAAAAATGTATACACATTTTAAGAAAAGAAAAAAACTGTATTAAAATTGTAATGCTCAATATATACTGATAACAAAAGATGAATACAAGTCACATTTGACTTCTGCAATTACAAGAGGTGCTCAAAGTGACTACCATCAGCATCTAGACCCTTCTGATTACGGTGAACTACTGCTTGAGCAATGTGAACCAAAGTGTCCATTTGTACACATTTTTTTGGCACCCCCAGTGTGTGTGTGTGTGTCTGTGTGTGTGTGTGTGTGTGTGTGTGTTCTTTTAAAAAAAAAACACAAAAAAACATTAAGATGGTACCTTCTGGAAAACTCAGAATATTGGGCAAATTTGAGATAGCACACACCCAGGGAAATTTACAAGCCTTATGTGTGATCTGGGGGTATCAAGGATATTGCTCACCATGGGCCTCTCATGAGGCTCACACATGAAGCATTGTAACATTATGCCCATGAACTTAAAGTCATCCTTAATAGTAGGTAGCATAAGGAATGTACTTTGTAAAATATAATTTAATCATTAGGCTCATTTCTTGATGTCTACTCTGCATCAGGCAAGAGTCCAGGTGGAGACACAACAGGGAGTTTAAATTTTTAAAAAGCCATACATACCCTCAGAGAGAGTATTAACTTACTCAAGACAAAAGCTTTCTGATTTCTAAGGCATTCCTTCCCTAGCCTCTAAATCCATTCCCAAATCCTGTCAATTCCACCTCTACAACTTTCCTGACAATCCCTAGGGTTTTGGCCCTGGACCTCCATCACGCCATGATCCTGGCACCACCATGTCCCCTGCCCTCATCCAGTCTTCCTTTTCCATCCTCCAGGCATGCAAATCTGGAATCTGGCCACCAAGCATCACGGAATCCCCACAGAATATTAGGGAGCATTGCCCTTGCTTAAAGCATTCTGCAAAAGTTCTATTTAAGTCAGTTATCTTACTATCAAGATAGCTTGCATTTCTGTCTCTCCATTAAGCTGAGTCCCTTGAGGATAAGAGGCCAGCCACTTCCTTTTATCCCTCTCCAAAGCAGAGAGCCTCAGTGTAATTACAGCAATTCGGTTTCAGATAGGGGATGTTCAGGCACTAACATTTTTACACAAAGGAAAAATTCAGAATCGAGCATGGCCTATAAGCTTCCTATAGCCTGGCCCGAGCCAAGCTTCCCAGCCCCTCTTCCGCCTCCAGCAGACAGGATTCCCGGAACCACTGAACAGACATCATTCTATGGGATATTACAAGGATTTCATGCTCAACCAAGTTTGGGGAAAGCTTGGATTAAGGGGAAAGCATGGATTAAACAAATTTAAGTGGATTTCTTGGCAGGGGGACATCTCAGAGACTTTAAACTGGTTATGTGATTTGAGGCTCTCCAAAAGGGGCCTCTGAGATGTTGCACCAGCAGGCTCACTGAGCCATACTGGCCCTCTCACATGGAACATCTATTTACAGCCCACCAGACAAGCACTTAGCACAACATTCCCCAAAAAAAACAATCACTGTGCCAGGCCATGGCAGATGTAAATCAAGATTCATGGACTTATTTTCAATGTCACTGTGTGGTACAGGAGAATTGAAAGAGAAGCTTCCTTAGTTCAAACTTCCGAGGACAGTCCTTCAATATCCTTTAAACCATAATTTAGAAGGCTTAAGACAGACGATTATGCATTAAATTGTGAATTATTGTAGCTTAGCTTTAGATTGAGTTTATGACTTGTTAGAACTTTATTTCTGAATGATCTCTTTATGGGACTGACAAACCCCTACACACTGGATGGCACTTAATGCAATTTGAGCATAATGTTGCCATTTCGAAGGGCTGGAGATTTAGAGTCACTATGCATTTACTTTTAAGAAATTATTAATATTCATGCGTCCAATTTATTTGATGCCTACTTCATCAGGAGCAGAGTTCCCAATGGTAGAAAGTCCCCCGAGACAATCAGATGGCTTTTCTGACAACTCGTTTGGAGATCCTGTCTCCTAAAACAACTATAACTAGAAGGAGAGACAGCTCATGTCTGTGTCAAGCTCGACTCAGTTCATCTGCTTTAAATTCTTACATTTTCTGGTGATGTCTTCAGTAGACTTTCAGGCACAGCATTAAAGTTCATTTTTTTCCCTACCACTTTTAATATTCAGGTGGTTTGGCCATCAACAGAAAAATATTTGCAAGGTACTCTTTATTTCTCTATGATTTTGATTTAGTTGATATTACATTACATATAACTTATCTGACACCTAAATTCCCAGGATACAGAACTTTCCCACAAACAAACTTACATGAAGTGGCTACTACATCATCCTCATTATTGTCATCATTGTTACTGTGCTGCTGTTTTTGAGATGGCTTAGTAAGAAATTAATTTTCATGCCCGCAGATAAGATTTCTAAAGAGACAAAGAAGTGACCTTCTCGGGCACACTCTCTGGTACGTTTACTCTCTCACTCTTTTTGGAAAAGAAGGCATGGCTAGAATTCAAATAAGCTACTCCAAGGCTGATGGTGGCTATTACCCAGCTGTATATTCTTAGAAGCATACTCTAAGATGAATCAGTCCCCTTAAAAACAGACTCATGAGCAGTGACTGTGGGATATTACTGAACACTCCAGGAAGGAAGGAAGTTCTTGACATGCCTATTGGAAAGAGAGGCAACTCCTTACTTGATGTGTACACATGGAGAACAAAAACCTTGACTCTATTTGCAAAATGAAGTGTACTTGACCAGATCTGTATCAATCTCAAAGGTTATTGTAAAGCATTCCAGCAAGCTCAAGAGAAATCTAACTTCATTTTAATTTGCTAACAGGAATAAGTAGAGGTTTGAACAACGAATAAGCAGGATCTTCCTTTTCAGCACTTTGGGAATTGGTCAAACATTTATAGATACTAAGTATATCCCCATGATTTGGTGCTTTCATTTGAAAGGTTGAATCACGAACCATTTATCACTTTGGTGTAAAAGCATAACCAAACTATTAATACCAGGAAACTGTGTGGCTCTGAGACTGCCTTCCAGAGCTTCCTCACTGGGGACATGATAGAAACCCTGGAGGGACGAGCAGAGTACCCCTTCTCCCATGGAGAAGAGTAGCTTCCCACTTGAGATGGAAAATTAATAAGGCTTTTCATCATGAAGACTCAGATACCCACTCTTCCTCTGAATCTCTGTTAAATTAAACATGCTCCCCACAGTGCCATCCCCACACAGCAGCTCATGGTTCCACCTTTCATCTAATCCCAACCTACCCAGTGAGCTACGCTGGGGCTATAATCTCATTGATGGGCTGCAGCAGCAAGCCAGGTAAAAGCCAGATGAGCCGAAGGACAGGCATTAGGGGGCAAAAATCAGGTGAGTTGTGAATAATATGTAAAGCTGAAAGAAGCAGAAATATGATACCATAGGGGAGCAAAATTGGCAACCCCAAAATATGCCACATTGGCATATTGATTATTTTGAATTAAAGTGACTTCAGAAACAGCCAGTACAAAAAAGGACACTCTGGCCCTCCTCTGTCCCCTTGAAACAGGAGATATACCTCCCACGTGTCAGGTACTGTCCCGGCACAAGGAGGTAGACAGACAGCCTTGTCACCAAGAGATAACTACTACAAAGAATATGGGCTAGGTGTGGCGGGGAGAGCTGGGCAGTCTAGAGATCAAAGTCTTCTCTGTGTCCCCTTGTGTCTGCATGGCAACAAACATTTATTTACCAAACATTTGCTCTTCCTATCCCCTGCGCATTGTCTCCCTCCCCTTTGAAGTCCCAGACCTTCACTCCCATTCTTCTGCGCTCAGCAAGCATATAAGCATCAACTGCCTGACTGTCTTTGGGCCCTCGCAGTTTTATGGAGGCCCTGTACACACATAATTACATTTGTGGTTTTTTTTCCTCCTGTTAAACTGTTCATTTGATTATTAGACCAGCGAAAGAGAAATTTTCACCCCCCAACAATACCTATGTGGATGATAGCTACATTTTAAAAATACCTTTTAGGGCCGGCCGAGTGGTGCAATGGTTAAGAACTGGCTTGAGACAAGAGGGCCCCGGTTCGGATCCCACATATGAGGGGCCAGTGACACTGCCCTCTACAGCTAAGATGCTGAACAACAGTTCAACCTGGAGCTGGGCTGCCATGAGTTGCCGGCGATGGCGTAGGCTGCAGCCCCTGTGGCAGTGGGTTGCCATGGGCTACCGTGTGTGGCCAGCAGCCAGCGTGAGCGGCCAGCAGCCGCAGTGAGCAGCCGTCCAGAAGCCGGCGACTGATCTGCCTCACCCGGGAAGAGCGCAATGATGGTGCCAACTTGGGCCAATGAAGCAACGTCCTCCACAACTAGACTGAAGAACAAAAAAAACAACAACAGCAACTTGTCTGTTCCCTTTCCCCCAATTCCCCAGCACTGTTCCCATCCCCCAATTCCCCAATAAAAATCTTAAAAAAAACCAAAACCTTTTAAAAACACTGTAATAATGTTCCATGGGTCATGAAAGGTAAATCAGCATCAGCTGAGAAAGTATAGTGCCTAATAAAGGCATAACGTTTGCCCTTTTGGGCTTGTGAATAAAGCAGGAGCCCACCAAACTACTCTTTTCACATATAAGCAGCACGCAATTGCTTTTGGAGTCAATATAATCATGAACCAGTACCTGACAACATGCTGTTGCATAAATATAAAGTTTGGATCACTTCAAAAACACAAGCCTGTTTTCAACTCACCTCAGGACCAAAAACTATAAATTTATCCTAAAATAGACCTAAGCACATTGAATTTATTCTCAACCATCAGGTACAACTGTTTTCAGTCTTTAAAAAACATATTCAAATCTACATCATAACGTCCAACATGATAGCTACCAGCCACATGATGCTAGTTACGTTTAAATTTAATTAAACTAAAAATTCAGTCCCTCAGTTGCACTAGCCACACGTGACTAGAGGTTGTCATAAAGACAGCACAAATGAACACATCCAATACTGTAGAATGGCCTGTTGGACAATGCTGTTGTTAAGTCCTGAGGACTGATTTTTTTCCCCATGCAAAAAACACACATATGGTTTTCTCTTATTTAACCATTACCTAGGAAAATTATTCACTCGCTGGGTCAGAAACTGGAAAGCAAATAACATTAAGACTCTCAAAATTTCAGAAAGCCCACAGCCAACAACTCAGGGTGCAAATACTGTAATTAAGCTGTTGACAATGGAGGCACCTGGCACAGGTGAAGCCTGCGGCCTGGGCATAGCCAACGGCCTTTGAACCAGACTTAATCCTCAGAAAATACTCTGAGTCAGTCCCAGACGCCCTCCCTGCTCTTATAAATTAAAATGAAAGCTGAGAAATCAGACTCTTAAGGATTTGTGCTTTTGATAGATGAGGCAGTTGCCTTTGGTCTGGCCAGAATATTAACAGTGAATAAACATCCTGTTCATTAGCTAAACTGCTTTGGTTACCAGTCAACACTCCATTTATCTGATTATCATCAACATGCATTATTGAGAAACATATTTTACGTGTATCGACATAAGGGCTGTCTCAAGATTTCCTGTAGAACCATTCCCTCAAGGAAATGCTTGGAAGATCTTCCTATTCATAAGAATACACAAGCAGCAGCCACTTGCACTTAGCAAGCCCCAGCTCCATCTATTCAACTTGTTAGCCTGCAGCCAAGCTTCATCAACGAGGGGACGACCACTGATGCATGTAAATGAGGATTAGGGCTGGGGAATATTGGCAGGGGAAATTGACACTGTGAAATAAGTGTCATACCACATCAATGTTGTCATAGGACAAAGGGAAAGGGCTTAGTCTTGATTGATTAGTAATTTCTATGGCGAGCTGCCACTTCCCCTGGACACCTGACAGTACCTGGAGTGGGCTTTTTTACCAATGGGTCTGTGTGACTTAAAATTGTTCTATGAACACATTATTTCCCACTAATTGCAAACAAAACTAGAAACATTTCAAGGCCACACAATTAAATCGCTGAACCACCTAGCTTTGGGTTTATATGACCATATGGTCTCAATTCACTTGGAAATAAAACAGTGGAAGGAGGCAAGTCCCCAAGAACCCTAGGCCTGACATTCCCACCCAGTCCCCTGCTCAGGTAAGAAAAAAAAGCATCTTGAACAGCATGAGGGTGGTTGGTGCGTGTATGTCGATGATAGAATAATAATAATCACTTTCTTTGAAAGAAATTGCCAACACAAAGCTTTTCGTACTATAAATATGTCACCATTTCTAAAGTCATTGATTTTGCCATAAAATTAAACTGTGGCTGCCATATGAACTGCAATATTATATTATGCCTTCCCCCCAGCATCTTAAGTTCTCTCTCAAATATCAAAATAATAAAAATATTAGTATAAAGTTGTCATAGAGAGCAGACCAATTTACACCATATGTTAAACTAGCATTTCTTCCTTTGAGGTCAGGCGTTTTGTACTGGGAAATAGAAGCCACACTGGCCTAAACAAAGAGGTAGAGCAGAGGAGAAGTCAGTGAACGGGTGACTGCTGAGAACACAGGAAAAGAAGGAATGCAGGACAACACTCTGGTGGGCCCTTCTATCTAGTTTATACTATCGCCTTCACCCCAGAACATATTGTTTCCAAAAGTTATAGTGAATTTGCATCAAAAATAATAAAATACCTAGGAATAAATTCAACCATAAAGATGAAAGATCTGTACACTGAAAACCACAAGATGTAAATGAAAAAAATTGAAGACACAAATAGAGATATTCCATGCTCATGAACTGGAAGAATTAATATTGTTAAAATATCCATACTATCCAGCACAATCTACAGATTCAATGCTCTCTCTCTCTCTCTCTGTCTCTCTCTCTCTCTCTCTCTCTCTGTCTCTCTCTCTCTCTCTGTCTCTCTCTCTCTGTCTCTCTCTCTCTCTGTCTCTCTCTGTCTCTCTGTCTCTCTCTCTCTCTCCCCTNCTCTCTCTCTGTCTCTCTCTCTCTGTCTCTCTCTCTCTCTGTCTCTCTCTGTCTCTCTGTCTCTCTCTCTCTCTCCCCTTCATACACACACACACACACACACACACACACACACACACACATTATTCAGCCATAGAAAAAGAATGAAACCTTACCATTTGTGACAACATGGATGGACCTTGAGGACATTCTGGTAAGTGAAATAAATCAGACAGAGAAAGACAAACACAGCATAATCTAACTTACATGTAGAATCTAGAAAGAAAAGAAAGAAAGAAAGAAAGAAAGAAAGAAAGAAAGAAAGAAAGAAAGAAAGAAAGAAAGAAAGCGAACGAATCCAATTCATAGAAACAAAGAACAGATTGATGGTTGTAAGAGGTGAAGGTGATAAAAATGGGTGAAGGTGGTCAAAAGATACAAACTTGCAGTTACAAAATAACTAAGTTATGGGGATGTAATGTACAGCAAGGTAACTACAGTTCATAATACTGTATTATATATTTGAAAGTTACTAAGAGAGTAGATCTTAAAAGTTCTCATCACAAGAAAGAAAATTTTGTAACTATGTATGGTAATGGATGTTAACTAGGCTTATTGTAGTAATCATTTCATAGGAAAAAACCCTTAATTTTCATCTTTATACCAAGAAAAGATACTTTATGTAACCTATGCTTTTATTATAGAGTTTTAACTAGACTTCATTGAAAAAAAAAATTTAAACCTCTATTCTTTTCAAGTATATGATTAGCTATTCTAACAAGTAAGTTTATTGAGTCAAATTATGCCTCACCTGGAGGCCACAACAATGTGTGTCTAACACTTTCACCTGATAATATCCACACATTCACTCCTTGAACACTTTTGAAGGGCCCAGGGAGAGGCTACAAAGCTGATCTGGGTCCCTGTCCTCAAGACAGGGTACAGACAAGTCAGAAGATAAATATGACAAGAGTTACAAGCAAGATCATGCCGTCCTACAGGAGAATCATGCCCAAGTGTCAAACAAAATATCAGGTGTTTGCAATGCACCTTGTGATGCAACAGTCACACTAAGATAGGGGAGAGGGGGCAGTGTTAAGGGTTGAATCACGTCCCACAATAAAAATATGTTGGAGTCCTAATCCCCAGTACCTCAGAGTGGGGCCTTATTTGGGCCTACAGTATTTGCAGAAGTCATCAGAATGGGGCCCTAATCCAATATGACTGTTGTCCACAGGAAAATGGGAAATTCGGACATAGATATATACAGAGAGCAAACAATGTGAAGACACAGGAAGAAGACAGCCATCTATAAGCCAAGGAGAGCCTGAGGCCACCAGAAGCTGGGAGAAAGGCTTAGAACAGATTCTCCCTCACAGCCCTTAGTTGGAACCAATGCTGCTGATATCTTGATCTTGGACTTCCAGCCTCCAGGACTATGAGACAATAAATTTCTGTTGTTTAAGCCCCCCACTTTGTGGTACTTTGTTACAGCAGCCCATTCTGACTAATACAGGCACTGTTGCCCAAGTTCAATTCAGAAAGGAGGAAAGGTATTCAGGCACAGGGACCGGGATGAACCATCAAAGGCCAGGAGAATGAAAATAATGCAGTGTGTCTGCCAGTGTGGACTACAGAAATAGAGCCTTATAGTGGTGAGGGGGGGTTGGAGAGACATTCTAGAACTTGGAAATGCAGTGTGATTAATTAACATAAAGGATCACAGCAAAGTTGTGTGACATTCTCTTAAAGATAATGGATGGCTCCCAGGCCAGCGGGCCTTGACTATAATTTGCCTTAAGGAGAGAAAAAAAAACACTGTGAATCAAAAAAAGGTTGGTATACAATGAAAGACTGTGAAGAGGCCAATAGTGTGGGTATCTAAATCAACAAAATGGAAGGTGCCCTAGAAACGCCCAGCCAGGTTTTGTGGGAGCCTGTCACAGAGACACAGCTATGGCATCTGATTCCATTAAACATTTAACTTACAGAACAAAGCACCCTGCCCTCCTCGGTCCAAGTTCACCAAGCATCTATCTGATAGATAATATGGCTTCTCAGATAATCTGCTCAGCCCAGGCCATATACTCAGTTCACTTAAGAGATAGAATTTTCATTGTCAAATATACACTTGCATCCTGGCTCAGAGAACTCGTGAGCTTTGCTGGCATCACCAGCCATGGCCATGTCTGAACCCAACAGGACAGAGTGGGCATCCGTACACTGAGATCTAGACATTCAGCCTGAGTGAGTGGCCTCGCTGAGGGATAAAATGCATTTCCCCCCAGGGTCCCCATCTCAGTCCGTGGCAGTACCTTTCAATGGAGTCACAAGCATCTACAATAGTCCTGCCTCCTTTCGGGTCCTACAGGCCCAGCATGACCTGCTCCGTCCTCTCCTGCTTCCTGACCTCATCAGGCACGTCTAGCTCACTAAGCTCTGCCTTGCCACTACCTTAGTGTCCCACCAGTGCACCACCCAGGGGCTTTAAATTTGTCATTTCCTGTGCCCTACGTGCTCCTCTGCTGGCCCTATCCCATCATTATTGGGTCTCAGGTCACCAAAGGTCACCTTCTCACAGAGAACTCTCTTGACCACCCTATCGAAAGGTGCCGTTTTTTATCCCCCAAACCACTCCTTAATACCCCAGCCTGTTACTTATCCTTCAAGGCACTTACGCTATCTTGTTAATTCATGTGGATTTTGTCCACTTCCCTGTGACTAAACTGTGAGCTCCACTTAAGGGACCTTCTGTGTCCTTTTTAACCACTTATTCCCAGTGCCTAAAGTTGCACTTAACACCCAGCAGGTACTCAATAAATTTGTTGAACCAAAGAATAAAACCTCTTGTTTAATGAGCATCCAGTCTTCAACCCTTGAGCTTGGAATGGCAAATCAAAATCACTTTTGACTCAATTTTGACTGTAAAACATCTGACAGATCAAAACAGCTGAGATACAGCAAAAAGAAAATAAATTGGAGTCAGGACAGCCAGTCTCAGCAACTCTACTTAGTTATGTGACCTCCGATAAGTCACTTCTGAGTCCAAGATACCCATGTGTGAAATGGAGACACAGGCAGCCACGTCCTAGGCTATTGTAAGAGTTAAATAAAAATAATGAACTTATGTACCATTATTTACCAAAATGTGTGCCTTTTGGCTTATAAGCAATTGTATTTAATTTCTAGTTATTTAAAGACCAACTCAAACTCAAAATAACAGTCAAGTGATGCAAAAGGCCTCTACTTTTTTCGACATCCTATGGAATGAAGTGTTAGGAAACTCTCCCTTCTGGGGAACGGCAACAGCCCACAAGAGCTCCACAGTGACAAAAGCTGTAATGAGACACCCATCACCCCCATGTCCCCAGACCTCTGCTGCTCACTGCTCCAACGCATTAATGCTGGTTCCCACAAGAAGGTGTAATTTAATAATCTTTGAATTGCCGAGGCCTGTGTATTTTTAAACCTGAAGGCTCAATTAGCAGCTGGAGTTCAATCACTATAGTAGTACGTGTAATTTCAGACAATTACTTCACACTGTGTGGAAAACTCAGTGTAAAGAGACATATATTTTTAAGTCACATTTGCACTAGGACATTTATACACGCTTTTCTAAATGCTTAATGTTTTCAAAGACTGCATTTGTTCTTCCTCAAAAAGGGATCTGATACAGAAGAAGGTTTTCTTTTATTAAGGAACACTTCTCACGTCTCTTTATTATTGGACTCCAACTTGTGTGTTCCTTGTAACAAATAGTGTCTTCAACTCTGCCTGCTGAAGCAAGCACCATCTTTGGACCCATAACCAATCTCTTTTTCCTTCTACCACTAAATGCGTATTTTCTCATTGTCCACCCTTGCCTACTCAAAGTTCTTTTTCCCCAACATGTGACTACATATAATTGATCACGCACAATCCACTGTTGCAATGAAATTTTCCTTATACTATTAAAGAAAAACGTGACCTTTTAGTGTGTTTAGAGACAATTCAAATGCAAAAAACATCTAGATCTCAGCTGATTCAAGTATGCCACGAGCACCACACTAGTGCAGATGGAATGAATTTCTTTTAAAATGATATGGTTGTAAAACTTCCAGAAGCTGAAAAACTTGGAGGGGTGGTCATCAGGAAAATTGTACTAATCATTTTATTTGGGTAAGTTGACTATTTTTCTAAAAAGCGGCTTACATAGACAAAACCACCTCTGGGCAAGTGTAATTCACACAACTTGTACTTACTAACTATTAATAGCAAGTCACCAACTTGATAAATACATAATTGCATACATGTCTCAATTGCCTTTAGTACATATAATTTTGGGAAATACTGTAATTTGTGCTTGGGAAGTACATTGTTCAATCTTTATGCAATATTCCACAATACAGGTGCCATTAAAAAGATACAGGAAGACTAACATTAAGCATCTTTTTAAAGTTAACTGGGTCTCCTAACAACTTAGCAAAATATAAATTAAATTGAGATGAAATTTTAAAAGGTGAAGCATTTGCCTACAGCTACAAAAAAATAGGGAATTATGGTTATAACTCAATCAGCCTGAGGCAGGTTCTATAATTTAATTTCCTCCAAATTTCTCTCCTTTTCCTCTTCTGTATTCATAAACCACAAGCTATAAAAAGGCGATAAAGAAACTCTAGCTCCTTGACCTAACCAATAGCTTCTTCCAATGCCATAAATGCCATATATCGGGGGCTGTACAGACCAAGAAAGGAAAGAAAAGTGAGGGAAATGTCAACTAGTCAAGCAGAAAGGAAACATACAAGTGAAAAGGCAAGACAGTTTCCATTAGAAAATACACCTCTAAGAGATTTCAATTCAGGGAGTGTCTTAAAACCCTTTTGCTGTGATGGTCAGATATATCTGGAAGAATATTTCCATCCACTGACTGAGGATGGAAACTTCCAGGAAGGAAGTTTAGGAAAGCAGGTGTACATTTTTCTATATTTTTTGTGTTTTTCAAGAATCAATAACAACAGAACATTTTTATACCTAAAGATAATGTCTTTTATATACAAAGCAGCTCTAATTGTTATTAAATGCATAAAATAGTTAAAATACCAACGTTTTGTTTTTTTGTGGATTTCTGACACATTTTGAAAAAAACTTGAAATCAACTAATGCAGCAAAAGAGTTAAGCACTACCTACATGCAAATTCTTTAAAGATGTCTAACATCAAGAAATAATGTCTGAACAAACAAGCTTACAGCCCAGTAAGGGGAGTAAGGCAAGCAGTCCACTATGTCATAAATACAGAGGGTGCCAAAGAAAAGTACATACATTTTAAGAAAGGAAAAACTGTATTAATTGTAATACTCAATATATACCAATAATGAAAGATGAATACAAGTCACGTTTGACTTCTGCAATTACAAGAGGTGCTCCAAGTGGTTACCATCAGTGTAATTTTAACACATTGAGGATGGGGCATTTAAATATATAGACACAAATCTGTGTCACCGGTCCACAATATGTTAATACAGTTTTTTCCTTTCTTAAAATGTGTATACATTTTTTTGGCACCCTGGTATATGGCAGAATAAACTCTGTAAAATAAGCGCATAGACATCTAAATCTGGTTTGAGAGAAGGGAGGAAAAATCAAGATAAGTCAGGAAGAAATGACATTTCACATGAGCAGGATCAGACCTAGAGTTTTAGGAGTGAGTCAAGGAAAAGAATGTACAAAGTGGGAAATTCATTCTTTCAATATATTGTGTACCTATCATAATGTTAGCCTAGACTAATGGGAAGGGGTTTGTTCAATAAACAGTAGAATTGTAGAGAAAAAGTGAGGAGAGATAGATTTGGACCATCTTTTGGGAAGCTTTCTATAACACGTGAAAGGTTAGAGCAGTTTTATTTCCTTTAAGGTAAAAACCTCCAATGTCCAAAAGTCCATGAAGGTGATAAAACCAAAACAAAGAGAATTTGCTCATAATGACAAAATCAGAAAATGAGACTAATTAATTAGAAAAACTACTATATAGCAATATACATATTTAGTGAATTTATAGAATTTTTCTAGTTACTTTCAAACCCTTCCTTGAAAAAAAAAACAAATTAAGAAAGAAAGGGGAAAAAAAAAAACAGAACCCTTTCATCACTTCTGAGTTGACATTGAGAAAAATCTTTGGAAAAAAATCACGGTCTTAGCTTTTTTGTTCGAGTTTAATTTTTTTTTTCAAGGTGGACATCTTAGAATGTGTTCTTTAAAATTCAGTTATTCATAATTTACTACAAAATAGTAAAGACCTAATTTAGGAGATTTCTAATGGACTTACACATTAATTTTTAAATGAGCAAATCTTTGCAAATCAATTTTTCTCTTAAATTAATATGATGACATAGGTCTGCAAATGACCCTACAATAAGTCCTACAAAACATTTGTTTCAGAATATTTTACCCCTTCCCAAAGTATGGGAGGGAGAAGCCCTGAGGGCAGGACAAGAGTCATTACTTTTCTAGATTTCAAAATATAATAATTTTACATCTCAGCATCCCCACTTTCTTGTGATATCGTTTCTCCTTGTTTCTGCGCATCATCACTCTTCACGTTGTTGTTTACTTCACTATAACTATTCTCATTTTTTTTTCTCTCTGTAAGAAACTAAACTTGCCAGTGGCCAAAAATCTGCTTAGCTCTACTTACACCTCCCATTGGCATATAAATTTCCTGGTCAAGTCTTAATTTATAAATATAGCACATGGTCAAGGTGTGACTGAATCAATCCATAGGACAAAATTCAGGGCCCACTCTGGATTTTAAAGGCCTTGAACTTTGGGGTAAATTTGCTCTAACTCAGGGCAAGTTTGTTTTCTACAATTTCAGATTTTGACAATGACCTTTCAAAACTTCAAAAGGAAACAGCTCTCCAAGTTCCTAGAGGGGAATCCATTGTCACATAAGCAATCCTACCTTCCCACCACCCCTGCAATTTTCTTGATGATGAAACCTTACTTATATATCAGGACTGAATTTGGTAAATATCAACATTAGCTAAAATGAAGAAAAATGGGCTCACTCTAGATAGGCAGGATGGTTTTGGGTTTGGCAAAACAAAATGAAACAAAAAAAATCTATGAAAATCTCTGAATACCTCTGGTTGGAAAGAACACAGATTATAGAATACGTCTTTCCCCCCAACCCCCCAAAATTCAGTCTTTTATTTGAATAAAAATTTTGGATCATTTACTCGTTGCCATTATGTATACTCTGATAAAAGCACAGAATTATTGTAGAAATGGCCTAGCAAGGTTCCTACAGAAAGAGGCATACAGAAAATATATTTTACCCCATGAACTGAATTGGTAAATAATGAGTATTTGTCATACACAGGCAATTAAAAACAAAATCTACCAGGTTACTTTGAGAAACAAAGATTCCCCTTTAATTTTCTCAAAATGTTTAAACATAAAACTCCATACAGCCTAAAATACAGGATAAGAATGCATTATGTTGAATTTACTGTATGTGAATTATATTCAATAAATAATAATACATTAAATAAAACCCAAGAAAATTGTATTTAGAAAGGAGCTGACCTCTCAGATATGCAAAGCACCTCAATAGTTCCAAGATCAACACTTACAAGCATTGTCAGCCTGAGATAATACTTTAGAATAAGTACTTAACACTTAAAAATCCAAGACAATTTTTTAATTGGGTTGTTTGCTTTTTGGTGTTGAGTTCCATGAGCATTTTATATATTTGGGATATTAATCCCTTATCTGATATATCATTATCAAATATCTTCTCCCATTCAGTAGG
>NW_017731510.1:2134666-2150766 GCF_001890085.2 Hipposideros armiger | reverse complement strand
TTGTTACTTTGTGAGGGTGAAAAGGGTAACTATTGCATTGTTCTGTACACCTGAAACTAACAATAAAAAAATAAATAAATAAATAAAATAAAAAATAAAAAATAAAATAAATAAAAATAAATAAAAATCCAAGACAATAGCAAGAAAGCATCAAGTAGCAGAAAAGGTTAAGCCAGATAAAACTAAAAAAGTAAATATACTCAGTCAAAAATAGGCCACATCTCAGGGTTAAATTGTCATCCAGTGATTCCCCCAACACAGCACACGGAATAAGAAATCTGACATTTGACACACTTAAGTAGATTACATACTTATTAACACACAAAACAAGTGATATTAAGCACATCTTTTGCAATTAGTAAATAAACATTTCTTGACACATCTCAAGGTACCTTCTTGTGTCCCAGAGAAGAAGACAGACATAAAAATTAGTAGGATAAGATGACTGCCCTGGGAATGCTGAGTCTTGTGGGGCAGACGCTTAGACCAATAATTTTAAGGCAGCACAGGAAGTGACAAAATAGAGGCCAATCAGCATCAATAATCTTTTATTCCCATCCACAGGGACATTGCTCAATCTCAACTTAACCATCCTCAAAATCACTTCCCATCATAATTATCACAGATTTCTTGAGGATTTTCACATTAGTTTAGGTTTCTTCTTCCACTGTGGTTTCACACAATTTTGCTGAGAAAAAAAGTTAAATGTCACCACTAGCTCACTGATTTCCAATTTTTCCCTTGATTGTAGAAATCAAGCAATATGATTCAAAGTTCCTGCTGTTAACATTTTGTTCCATTATTCTATTAAAGATGGAGTAAAAGGTTTTAATTTAAGATTTCTATCAACTGCAAAACTGTGCTTGAAAACTATTTCCAAACAATATGAGGAGTTTCGACACTTTATATCTATTTTTCACTCTTCTCAACTTGTAAGGCATTGTTGGATTATATTTCAAATTGGTATTTTATTCCCCCCTGGATATTGTTGAATACATTCAACAAATATGTGATAGGTTTTATCACATATTTAACGCTTACTTTGCTTTTTAGTCCTTGGCACCACTCAGATCTTCCACCCAAGATCATTTTCTTTCTGTATAAAATGCAACTTTTCACATGACCTTTATAGTAAGGGTCAGCTGGTGGCACACTCTCAGCTTTTGTTTCCATGAGTGTTTCAATTTGAAACTCATTCTTTCTTTATATAGCATTATATTCGTTTCAGATATACAACACAGTGATTCAATATTTGTATATATTGCAAAATGCTCACCACAGTAAGTCTAGTTAACATCCATCACCACACATGGTTAACTTTTTCTCCTTGTGATGAGAACTTTTAAGATGTACTACTTAGCAACTTTCAAATATACAGTACAGTATTATTAACTATAATCACCATGCTATACATTAGATCCCCAGGATTTATTTATTTTATAACTGGAAGTTTGTACATTTTGAACCCCTTCATCCATTTTCCCCGCCCCACACCACCTCCTCTCACAATCATCAATCTGTTCTCTGTATCTATGAGTTCCTTTTATGTTTGTTTGTTTTAGAGTTCACATATCAGTGAGATCATAAAGTATTTGCCTTTCTCTGTCTGACTTTTTTCCTTTGCATAATGCCTTCAAGGTTCATCCGTGTTGTCACAAAAGGCAAGATTTCCTTCTTTTTTTTATGGCTGAATAATCACATAGATAGATAGATAGATAGATAGATAGATAGATAGATAGATAGATAGATAGATAGAAAGAAACCAGATTTTCTTTACCTATTCATCCATGAATGGCCACTTAGGTTGCTTTTATGTCCTGGCTATTGTATGTAATGCTTCAATGAACATGGAGGTGCATATATTTTTTTGAGTAGTGTTTCATTTCCTTCAATTAAACCCAGAAGTGGAATTGCTGGGTCATATGGTAGTTCTATTTTTAATTTTTTGAGGAACCTCCATACTGTTTTCCACAGTGGCTACACCAGTTTACAATCCCACCAATGGGGCACAAGGGTTCCCTTTTCTCCACTTCCTCGCCAACACTTGTTATGTCTTGTCTTTTTGATAAAAGACATCCTAATAGGTGTGAGGTGGTATCTCATGGTTTTGATTTGCATTTCCCTGATGATTAATGATGTTGAGCACCTTTTCATGTACTTGTTGGCCATCTGTACATCTCCTTAGGGGAAAATGTCTGTTCAGATCGTTTGCCAATTTTTTAGTCAGATTATCTGATTTTTTTTTTTGCTATTGAGTTGTATGAGTTCTTTATATATTTTAGCTATTACCCCTTATCAGATATATGATTTGCAAGTATTTTCTTTCATTCCTTAGGTTGCCTTTTCATTTTGTTGATGGTTTCCTTTGCTGTGCAGAAGCTTTGGTTTGATGTAGTCTCCAAGTTCATTCTTGAAATTTTTTTTCTACCTATGAAACTCTAGGTTGGCAGGTATTTTCTTCCATCATTGAAGATGTCATTCCAGTGTGTTCTAGCTCCACTGTTGCTGGCAAGAAGTCCCTGTGTCTCCTGAGAAAGTAATCACCTTTACCCCGCTCCCATTCCTGCTTCCACAATCTTCTTGCTGTATTTGGTGTTAGTAGTTTCACTGTGATATTTCTTGGTGAGGATGTTCGTACTGACTCTGTTTAGGACTTACTGGGTTTTTTGAATCTATGGAACATATCTTTCTACCACTTCTGGAAAACTCCTAGCTATTATTTCCTTTGTCCTCTTTTTTTCTCTCTGTCCTTCTAGAACATGATGATGCACACAGTAAACATCCTCATTCTATTCCGTATGCCTCAGGCTCTCTTCCATATTTTCTCCCCTTACTGCTCCCTACACTGTATTCTAGATTGGAGTTAGGAAACGACGGCCTGTGGGCCATATCCAGTCCACGGCCTGTTTCTTATATGGCCTATCATCTAATTTTACATTTTTAAAGGTTTGTGAGAAATAAATTAATAATAAAAACAAAGAAAAATATGCAAGGAAAGCTATATAAAACCTGCAAAGCCTATAATATTTATTATGTGTCCCTTTACAGAAAAAGTTTGTTGACCTCTGTTCTAGATCATTTCTTCTTACCTATCTTTTACTTCACTAATTCATTCTAGAGTGTTATAGAATATTCTGCTCAGCCCTTTCTCAGCATTTTCAATTTTTCATTTCCAGGAATTTTATAGTTATCTTTTACCAGTTATTATATTTTTCATTTCCAGAATTTCTGCTTAGCCGTTTCTTACATCTGCTATGCGACATTTTACAGTTCACTGTTCCCTACGGATATCCTTAGGCTTATTGTCTATTTTTTATAACACAGTCAGCATGGGTCTTGCATATCCTATACCTAGTTATTCCAGTATCTTCAATTTTTGTAGTT
The DNA here is from genome assembly GCF_001890085.2 of Hipposideros armiger. Taxonomy (NCBI): domain Eukaryota; kingdom Metazoa; phylum Chordata; class Mammalia; order Chiroptera; family Hipposideridae; genus Hipposideros; species Hipposideros armiger. Next base: position 2,147,382 of record NW_017731510.1, on the reverse strand, counting down.
TGTTTCTAGTGTCTTTTTTGTACACTCATTGCTTGAGGTGTCTTTTTTTCCTGTGCTTTATTATATTTGACAGTGATCTCATTATTTGCATTCCAAATGTCCTTTTTTAAAGAACATCAGAATTTGCTTCTGATGCATAGTTTGAGGGTCCCTGGACCATATAGGTCAGGAGAACCCAGGCTTCAAGCCCACAGGAAGGCAGTTTACTTCTGGCTCTGTCTTACCCTGAGGCTGTGGCCCTTTAAAGCCCCGAGCAAATGCCCCCAGTGCAAAGCGGTGTCGTTTTCCCAGGGCTCCTCTCGCCTCCTGGGTTCCAGCTCTCCCTTCAGTTTTACCTGAGAATCACATACTTGTCTTCTCTTAAATGCTTTTAAAATATATATTTTAAATATTTTATTCAAAAGTTTTACTTATTTTCAGCAGGAGGGTTGATTAGGGTAACCCAGCTTACCACTATTAGAAGACAGAAACTCAAGTTCAAGTTTTTAATTACATTGTTGCCATTAGAGAATTGGGAGTTCTTCCATTTCAATGCTAAGGAGCTAGTTAAGCAAGCTCCGTCCCATCATCCAAGAGCCTGATAAAAACGCAAGTTGAATTTAGTCCAAGAGTATGCTATTCCACATGTCCCAGAAGAGTCTTAAGGTACCTACTAACTACTACTAGGTATCACCTTTCTGCCGGCAGTGTGAAAATCTCCCTGTCCCATGTAGGAATCCTGCTAAAAAAGGAAATTTTAATTATTAATAAAACCTTAAATTCTATCATTTCGAACAAAGAACACAGTCTCCTTTTTCAATTCATTTTTACTGCCATTAATATAATTCTTCATTGCTCTACAGCTTAAAACAAACAAATATCTGAATAAGATTGTCTCCAAGTATCTCAAACAAGGGTACTCCCTAAGGTGAAAACTGTAAGGCTAGCCAACTTTCTAGTCACACAGAGGCCAGCTGCGTGCTGCGTCCCGGTCCTGATACCCATTCCAGCACACTTGCCCCAAGATAACAATTCTTTCCTAATGGCATCGAGCTCGTTTTGTAGCATTAAGACCCTGCAGGAAGAGCCATTGACACCAATCTTTTCCACTTTTTCCCTTCCCACGGTGGCCCCACATAATCCCTCAGTTCCTCACTACTCTGAGGTCAGCTCACACTATTATCCCTCACACATACAAGCCCTGCTCCTAAGCAATCCTGGGCCAGTTACCAGAGCAAGTCACTCTCAACCTACCTATTGCATAGTAACACTAAAAAAAATCACTGAAGTCTTGGAAGTGGTAGAGCACTGCCAGTTATACATACCCATGTACCGAGACAGTAAAATCAGAAATCTATGTGAAATTAAACACAAGGATTTGGGCCACCAATATCTGAAGTTCTTGAGTATATTAACAAGTCTCCTTTTTCAAAGTGCCACCAAAACATCGATCCTTGCTCATATGATCGTTCAGCCCCTGAACATGTTTTTATAGGGTGGGCACCTAGCCACAAATTCTAATACTGCTTTCACAAATGTAACCTGATTATATGCTGGGGAACTTGCCCATAATTTACAGACCAATAGTCAATTTCTGCATTGTTTAAAGTCCTAATATAAAGCATAGGAATTTGTAAGTTAGCTAATATAAACAATGTATCATGAGGCAGCAGGGGTTGGTAGAGGAAATGGATAGAAAAATTTAGCTTATTACACACATACACATCACATCTCCAATTGCTATTAATATCTTGCAAAACAGTAAAAAGCTCTCTCCTGTCTTTCCCTATTTCTAATCGTTCTTATCTATTGTGTGTATTTTAAGTGTAGACATTAAGATTGATGACGGAAAGCTCAGAGGTTACAGGGAAGAAAGAGGGGTGTTCCTTAAAATGTTCTCCCCAGGACCACACTAATTTTTCCAATTCTGCAGTAAACAAGAAAAACCATGGGAAAAAAACAGAAATATAAACAATTCAGTAAGTTTCATGATGAATTCTAACAAAAATTAATAAATTCAAGAAATTTGTAAATAAAACCACAATAAACAGCAAAGCTGAAGTACCACCAAGTAAGAATCAGATCAGCAAGATGACTATCTAGTCCTCTTCTCTGTACCTAACTTTAGAGTTTTTTGTCAGATAAACCAGTTTACAGAAGATAAATTCATCAAATCATTTCCTGCCCACAAAACTGTCCTGTCAATTCTCAATTGAGGAAATTGATATAACAAAAACTGATTATAATGCATGGATTCAGTGGAATAGAAAGATCTTATAATTTAAATAAAGATACAAAAATAATCAAACTCTAAAACTAAAATCTAATATCAAACCTCTGTCAATGCAACATGAATAGCAAGAAAAGACCTTCAACATTGTCATAACTTATGTATGCTGTCAGGTGGGTACTAGACTTACCGGGATGATCACTTCTTAAGTTATATAAATGTCTAACCACTATGTTGTACACCTGAAACTAATACAATATTGTATGTCAACTATAATTGAAAATTTTTAAAAAGAAAAGACCTTCAAATTAATACATTAGACAATGATAAAGGAATTGTATATGGCCATGAAATAATAACTCTCCACATAATTATAGTAAAAAAAATTAACTTTAAGGAAATGAACCTGTTTTATATTCAGTTTGGCATTATAGCTTTTGTTATTTCCATACAAATACAGCAGGATTTTCTGTCCTACTTGAATCTCCATCTGGAGATTTATCAATTGAGTCTTGTCTACTACTAAAACTATAATTAAACTGTACAGTAAGCTATTTATATGTCTGCAATAATTTCCTTTTCAAGATATACCGGACTTCAGTTTCATTCTGCAAAATCATTTTCAATTACATATTTAATCTCTACGTTATTGCTTAAATTACCCATGCACCAAACACCCGCCTGCCCAGATCCTGGCTGGAGGCTCTGGCAGCAGCTGCCACACATGTCAAAGGGTTATTATTTCATCCAATAGGAGCCACATGTGCCACTCGGCCACCACAGTGTGTACCCTATGACCTAATTCAACCTATCAGATTTTGCTAATGTTTTTTTAAAGGCACAAAGTGATTCCTAATACTCCTGATTCAGAAACTGAAAATAAATGTTCTAGAAGTAAGGCCTCATAGAAGTATCATTTTCTCTTTAGACCCTCAAACAAGTAACTATTTCAGGACGTGGGGACTCCTACAAGATAAGCAGTACAAAAAAGTGCTCTTAAAATTTAGATTTCATTAAGCGGTCACTAAAGAATGGAAACAAGGAAAGGGTTCATAGCCACGTGTCTAGGAAAAAGGGTCGCTCTACAAACCATCCCACCCACCAGGAAAAAAAAAAGACCACCAAAATGGTATAGGGCATATTGAATTCAAGATCCTTAAACTTTCCTTTTTAATGTTTCAATGTTTCGAATATTGATACCATAATCCTTAACACAGGTCCCAGAAGACTTGTGATAAATCAGGGTGAAGGCACACACTGCTAACCTTTCTCCCATAACCAGGAAGTGGTATGAATAAGTTTCATTAAAAGGTGACCCTCACTCAGCCTTTGGCAAAGAGAGCAAAGAGAACTGAGACTTTTTCTTTCTGTTGCATTAAGGATTGCACATCTGTGTGGATGGGGATACGAAGCAATGGAAATGTGTACACACTTCTCAAGAAAATGAAATTCGTAGGAACCATTCTGGAGAGAAATTAGGCAATTTCTAAGCGTCGCTGAATGTACATATCAAGTAGCTCAATTTCTGTTTCTAGGCACATACCCAAGAGATCCCTACATATGGACATAGGAATGTGCACATACAATGTTCTTGGCAGCACATGTGATAATATAAGAAATGGAAAACAACTCAAAATGTCTACCAGAAAATTTTAAATACTGTACAGCAATTAAGTAGAATTAGATTTATCACAGGAATGTCAAAAACACGAGTGAAAAAAGCAAACTGCACCAAGATACATAAAATATGATATCATTTACATGAAATGAAAAATTCAAACAAGTTTATATAAAGCTCATGGATACATACACATGTGTGGCAAAGGTATAAAATTATTCCATAACAGGCAATGGGATAAAGAAGAACTAAGACACTTCAATTATCTGTAATGTTTTGCTTCTTTAAAAAAAAAAAAAAATCAATCCGGGCCGGCCGAGTGATGGGATGGTTAAGAACTGGCTTATGATGCCAGAGGGCCCCAGTTCAGATCCCACAAATGAGGGCCAGTGACACTGCCCTCTACAGCTAAGATGGTGAACAACAGCTCAACCTGGAGCTGGGCTGCCGTGAGTCGCTGGCGACGGCGTAGGCTGCAACCCCTGCTGCAGTGGGTTGCCATGGGCTACCATGTGTAGCCAGCAGCCAGCGTGAGCGGCCAGCAGCCACAGTGAGAGGCTGTCCAGAAGCCAGCGACTGATTTGCCTCACCGGGAAGAGCACAATGATGGTGCCAACTTGGGCCAGTGAAGCAACATCCTCCACAACTAGACTGAAGAACAAAACGACAGCAACTTGTCTGTTCCCCTTCCCCCAATTCTCCAATTAAAAAAAAAAAATCCAGTAATCTGTCTTAACTCCTAACTATGATTTATCTGTTGCTTCTTTTATATCTTCTGTGCAGACAATCATATTATTAATGAAAGTTGTCTATTTTAATCCTTATAACTTTTATCTTGCTTCTTTATCTTGCCACACTGGAGCTGGCACCTTCCGTATAATGTTAAAAAGGATGACAGGCAGGGGACATGGCTGTCTCGTCTTTACTTCAAAAGGAACGATTCTGTCACTTGACCATGAAGTATGATGTTTGACACAGATATTGATAGGTGCACCTTATAGGTTAAGAAAGTCTACTCCTACTCCAGCATCAAAATTTTGTTGTTGTTTTTGGTTAATTTTAAATGAGTACTAAACTTTTGGATTTTTTTCCTGCATTTAATTCGATGATTGTATGGTTTTTTCTTGTATCTCTTAATGAGGTAAAATATATTAATAATAGAGTTTTCTCAAGAAAACATATGCTTGCATTTCTGGAATTAAACCCAACTAGATCATGATGCATATTTTTACATTATTATGTTTGGTGTGCCACTTTTTATAAAAGAGTTTACCTCTCAGTTCACAGCTCAGATTGACCTGTAATTTTTCTTTATCATTCTGCCCATATTGGTTTTGGTTTGAAGGTTACATTAGCATCAAACTACATTGGAAAGTATTGGCCCTTTTCTTATATTCTGGAAGATTCTGTATAAAACTGGAATTGTTTGTTCCTTTAATGCTTGACAAAACTAGACTATAAACATCACAAGGTTGTTTGGTGTTCTTTTGTAGAAAAAATTATAAGTAGTGATATCACCTTTTTAATGATTGTGGGAGTATTTGGGTTTAATATCTTCTCAAGTCTGAATCTGAAAGTCTTATCATTTTTCTTAGAAAACTACCCATTTCATCTAAGCTTCAAATTTATTTACATAAATTTATTCATAGTATTTTCATATTATTCTGATCACTGCTCTCTCTACCTGTGGTTATTTCTCTTTTCTCATTCCTAAAATGCTTTGCTTGTGTGTGTCTCCTTAGTCTTTTCGGAAGAACCCAGTTGTGGTTTTGCTGACCTTCTCTTGCTCTTTTACTAACTTCTTAAATTGTATGTCTAGATCATGCATTTTAAGCCTTTCTTCTTTTATAACATAATCAGTAATGCTACACACTTCTCTCTCCGGAATACTCACATCCCCATGAGTTTTGATGCAAAGTGCTTTTTTAAATCACTCAGTCCTAAGTAGTTTCTGATTTCCAGTGTGATTGCCTCTTTGACTCCTGAATGTTTTATAAGTATGGCTTTAAAATTTACAAGAATACAGATTTTTAGAGTGATCTTTTTATCACTGATTTGTTGCTTCAGTGCATTGTGTTCACAGAACATAAGCTGAATGATAACTAAGTCTCTAAAATGTTGTCAATACTTCTGTTATAACTTTAAGACTTGTACAGTTGGTTTTGGAAAGTGCTTGAGAAGAATGTGAGTGCAGAGAGACAGTTAGATATGTATTCATGTATGGCACACTCATACACACACATGTACATATGAGTGATGTGTGTTTGTGTATCACCTATGGCTGCTTTCTTATCACAATGGAGAATTGAGTAGCTGTGACCTAGAACATATAGCACTCAAAACCTAAAATATTTACTATCTGGTCCTTTACAGAAAAGAATTTGCCCACCCTTGCCCCAGCTATATCTACTTAGCATTTACGCTTTTCCTTTGTGGGAATTTTCACAAAAAGAACTTAATTGTATAATTCGAGCTGTAATGTCTATTTGCTCAGCTAAAACAGACACTGGAAGACAGAAGGGAATATGCTGCCATTTATTGCTGTGCCTGCAGTCCTAGCATCTGCCTGGCCTATGAAAAGCACTCAGATATGTTGAATTAATATGAATTCAGAAATGAACAGGTATTTTTCTATTTTCTTACTCTGATCATTCTCTTTCATAGGTTTTACTCTACCATCACCTATCAAGAGGAAAACGCTTGATCTTTAAAAGCAGCATTTCTAAATCTATGTGTTTTACCACGAGAGTTACTCATCAAAAAAGAAAGTCAGTGGTCAAATAAGTTTGACTAACAAAATAGTCTATATTATCCTCTGCAAGATTCACAGTGCAAAAGTGTTTAAAGATTGTATGAAAACTTGTCATAAGGAAACTTATTTAATTTTTTATAACTCTGTATCCCCCAAATTAGCCACAGACTCCATTTCTCTCATAATGCTTATTAACATGTCAAAAAAGACCTTGTTTTAGAAGATGCAGCAACAGCAGACAATAGAACTGGGTCAGTTTCCATTTTATCAGGCAGAGAAGGAGTCAAAAATAAGTTCTGTACAGAACCAGGCAGTAAATAGTTTAAGATCTGTGTGGGCCACCGGTCTGCGTTACAATGATCCAAGTCTGTCTTCCTACCATTGAGCAGCCACTGACAATAAATGAATGCACATGCCTCTGTTCCAATAAAACTTTATTTACACAAACAGGTGGTCAGTGGGACTTGGCCCAATGGCCAGAGTTTGCTGGCCCCTGCACTAAGAGACTGAAAATTATCTATTTTGTTCTGCTCAGTGCGGTAGTCACTAGCCACATTGTGGCTACTGAAATTAATTCAAATTGACAGTTTCTCAACCAAACTAGTTATATTTCAAGTAATAAATAACTACTTGTGGTAGTAATTATCATATTGGACAACACAGGAAAACATTTTAATTTCTCACTCATCCCTTATAGAAAATGTTTTCTTTAATATATTGATCATTTTATTTTACACTGTTTTAAAACTTAAGTTCTGGGTAATAAAAGGAGAAAATCATCTAAAGGAAACAATGTTAAGGCCAAATGAATATGCTCAGGTGGACCCAAACATTTTCCAGTAGGTTTATAATTTAAATCTAAGTAGAACTAGACCATTAGGCCAGATGGAGACTGCAGTAACTTATTATAATAAATCTAGAACTTCCCTGCTAAACGTACAGTGAAGAGTTCCTCTCTAAGAGAGATAATAACCATGTTTCTACTTTCATAGTAAGCTTTGGTTTTTACCTGCCAATGAGTATTCTTCTTCAACATGTTCTTAAATCATGCATTTAAGATTCATCTCACATTGAAAGACTGAAAAGAAAATAGTCATTAAAACAGAGGCACAATCAGCAACAGCTATTACATTTCATGATTCCCCTAGCATTGCAGACCAAACAGGAAAAGCAGAGATGAGCCACTGAAACTTCATCAGAATTTCAAGTTAGAAGCTATGCAGCCACCCACTAAGAATTCATTTTGCTTTAATAACTTCAAATTTAGAACATATTAAATATAATCTCAATTCAGAGGATTTCAATTCCACAAATAATATTTCTATTACTTGTACATAACTGTGATAAGCTGCTTGTTTAATTCACTAACAAATTACAGATACATTGGCAAAACTTATCTAGAGGGCAAGGGGGCATATATTAATATCTGTACGTGTGTGTGTGTGTGTGTGTGTGTGTGTGTGTGTGTGTGTGTGTGTGTTTTCATGGAAAATCCCCATCTGAAAGGTATACTTCTCTAGACCTAGGATCCTTACTTACAGGAATTTATTCTAAGAAAATAAACAACAGAAAAAACAAAATAAACTGTGTTCCCAAACATGAAAAGTTAGAAACAACATCAATGTCCAATAATTAGTGAAGGATTAAATAAATCATGGAAATATATGTGAGTATGATGGAACCTGTGTCATTCTCTAAAAGGGGGCCAGTAGCTATATATTTATTAATATCTAAAGATAGAAAAAAACAGCTTAACAAGAATATCTGTTGTGTATGATTCCATATTTTAAATGGCTACATACTATATATACACACACATGCACATATATGTATATATACATATAGATATTATTAGCAAAGGAAAAGAGCCCAAAATTTTAAAATAATATATTTTAATAAATATATAATTACATAAATATATATTTTATATAGTTATATAAATATATACAGATATATATACTATATATAGATAAGTTTATAAAGATATAAAATAAATGCTTCTACTTGCCCCAGAAAAAAGGTTCTTAGACTATTAACCAAATTTTAATTGTAGTTCTTTGCATAGTAGAATTCCAAGTAATTTTATATTTATTTTTTTATTTATATCTAGTTTTTGCACATTAAATGGGTTGAGTAATTTCAAAAGGAGGTGAATAAGGTTTAAAACTATTAGATTGCCAGAAAATCATAAATTATCCTTAGAACAAAGCTTGATGATTATGCTTTAATTCACTCATTAATCAAGTGAACTACATCAAAGGTTCTGTCTTAGATACATCTTCGAGGTCATTCCAAACAAAACACACCCAGGTCGACATAAGCTCCCTTATATATAGGAAGAACAGTGCTTAGAAACTTGACTACAGAATAAACGTCACTGATGAAGGAATTTGACAGTCTTAAGCCTCCAATGTAATAATTTTTCTCTTATAATACCTTTCCTGCATGGTCACTGCAAAGTAGGTTATCTCAGCCTTAGAGCCACCATCATTGTTGACATTAAACATTTTTCATCATATACCTTTTCATACACCATGCAATTAGTGATTTTCTTCACTTAGGAAGCCAGCAGTGATGAGCATCATCAGGCTCCCTGACACATTGCGCCTGCCTGTCACTCTACGCTTTTGATGCTTTCAAGGATACCATTAGCATTAGAGGCAGACAAAGACTTTGAGCTGACCCTCGCTCCCAAAGCTGGAATCCACAGACATGGATCATCTATCATAAATAAACCCCACAGATGGAATGCTTTTCTAAGTAGGTACAGTAAAACAAAAGAGTACTACTGGCTCTGTTTTGTGGAAAACATAAATAAAAGTATAACTGTTAGATTCTAAACAGTTCAATTCTGTTTAGAATCTAACAATTAAATTTTAAGTTTTGAATGAATCAATCAATTATTTCAAGACCATTAGTAACAAATACCCACCACTTTTACTTAAACAGAGAAAATGTTAATGAAAGAATATCCTTTTTATTGTTAGAATCTTTTTTTAAAAATCATGGTTTATGGTGTACTCATAGAAGAATAAATTACTCATTAATATGTTCATCAGAATAAGGAAATACCAGGGGTGCCAAAAAATGTATACAAGTGGACACTTTGGTAAACGTTGCTCCAGCAGTAGTTCACCATAATAAGAAGTGTCTGAACACTGAAGGTAACCTCTTTGAGCACCTTGTGTAATTGCAGAAAATCAAACGTGACTTGTATTCATCTTTTGTTATTGGTATATATTGAGTAATACAATTTTCCTTTCTCACAATGTGTGTACATTTTTTTGGCACCCTCTGTAGATCACCACACTAAACAAAGACTCATCAAAAGTTTCAGTAAAACTCACAGAAATCTCTATCCATACTTGTTTTCTCCAATTCTTTCCCCACAATCCTTTGAATCCACTCCAATCTGGCATTCATCTCTACAACACCCCCTGAACACCTCTTGAAAGGTCACCGATAACCTCCACATTTCCGTACCAATAATTAATTCTCAGACTTCATCTCACTGTTATCTACAAAACAGCATTTGATACCGTTATTCCTTCCCTCCTTCTTGAAAGACTTTATTCTATTTGGTTTCCAAGACACCAACGTCTTGTTTCTCTACCTACCTCAATGGCCACTCCTTCTTGGTCTTCTTTGCTGGTTCTCACGTCCCAAACTTTTAAACAAGGAAGTACCCCTGGAGCTTAATCCTTAACTTCTTCACTATCTCTAATCAATCCTGGAGTCTCAACAAGTCTCATAGATTTAAAAACCATACACTAGAGTGTCTCCCCATCCCAGGCCTCTCTCCTGAACTCCCAGACTTACATAACCAATGGCCTGACAATATCTAACAGCCACCTAAGCCTACCATGTCCAAAAAAAGGCCTGATTCCCCTCACTATGCTTGCTCCTCCTACAGGCTTTATCTCAGAAAGGGTAAGTCAAACTTTCCAGTTGCTCAGATCCAAATTCTTGGTATTTTATCCTTCTTATATCCCACATTCAATGTATCGGCAAACCCTGTCAGCTTTATACCCATACACCCAGAATCTCACCACTTTTCAATAGCAGAAGATGAAGCCAGTTTTCCGATTTTCCAACACTTGCAAAACTGTCTTCATTGCCTCCTACCCCAAATGCAGACACCTGACCAGCCAAGCATTTCACCCTCTTCAGAGATCTGAATATCAGGTTTCAGAGTCCCCTCTTTGATGTTTAAAAGTCTTAATAATTCCACTCTCTCCCCTCTGTTCCCTCAGCCCTAGGAGCAGTAACTGCTTCCTGCAGTTGCCACTATATGATACCTTAGAGCAGGGCAAACTACTTCCAAAAAGAACAAAATAGCAAATATTTTACGGTTTGTGGGCCGTAAGACTCTGTACCAATTATTCAGCTCTACCACTGTCGTGTGAGAGCAGCCATGGGCAACGTGTGAGTGAGTGAGGATGGCTGTGTTCAATAAAACTTTATTTGCAAAAGCAGGTGTTGGGGCAGATTTCTCCTGAGGGTTGTAATTTGTCTACCCCTGTGTACAGTTCTGTTTTTACACTTTCATTTACCTAATTAACAATTCTATACTTACCTCACAATTCTTTTTTTTAAAAAAAATTTTTTTCAGTTACAGTTGGCGTCCAATATTATTTTCTATTAGTTTCAGGTGTACAGCATAGTGGTTAGACATTTATATAATTGATGCAGTGATTGGCCCGATTAGTCTGGCACCCACCTGGCACTATACATTGTTATTGCAACATTATAGACTACATTACCTATGCTGTACTTTACAGCCCAAAGACTCTTTCGTAACTATCTTGTACTTCTTAGCCCCGTCACCTTTTTCACCAAAATCCCTAACCCCTCTCCCCTCTGGCAACCATCAATTTAATTCACAATTCTTTACATTAAAACCACTCTATTCAAATAACAGGTATGGCTTTTATGTCCCGATCAAACCTGACTGTCACCATTTCCTGCACTGAACTTTAACTGTTCCTATACTGAGTATCAAAAGTGGTTGTAAGAAACAGTCCAAAAATGGGAAACTGAGATTAACTCTTTGACCTGCTCGGGTTTGAAGGCAGTGATGATGATCTTATCACCAGTGGGAAAAAAGATGCTGGTTGCCCACGGCAAGCAATACCAAGATAGTTATTTAAATTGTAATCTACGATACTCTTTCATTGCCTTTCCAGTTGTCCTCCTGCTTCTTCCCTGGAACCCGGAGGTGATACTGACACTCTATCCAGTATTCTTTTCCTGGCACAGCTAAGCTTCCATAGGGTTCTCAAAATCAGAGATAACTGGTTAAGCTCTAGGAGCAATACATTGAAGAAAAAAAAATCCAAGTGGTACAGACCTTTAAACTTGAAATTAGTATTTATCAAAGATGACCTGACAGAGGCAGAAGTAGATTGCTCAAATTCTGCTTCTAAGCATGGCAGAGTAACTGATACATCAGACTTGTGAACAACTAGAAAACTGGGGGCGGGGGGAGAGGAGAGGGGAAAATACATGAAACACCTGTTTTCAGACATTGAACACTAGGCAACACAGGATTAAGATCCTTTAAAAAAAAAGATGTTAATGAGGTGAGTCCTATGATAGCTGAGGCTTTCTGTTGGAACTACTTGTCAAATCACAATTCAGGGAAGAGGAGCCAAGCAGAGTATGGTAGTGTAACTGATAAGCAGAGACAGAAATTAGAGCTGAAAAATGCTAGGTGTCTGGAGTTTGCAGGGCAGCACAGCAGAAAGGAACCACACACAGAAAGAATCTGAGGAATCTATAGGAGTCCCCTTGTATCTTTGACCAAACACCAAGTTATGCATGTGTAGGGTAAGGCACCATAAGATTTGGGGGGACATATATATCTCCATATCCTCATATATGAATGAATGAAAGAACAACTATCAAGCTTGTAAGATAAACATTCCCAGAGCTGGTACAAGATCAGGAGATATTTAAGTTCCAACCAGCCACAGTGGAAAAATTACAGTGACTATCCAGGGTCTTAGGTGGCAATTCCAAAGAGTCTCATCTTGGCAGGAAAGCTAAAGTAGTTCTAGAGCAGCGGTTCTCAACCTGTGGGTCGTGACCCCTTTGGGGGTTGAACGACCCTTTCACAGGGGTCGCCTAAGACCATC
>NW_017731510.1:2113061-2134626 GCF_001890085.2 Hipposideros armiger | reverse complement strand
GGGGTCACCACAACATGAGGAACTGTATTAAGGAGTCGCGGCATTAGGAAGGTTGAGAACCGCTGTTCTAGAGTAAAGGCTACTATAAACCAACAAGTAACTGCCTGTGAAAATTCAATACTCTTTAAAGGAAAATAACAGAATCCAGACAGTGAACAACAAAACATTTACAATAATCAGCCAGCAGGCAATAATAAATTACCAGATACAAAAATGAAAGGAAAATGTGACCTATAACTAAGAAAAAAATTAACAGATGAAAACAAATCCAGAAAGGATAGAGAAATGGAACAACCAGAGAAGAAATTTAAAATCTATCATAAATATGTTGAAGGATCTAAAGGAAAACATGAATATAATAAAGAGAAATGGAAGAACCAAATGGTTCTTACATTACAACTAGAAAAAAAACACCACACACAATATTTGACAAGTGCAAATCCTGTAGCCTGACAACTACAAAACATTGCTGAGAAATTAAAGAAGGCCTAAGTAAATAAGAGATTAGTTGGGGGATTTTAACACTTGCTATAAAGCTACCATAATTAAGACAATGGGGAATTGGGCATATATACATGCATGGAATAAACTACAGGGTCTACAAATAGGGGCATATTTATGATTAATCAATTAACAAAAGTGCTAAGGTATTCTATATGGAAATAATAGTATTTGTCACAAATACTGCAGGAAAAACTAGATAGCCCAATGGGAAATAAACTGGGCCTCAATCATTCCCTCATACCATGCACAAAAAATGGATCATGGACTTAAAATTGTAAGCTAAAACTATAAAACTCCTAGAAGAAAACACATAATATGAAATCTTCCCAATTTTGTAGTAGGTACATATTTCTTACAGCAACAAAGCTCTAATTATACAAAAAGAAAAAAACAAAAGAAAAAAGAAATTGGACATCAACAAAATAAAAAAAATACGGTCTTCAAAAGATACTTGTACTAGTTTTCTATTGTAATGTAACATACTACCATAAGTTAATTAGCTTCAAACAACTATTCCACTCATATGAGTATGTATTTATCCAAGAGAAATGAAAAAAACATGTGTCCACCCAAAAACTTGTACAAAAAAATGCTCACAGAAACTTTATTCACAATATCCTCAAACTGGAAATCACTGAAATGTCCCTCACCAGAGGAATGAGTAAACAAATTATGGTGTATCCAGACAATTTCATACTACTCAGCAACAGGGAATGAATTAATGATACATGCAGCAACACAGATGACTATCAAGATAACTATGTTGAATGAAAGAAGCCAGACAAAAACAGAGTCTATTGCTTGGTTCCATTCATATAAAATTCAAAGACAGCACAATTAATCCATGGTGAGAGAAAGCAGCCCTTTGTTTGTCTAGGGATGAGGAGGGTTGACCGCCAAAGGACACCAGGGAACTTTGGGGGATAATGGAAATGCTCACATTGCAGAATTCAATGACTGTTGCAGTCACAGGCTCACTAGGTCTTTTCCATGGAAGCTAGGGCAATGACTGGAGAACAGTGGGTCCTTACTAACTGGAATGAGGTCTTCTGTGTCAATCTGAATAGATCCAAATCCCTTGATGCCCGAACCCCATTTCCTCTCCTTCGCCAGCAGAAGTGGACTTTCCTCCTCTCTCTCTGAGGATAGCCCACCACCGTTCTGGGAGGGCCTATATTGACACTACATTTAGTACCAGGTTCTGTTTTATTAGCAGAGTATGAGGCTAAACAAAGAGATCATCCCCATGCAATAATTCAAACTATACAATTTCCTCTCTCTCTCTCTCTCTCTCTCTCTCTCTCTCTCTCTCTCACACACACACACACACACACACACACACACACACACACACACACACACAGAGGACATCTGCCAATTCTGCTCCTTCATAATCAATCATTCAGGGACCTGAAGGACTGAACTGAAGCAGCCCTGCTCTCCTCACTCAACACAGAGCTCCCTGGAGTCTGAATCTGTAACTTCCAAAGTGGCTCTGGCTGTGCCATTTCCAGCCAGCAATATGGGAAGAGCTGAGAAACCAGAGCAAGGGACTTCCTTTACAATGGGTAATGCAGAAATTTCCAACCTCACTTCCGTTCACATTTCACCAGTGAGAATTAAATCTCATGGCCATATCCAGCCACAGGGAAGCTGGGAAATGTAGTCACTGCCATAGATGTTGTTATTGAATTTCGCACAATTCTGTTCTTATTCCTAAGAAGCCATTCCATCGGTGATCACACACACTTATTTCATAAAATGTTTTGCGCTAAAGAATTAATATTTTGCTTAGAACAAATATACCCTTAATAATACATCTTTCTTTTGATGGCTCATCAAAAACAGGTTTTTTGTGTGCATTCCATAAGTTAATACATGTGAGAAATAGCTTTCATCCAAAAATGTAACAGATCTCCTATATTTCATAATTTGCTCAACCGTTTCTTAGAAAATTCTAACAAGATTTTCTAAATGTCTTTTATCCACATACAGTTTAATTGTTGCCATGTTATTTTCTCTATATTATTGCAGCAGAAGAAACAAATGCTCCCCAAATGGCTTGGCACTTTTTGTCTTTTACTAACAAATATGAAAAGATGTTTATCATTCAATAGCTTGCAGTATGTTTTGTGAAATTTAAGCGAGTAGCTGAATGTTACATGTTTTTCAATAAACTGCTGATAAAACTGTTAATTTTTATTCTCCTACTTAAGATTCTTAGTTTTTAAAGTCTTATAAATTCCAAGATAGTTTCATATTACCACCACCAGTATTTTAAGATACCAAATACATCTAGGGCAAGATTCGTGATTAATGATAATAGCCTTGCGGGTAATTTTGAAATTTGTTTAACTCGTCAGATATGATCATTGTTTTAACTCATCAAGTAGCTGAAGGAAAGTTTAAGCTAGCACACATGTCAAGCAATTCCATATTGTTGTGGCTTCTGCTCACACTATTGTTATTTCAACTCCTTTTTTTTTAATAGGAATCCTTTTAAGCCAGCACCTTGTGAGAGTCAGTTTAATCAAAACTAAATATAGTCCATAAACCGTATAACCAATGGATATAAATGGCAATATTTCCCAATGGGCTAAAAGCGAACAAAAGAATGAGAGCACAAGGGCCAACCCTTCTTATTGCGGAGCTCCATGCCTCCCTCCTCCTACCCATTCCTCCCAGACCCATTTCTGGTCAGTACACCAGAAATAAGGACTGTGTGTGCTGGTGGCAATCCATGTTATTATCAGTAAAGCTGATTTCTTAGTACCATTTTTTTAACTTAAAAACAATAAATAAAATCACATTTTCTTTGGGCATTCTAACATACCATCATCTAGTGTCACCCGGGGGTGCACATCATTACACACACACCCCACTGCGTATTTCAAAGACCACTGATCTCGTCTATATTACAGAGTTTAGATGTTATTTTGGCAACAGCTGAAAAGCTCAAAACAGAGAGCTAAATCCTAATTATTTATAAGCATTTGGAGTCCTAGCCTAGACATACTTATTGGTCAAGTGGAGGTGATGCCAGCTGTGGGTCGTAAGGTAAGCCCCTTAATTCCTTCATGTTTATATGAGAGATGAAGTAAGGGAAGCCAATGCTTCTGATTCTTAGGCCATTTCTTTTGTTTCTGTCTTTGATTCATCATCAGAGCCCAGCAATACTAAAAACTCAACTTGGGAGGGAGGTCCATCAGGATCTACTATGTATCTAATTTATTGCCCTAGCACTTTGCTTTTACTCCATACCTACCAAGTGAAATTTTAATGAAAATAGGACTTTCTTAAACTCAACTAACTAATGAGAGGGAAGAAGGAGGGGAGAAGAAGGGAGGAAGGGAGAAGTGGAAGGAGAGAAGGAGAAGGAGTGTAGTTAGAAAGGTGGAGTGCCCCTTTCAGTCTGGAACCAAAAAAAAAGTTCATAGAAACTGCACCTCTGTCCAGCTGATGCTGAGTACATTAAAGTCATTATATTAAAAGATGTTCAAAACTAGTTAAGAAAGAAGCATTCTTGACAGGTAACTAAGGGAAGTCAGGCACACACTCATAAAACCTGTTTGGCCTCACAAATCACCCCTTGGTCTAGGGAAACCGAATGTCTCATTCCATGCCACAAGTTTTACACTGCAATGCAGAGTTAAAGCCCATCCATTGGATTCCGGAGAACACCTGGTATAAAAGGAAAACACGGCTCACTCCTGAGTTCCCTCCAGAGAAAAAGGCTTATTTTAACACTGTGGATGCCTTGGAACTGGCAAGTCATCCAGAATGAAGGAGCTGTAGGAACATACACCCTGGGTGTGCTCACAGGCTATGTGAATCCATCCAAGGGTTCTGAGCACTTCTCTGCACCAGCACTCCACTCTCCCATCTACCAGCTGCTGCTTTGGCTTCCTTAGTTCTGATTCCCTCCAAGTGTCAGCTTACACTCGATCCACTGGCCACTCTAGCCACTGCCTCATCAGCATGACCTTTTAAAGAAGTTCTAATTGGTAACTAGAAAATTATTGTTTGTTCATTCACTCATTCAAACATTTACTGAGGACCTAATTTGTGCAAAACACTGTCCTGGAGGTAGAAATGCCCAGTTAAAAAAAAAATCAGACTTTTGCTCCATAGATCTTATATTCTAAGGTACTAAAGGGTGACAGACAAAATACAAAGTATTTCACAGAAACAAAACAACAAATATTCATTAAAAATGAGCAAATAATTGAACAGATATTTCTCAAAGGTGATATACAAATGGCCAATAAGCACATGAAAATATGCTCAACATTACTAGTCATCAGAGCAATGCAAATCAAAAGCACAATGAGATACCACCTCACACCTATCAGTATAGCTACCATAAAAAAATTAGAAATTAAGAAAAAGAAAAGAATAGTGTTGGTGAGGATGTGGAGAAATTGAAACATTTATGTACTGTCAGTGGGAATGTAAAATGGACAGCAGCTGTAGAAAATAGTATGGCAGTTCCTCAAAGAGTGAAATATAAAATTGCCATATGATCCAGCAATTCCACTTCTGGATATAGTATAGCCCAAAGAATTGAAGGGTTTCAAAGAGATATTTGTACACCCATCTTCATAGAAACATTATTCGCAATTGCCAAAAGGTGGAAGCAACCCAAGTGTCCATCTAAACAAAATGTGGTGTATACATACAATGGGATATTCAGCCTTAAAAAGGAAAGCAATTCTGACACATGCTACAATATGGGTGAACCTTGAGGAAATTACGCAAAGTGAAAAAAGGCAGTCACAAAAGGACAAATACTGTATGATTCCACTTATATGAGGTCCATACAGTAGTCAAATTCATAGAGACAGGGAGCAAAATGGTGGTTACCAAGGATTTAGGGGTAGGAATTTAGGGGTACAGAGTTTTAGTTTTGTAAGATGAAAAGATTTCCAGAGATGGGTGGTGGTGATGGTTGTACAGTACTATGAACATATTTAATGCCACTGAAATGTACACTTAAAAATAATTAAGAAGATAAATCTTATGTTACTCTCTTATAATCTGTATATAATATATAATTATTATATATTATATGTACTACTTATAATATATTGTATAATACATAATATATGTAATGATGATAACAATATAATATATATTATAATTATTACATATATAACTATATCAATAATAATATATATTATTTCCAGTGATGAAAAGTTCTATAGAGGAAAAATAAAGGCAAGTGAGAAGGGAGGGCTGGGGAAAGGAACCCTTGGATAGAGAGAGGTTTCCTCACTACCCCAGAGCACTGAGAATTAGAGTCTAGGAGATGACCTGAAAGTTCTGGGCTTCCTGCTGGCTGTGACACAAAAGGGTAAGAGGCACATTGAGATAAATCCTGAAGCTCTTAAGCCAGAGGTGGGGGTGCATCTTGCCAATGGTGCCTTTGGGGGGGGGGGTTACACAGACTCTCCCCCTGATGCCTGCCTTTGGAGTTCTGAAGAGGTCCAGTGCCTTGGCCTTCACAGTACGATCCAAGGCTTCACCAATTTGCAAGTATAGAAATCTCTGCACTAGATCTCCTCCACTTAAAATGGTAACTAACCCTGTCACTTGCTCCTAGCAGTGCCATTAAATATACTGACTGGGAGTGTGGCTGTGGGTGCCTGCCAGTAACAAACCCTTGTTAAAAGTCCTGACAAATGACTCTCATTGTTCAACTCATATCTTCATAACAAACCACTTCCCAGGTTACTGGTTATCCTCAAATCAGTTCCCACCTCTGGTATTGTCAGTGGCTTTAGATCAGTATGTGCTTAACATGCTCAGAGAACCATGCCATCCAATTCTCTATGAGCTCGTGGCATTAGGATGTCAGGGAATTAAGAGCATGTGTATCCTATTACTATATAAATCTGAACAACTCCTGACACTTGAATATGACTTTTATTTTCAAGTTTGTACTAGAAACAAAATCCTATAAGTCTCCTTAGTAACCAACACTAGAGTTAACCATCACCACTAATGTAAATCACAGTAGGAAGTCAATCCAGATTAAAACTATCCTAATTTAATTGTACAATTCTAGGTGAGTAAAATAAAATATTGTCATGCATCAACGTTCCAAGCTTACTATTTTGATAATTAAACATATGACTTTATGACATTCGCTCATAAATAAAAACAGAAACCCACAGAGTAGTCTTACAGCTGTTTAGTAACAAAATAAACCTGATTGTCAGTCATTGTAGAAAAAAAGAAAGCGTTTAACATGATTATATCAAATGCAACTTTAAAAAAACTACTTACATCCAAGGAATCCTCCTTCAATAGGATGAGGGCCATGTTCTGTGACACCAACCGACAGGAATATCCTAAGAAAAGGGACAACACACATGAACTTATCATTCCTTCCATGAACTTACCATTTTTCAATGGTTGTTTGAATTCAGCCTCCCTTCTTGTATCTTCCTTATTACCACGTTCAAGCTACTGGTTCACACAGAAGAACTGGGCAATAGTGAGCAGTAGGAAAACTAAGTTTAAATTAATTTTGATTCTTGTGGACAGCTTGAATAGAACTGGTTGGGAAGGTCTTCATAACTAATGGCTGAAATAAATACTTGTCAATTTTCTGTGGATTTTTCTTTATCCTTGTTATCCTTGTATAACTTTGGGATAAGCCTCGGGTTACCTAAACTAACAGCAAACACTTTAGGAAGACAAATTAAATGTAACGGAGCTCCTAAATCAACATAACTGGGCCTGTCATCATACCAAGATCCCTCATTTGCTTTTTTAAAAAGTAGGTGATTCTCAACAATGTTTTCAATGGAAAAAGATTTCAAAGGAATTCTTTTCTACATCTAGGGAGCCACTTTTACTACCAATCTCTATTTCAAGAATTCAACCTGAGTTTCAAAAAAAGTTTGTTTTGGAACAAAAGTCTTCTGTTCTTAGTGTTCTAAGAATACTAATTCTTATCAACAATTTCCATCACCTTTTTAAATAAAATTATCTCTATCGGTGATGCAAGATAGTCTTTCCTCCCTTTCCTCCCAGAAAGTGGCCATATTTTCTATGAAGCCCTTTCCTATTCAGGCTTTGCAATCCACTCTAAGGCAGCTGGAGACACTTGACCAAGATGGGAGCCTCTCCGGGTTCCTCCCCTTCAAATCCGCCTGCTCTGCGGGAGAGGTGGCTCAAGAAAACCCCAAGACCAGGGTGTCTATCGGACCGCTAATCTTTCTTTAAAATTACCCTCTTTGAGAGAGCTGGCATCAGCATGTGCCATTTACCAGCCTTCGTTTCAATCTATCTCCTTGAGAAAAGACAAGAAAAAATTCCTCCCACCGAGAAAATTAGCCCTCACAACCAGCTGTTTCTCAGCACCTTAAGATCATGGGTCACTGATTACAGAAACATGAAACAAGTCATCAGCACACAAAATTTCAACCTTAGAGCAAGTACATATGTGACAGCCTCAAATAAAGGAAAGGCCTTACCCAGTGCTGCTCCTACAGCAAGGAGGGGCCTGAAATATCCACCCCACAGATGCTACATTTAACTAGAGAAGAGGCAGGCATTGAACTAATGGACAAGCCACAGAGCTGTTGCATTCATGTGCTCAGCTCTCCTCAACAGGTCCTTTTCATCTTGAGGAAACTCTATTACAAGGCACACAATAGAATTCAAGGTTGGGGGAGGAGCAACAAGTATTTTTTTTGTTTATTTTGTAATGTACAAAGTATGTCCTTCTCTGATTTTCATTTGAGAAGAATATTTTGCAAATCACCTCAGAACACAAATTTTCAAGCACAAAATTATGGCTTTGAATCCAAATGTTATTTTTTTAAAGCAATACCATAAAGATATTGCCCAGGCTATTAACAACAGTTATCTCTAGGGAATGAGGTTATTTTGCTTGTTAAAACCACCACATATTATTTTTTAAATGAAAACAAATTGAATAATTTAAAATCACAACCCCATATGGGCAAATATCTGTGAAACCTCTAAAACAAAACCAAAAGAGAAGGGAGGAAACATGAAACAGCTCTCTGTGCATTTTCAAACTTGCTCAAGCCTGTACTTTAACAATAGTGATGAGTAAAAATGAGAATTTCCCAGAATGCCATTAAAATTTCTGCATGGTAGGACTAAAATAATTGAACTCTTTGTCTCCCATTAAAATTTTATAAATGTATTCCTCCTTCCTATAAATTCTTAGATTAGATCCAGAAGGGAGGCCTATATTTTATTTTCATTCACAAAAGGGGATATTGCAACTTTAATCACTTCCCCCTATGTTAGGCTTATTCTTTCTTTATCCCCCAGGGACTTCCAGAAACTTCATGCCATATAGACTGTTACAAATTTAGTATAACTGATGCAAAAGGATTTGCTGGTCTTTTTTGATTTAAACAACAGCTGCAGAAGCAAGTTGTAATTTTTAAGCCCTAGCTTGCTGCTTCATTTTATATTTTTCAATTTAGGCAAAATGCCACTTGACAACTGAAGCTGCAAAAAGATATGGAAAAACTCTTAAGTATTTTTCTAGCCATTGCAGGGAGCGGGCAATAAATAAAACCACTGACACTTAACATGAATTTAAACATACAAAACTAAAGATTTCTGAGAAGAAACAGGTTGGGCTTTTTTTTTCCTTTTTCTTTTAATTTGGAAAATAAAGCAAGAATTTGCTTAGAGAATTACCACACAGACACTTGCACTAGACAGACCATGGAAGTTTAACACAGTTAATTGTGACTTATCTAATGTGGCAAATCAAATTATGTCAATTCAAGTTTAGTGTGCTTGATTTCTAATGTTTTTGGATAAAATGAGATCAACTCTTGGAGAAGAGCCAGGTATGAAATGTCAACCCACACTTGTAAAGTGACATCTAGTTCTTTAATCTCGCAGTCTAACAAGACGGCCATAAAATGACTGAGCCAAGAGCCTCTGGGATTTCACTTTTTACTACAGCCGAAATTAATGACACATTACAAAGGTGTTCAGTCTTTCAACTACCTGAGTATAATCAACATCCAAAGAAATCAAAATAGTATGGAGTCTATGGTACTTAGAGCGGGATTTGATTTTAAGACAATACAATAACAATTCACACTAGAAAATATTACCAAACCAAATCTCTCAGATCTTGGAGTCAGGGTCTCTTTTTCTGAGGTAAGCTCATATTTTTTTTGTCAAAGGTATCCACTTTTCTTTGGCAACTTTTTTTGGAAGAGTTAGGAACAATTTAACCTTCCTAACCATATATCCCAGGATCAGATTAATCAAGCTACCCATTGTTGGGATTCCACATGCTTCCAAACCCTCAGGAAGTGTGTTGCTAGTTCTCAGTAGTTTCACAGAGAAACTGGCCAATCAGTAATTGAGTGTGAGTGTATGACGCATGCTGCCAGACATCAGGAATAGATGATGAAAGATGGTACCCTTACTCTACTCCAAAGGGAGTTAAAGAGGCTCAGCACAGTCTCCTTCATCATCTGGAGAACCCGGAAGCTGAGGACTCACCCACAGAACCACATCTGGGCACCTTTCCCTCCAGATACTTGGACCCTTCTCGGGAATGCTCCATCCCATGTAAGAACACACGCAGCCTTATCTCATAATTTTCGCCCCAAACTGGGCTATTCTGACTTATTCTGTGCTCAGTCTCTTCTCTCTCTCTCTTTTTCCTAAACAAACAAATTCTTGAAGGCTCAAGTTTTAAAGCCTATCTCATCTGTGAAATCTTCCCCAGTCTCTTTTGGGTCAGATATTTTTCCTTCTAGGAAGTGAATATCCAGTATGGCGGTCACTTGCTCAGATTTTCAGCACTCTCACACCGATGTGATCTATGCTAAACTGCTTGATATCTCTGTGCCTCGGTTCTATCTTTGAAAAGGGGATAATGCCTATCTCAAAGGGAATTAAAAACAAAAATTACGTAGAAGACTTAGCACAGTATTTGGCACATTAGAGCTAACATTTACTGAGTATTATTAACGCCAGTCATGCTTAATATCTGTATTGCACAATTAGCATCTTCTCATCTACTTCACTCTCTAATTTGTCTCATAATTAACTCATCCCCCTATTAGGGAATATAAGTTCCCTCAGCCCATAACAGAGCATCAGGCAACAATGCTAGCTTCAGGTAATCAAAGAAATAACACATCTGATTTTTCTGGGAAAAACAACACTAAGATTTGAATGCTACAACAAATGCCCCAGCTTCACCTGGGAATGGGGACTTGTCTTCCTTTTGATGGTTAAGGAAGTCTACAGACAATAACAGAATGGGCAAACACCATATTTACTCACTTTAAAAAAATTAAACTTCTAAGACTATTGAAGTGCTTTAAAAGTATCACAGGATGGGAAGCAAAATGCAGGGGGAAAGGAGACCGAATTCCAACTGAGACATGGGTCACAATGAAAGCTATTTCCATCTTAATGACTTTACAATAGAATACACTCTAGGATTTTGTTCTCAATGATCCTATATCCATTAGAAACAAATTATAGATTCTGAAAACTTCACATCTATTGTCTGACTATTTAATAGAGGTTTTATCCAGTGATAATGAGGAAATGGCGACTCCACGATTCACAAAGGCCTGCATCTGAGATTTCACTTTAGACTGGCTGATGCCAAATTTTTAAGCTAAAAAAGAAAATTGCCAACTCTGTGAAATGCAGCTAGTTAGCATAAGTGCAAGCACAGCACAGCAGGAGCCTGGCATCACGCCAGCTCTACACTACCTAAAACCCACAGGCAAGATGACTGTCTGTCCACATAATACTCACTGACTCATAAGAGACACAAATATCCCGGACCTTAATTTGACGAAGTATATTTATTTTCAAGGCATGAACTAAAAGTTACACTTAAAAAATAAATTCTCAAACTAGGATTGAGCAATAGATCAAATGCTAAAGAGAGCCAACAACCCAAATACACCATATGTCTGTCACCTCGAAAGGTGAACTCTTACAACCTGTACCACTGAGGACGTATTGCCAATTAAAATTGGAAGAGTCGACAATCATAAGACATCCCCATTTCAGAGACATTAAAAAATAAAAACAATGTGCACCTCAGAATGGATGAAATATAGTACACCTCTCCCCCTTGGTCTGCTAACTCAGATTTCAGGGGATGGATTTTGCAAAAGCTACGTGGATCTGTTTAAAATGAGCCCTGCTCCAGAAGTCAAGAGCCCTGAGACCTAGGACTAGGTTGGCTATTAAGTAGAGCACAACCTTAGGAATCCCTGCATTTCCCCCTTGAGCTAATACTGTTTGCATGTAAAGACTAAAGACAGTGTCCAGAACACACTCCCAGCACAGAGCCTGGCGCTCAGCAGAAACTCTATTAACTTGTTCTCTTTAGAACTCCTAGGCACTGGATGTTTTCCCGAATACCTTCCGGGTACCCTAAAACACACCTAGAATGCACTGAAAGGTACTGACTATCAGTAAGTATGATGGGAGACAGATCAATAACAGTCCTTATTACTGAGGTTATGAGGATTATATACCGAGAACACGGGCTCACAATCCAGACTGCATCTGGAACATGACCTCGTGCGGCTTCTAGCTGTCGCCTGGCGTTTGACACGAACAAGCCCAATGAAATGTCTGGATGGCAACACCTTCTGTATCACCCATAGGCTCAACAGATATCCTAAGTCAGAAGATGACATTTAATCCCTCAATATTATCCAAGGTTACAAACTTGGGGTCTGAATGCCAAATGGAAAAGTAATTCAGACGTAGCTTTTTCAGAATGTCAGTTCCCTAGCTGTTGAAAACATACTTAGTAACACTACAGAGATGTTTGAATTCTACTGACATGCTAGCACAAATGTAAGCAGACGCAAGCTCCAGGATAAATATAAGACTTTGGCTTATAAGTAGGAAGCATCTCCTAGTGGACTTGAGGGGCATTCGCTGAAAAAGCTCAATTTTAACCTATCTAATGGATGTGAGCGCTTGTAGAACCAAAACTACAAATGTTGCTATGCCTTCTTTGAAAAAAATGCACAAAATAATATAACTATTATTTGTAAAAACTGGATAGGTATCAATTATCTCATAAGGCTCGGAGACACCTCACTGTGTGCAAACAAAACTTTCCTTTAGGAATAAGACCTCATTTGTGTTTTCTAGGTTGATTTTCAGCCCTTTGCATTTACTTGTGTTTCTTCCAAACTTGGTTAGACACTGATAAGCTCAGCTGTGACACAAGGAACAAGCAGGAAAAGGGACAGGCGTGCTCCCAGGGTCAGGGTGATCTGGCTAAGGCAGTGACAGATGGCAACACCCTTTCCAACAAGCACACCATCAATGCACACATGCTCGCTTTTCACGGCAAACACGAGAAAGCACTCGTGGAAGTTAAGTCTGGGGCTAGGGACACTGAAAGGTCATTAGTCCAGCAGGAACACTCAAGAGCTACAAAATTAGGAAAGCTTATCACTATAGATCAATTTTAACTTGCTTTCATATTGCTCTAGGACAGCAGAAAATATACTGCTAAAGTTGAAGTATTTCAAGGCAGCAGCCAATGTTAGAAACCCTGTATGAACAAGAGGAGCCATAGGCCAATAGCAGGTGTTTCGGGCCAAATTTATATGAGAAATGATACTTGAAGGGCCGATGTCAATACATAGAATGAGAGAGAGAGACATGATACCAAAAGCAAATGTATTATCCTTCATTTATAAAAATGTTGCCAACATCACCAAAGGGCTGTAAGTTACAGGTTTTTATTTTTTAGTAGCAGGGATGGGTCTGCACAGAAACTTCACCACACTGATCTCCAAAAACATGTATTTGAGAGACAACTAACCTCAATCAATGGACAAAGTCTATAACTGATGCTTCATCAATCACGTGTCACTCTCTTGTGACTTTAGATTCTGTTGGTTGGGAGCCCAAATTGCACTTGATTAGTTATAGCCTTGATAAATGCTTAAATGGATTTTATTTAAAAAAATAAAAAGACATTCACCCCAGATGGTAGGTATTGACTATAATTGAGGTTACGTAAAAGACAGAAGGTTTCAGGGAAGGGACGCCACTGTATTCAGTTGATAATATTCTAGGGAGTCCACTCTGAATAGGACAACAGTCACTTAAATTCAGACGTCTTAGTATGCTTCTTTCTGAAGTGAGCTATGACCAAGAGTCTATTTCCATAAATACATTGTTAAGTCATGTAGTTCTCATGTATTCATTTTATCACATATGCATCAGGCCTTGTTACATCACAATGGTGACAGAAGTACCAGATAATCTGAAAATAATTCAAACAATCAAAATGATGTATATTTTTTAATTACTAGTTTCGACTACTTTTCAAAGTTATAATGTACATCTTTAACAAAAATGAAGTTTTTCGGACTTAAAGTCCCTTCCTTCGATTTTCATTTCTTTGATGCTTAGCAAGCAGAGAGGCTGCCAACCCAAATGGGGAAGGGAAAATATAAGACTCTTGGAAAAACATATCGATTGGTAAAATCATGAAAACGGTTATAGTTATATAAAGTAATTAATATATATTTAAATTTAGTGAAAACATGCTCTTAGTCTCTTAGACTAAAATTTTATGAAGAAAGTATTAAGAAAATCAAAGTTGTCAACTCTTGAATTCTATATCCCATACATAAGGGCATTTAATACTTTTCAGGAAGATGTAGCAATTTAATGTTTATAGTGAGCAGATAATGCTCATAAGAGCATCCTCATTTGATTTCAGTACAATTTTCTTGGCTTTGGAATGAAGAGTTCTATAAAATACAATCTTCAATGCATGTGAGTGACCCTTAGGCACTTCTACAGGATACTTTAAAAAAAATACAAAAACTAGCATCAGGGAATTATTTTAAAATGAATTACCTATATTAATTGCAGTTTCTTGTTTATCTCCGGTCAACACCCATATTTTAATTTCTGCCTTCAACAGCGTTGCTATGGTTTCTGGAACACCGGCTTGAAGGCGGTCTTCTATGGCTGTGGCTCCAAGTAACAGTAAATTCTAGATTGAAAAATATCTTCAGTTAACGATCGGTACATGCTTAAGAGCAGCCTTTATGACAAAGCTCTGACAAAAGCAAGGCAGTCAAAATGTTCTGAGACAATTATCTTACTTCCTCTACATGAAACCTTTGTTTGCAGATAATTAATGATATCTAGATGTGTGGCACTTTAAAACTATTCGCAATGTTAGAACCTCTCCATACACATAGGCAACCCAGTACTCCTCCTCATTTATTTCTGGGTACATGGGCATGTTGGAATAGAAATCACCTGGCAATAGAGCACGTGGGCAAGTTATCCTGAGGAAAATTAACAGTACACAAGCCCTCCCTTTCCACTCCACAGATGAGTAAAGCATTATGTTAGGGTTAACACACAAGAAAAACGAATTTGGTGATGAGAAACTGACCTCATCGGAAACCGACTGAACGGATGAGAAAAGCCAGCACCCTCCCGAGCATCCATCACACACATGCTTCGGACGGCACATGCATATTATCTGTGTAATCACTTTTTTTTTCCTAATTCCAAAAGTAATTTGGATATATCTAGTAAAGTAGGGCAAATGTACACTTGAATTCAGTTCTACTCCTACCCAAATTCCATTAAAACAGCAAACAAGTGAATATAAACTTGAATATAAAACTCAAAAACTGAGTATTAAAAAAAGGGGGGTGGGGGTGGGGGGGCTCAGTTGGTTAGAGTGCGAGCTCTAAGCAACAGGGTTGCCAGTTCGATTCCCACATGGGCCAGTGAGCTGCACCCTCTGCATCTAGATTGAAGACAATGGCTGCCACTGAGTTGCCGGTGGGCGGCCAGATGGCTTAGTTGGTTAGAGTGTGTGCTCTTAACAACACGGTTGCTAGTTCAACTCCCACATGGGATGGTGGGCTGTTCTCCCCCCAACCCCCCACAACTATTAGATTGAAAATGGTGACTGGACTTGGAGTTGAGCTGTGCCTGCCACAACTAAGATTGAAGGACAACAACTTGACTTGGAGCTGATGGGTCCTGGGAAAAACACACTGTTCCCCAATAGTTAAAAAAAAAAAAAAGCAGAAAGCAGAAAGCCAAGGGGAAACACACACACACACACACACACACACACACACACACACACACGAATGTAAAAAGCAATCAAGTGATGACTTCACAGTTATAAGAAACGGAAAACTGGGTGGACCAATGGTTACTGATATGAATCAGAAAAAGTTGAAATCCAGGTCCCAGATTTGAGGTGTTAAAATAAGACACAACAGGCCAAAATCGAGTCACTTTTGCTAAGCCACATCACCAAACCAAAACTTAATACCCAACTTAATTGTAGTTTTAGCCTCTCACAGTTGTAGAATGTTAAACCAATCAGTCTGGAATTTCCAGATCAATACTAGTGAGGTAATCTGCCTGATAAGTTCCCTACCATTCCTTCCTCACAAAAGATGACCTGGCCCAAAAATAATCCTTTCTTTTCTTTTGTTAATAACTCCTGTCACACCCTTCTGCCTATAAAATCCTCCATTTTGTACAACGCCTCAGAGCTCTAGTCCCTAGATGGGAGGCTGCCCCACTCATGAATCACTTAGTAAAGCCAATGAGATTTTCAATTTACTTGGTTGAATTTTGTTCTTTAACAGAGGGAATCCAATATATAGAAAGCAACCTAATGTCTTGGGATAAACTGAAAAAAACAAAAACAAAAATCAAAGTTGGCAATATGGAGTACCAATGGCAAAGCTTAAAAATTATTAGACTAACCAACTGTGAAAATTCTTAATATGTATGATGTCCAACCAGCCTATGAATTCTGACTGCTCATGTAACAACTGGATGAGCTAATCTTGTTAAGTCTAATCTTCGGCAAACCTGGAAAGTCACTGATGCTGCTTTTGACCTGAAACTTGTAAGACATCATTAATGCTTAGCTAGGGGTGGCTAGACCTCAGATAGCCCATGAAATTTGAGGGTTTCTTATAGCAAAGCAAGACATGATTAAAAGCTAATTGTTAGGATACTTATAAGAAAAGAGAACATCACTCTATAGCAAAAGTATTCCTGTTCAAAGACCATTGGATGGGAGGTTAAGCCCCTCCTGGACAGTAGGGACTTCATCACATGCAGTCACCTTCTCGATGATCTCGTAACACTCCTCCAGCCGTTGAGCTCTGTCTTTCAATATGGTGCTGGCTTCCTGATAGACTTTGAGCCACTCCTCATAATCCCTCTCAGAGAGGTCGGCGTAAGCCACACAGAGAGTCCTCAAGCCTGCAAAACAGCCAGTGCATCCCAGTGATGCCACAAGTGCTGGGGGAGGCAGAGTACCCTGTTCCCCAGGTAACATCATGTGGCTCTGTGTTATACCGGCAGGCTCAAAGAATTTAGAGAAACCAGCTGCTTTTTAGGTCCCTCTAATTCAACTTTTAAAAAGAGAACTTAAAAAGGATTCTACTGTACTTTAATATGAACAACCTCTTCTATAAATGTGGGAGTACATGAGAAGCCATGAGAGTAAACTCCCAGCAGAGACATACGGGAGCTGTGCGTGAAGCATATGTATACATATGGGTATCAGCAGGGGTGGGGGCAGGAAGTAGGTTTTGAAACAGCAGTAAAAACCAAACGTGCTACCACGTGAAAGATGAAGACTTTCAAGCATCCGTTTCTGTGTGTGTGTGTGTGTGTGTGTGTCTGTCTGTCTGTGTGCACACACAGACATGTATGTGCATGCATGTAGTCACAGAAACACACGAGGAGAAAGCAGCAGTCAGCACTTAAGCAAGGCTGCAACTTTCACCACATCCACTTGCAGGAAAGCCTGACATCAGTGTTGTTTAAAGCCTTCCAGGGGACTCCTTTCCTGTTCTTCTATGAGTTCAATGAATTATTTCCTGAAGTCATTAGCTTCCTCTGTGCCACTCACACTGGGTGAGCCAGTGTCATAAGGATAACGAGGGAGAGAGACAGGAACATAACACGAGTTTTCCAAGAAAGGGAACCACAACTACAAGCTGAATCTAATACGGCGAGCGGGTCTGCCTTTTCCCTCTATTAACAGAGTCCTATGTAAGGAACTGACTGCGGACTTGGCCCCCATCATGTCACTGCCCATGGGCACAGAATGTGAAGAACAGGGACAGGGGTTGGCACGAGAAAAGTATAAGCACAAACATGACACATCTATTCGGGAAATGACTGCTCACCCAAGCACCAGTCACAGACCCTTGAAACTACAACTTCAATGGTTAAAAATAACATTTCCAAATTTCTCTTACCTTCCGTGGCAAAATATTCCAGATGGCATAATGTTTCCTCCATATACTTTGAATCTTTTGAAAGTCTCTCAAAAATGACATTATCCTATAAAATAGGGAAACACTGTGACTGGCAAACTCTTAAGTAAACCTTCCGGTCAGCATTCTAAACACAGCTTTGTTTTAATGGTGTTTATTTTATGTGCATGAGAATAGTTGAGTGGGCAAGTCGAAATGTAGCTCTTGGCTGGATTCAGTCATGAGCTTTGGAAAACACATCAGGTACGGACGTGTCAAAATAAAAACATGTTGGGGAGAACCATAGGTGTCAAGAGAATAATCAGGAAAGCTAACAGTGCTATATTCACCCAGATTTGCAAAACTCAGGCCAAAGTTTATGATAGCTTTTTGCAGAAGTGGGAAGGGTAAAACACACATCCTCAGTTGCTCAAGTACAGTCTTGCGTCCTGATGCTGCAAAAGCTCCTGAGCAGGGAGGGCACAATCCACGGGGCACTGAACCCAGTTCAGCTGAGAAATACGCAGGTGTGACAGGGTTCATCACCCTGTGATTGACAGGCAGGCGGGAGCAGGGGGGCTGGAAGCCACAGACGAGCCTCCAAATATGTTATAATGGGTACAGTTTTAGGACACTAAATTTTTTTTAACAAGATCTACTTTGGTTTTTGGGGGGTACGGGCTGAAGAGAATTAAATCCTGTAATAAAATCCACCATTGAAGCATTTCCATATTTCCACAGCCTTCCTCTATGCCACCCACATGGACCCCTTTTGTACTTGCTGTGGTACTTAGAACACAATGGCAAATAAACAGATAAAAAGTTTAAAAAGCACATCATGTGATAACATAATCTAAGTGACCTTGATTTCAGCTGTCACTATAACTGTAGACTTCTTTAATAGGTCCAGATAGAATGTCTTTAGAATTCACATGCATTACTCATTTTTAAAAAGCTCTAATCACAGTGTACTCAGTGAAGACCATGCTTCTTCCCACAATTGCTCAAGATTAGTAAGATTTTCAATCAATCACTGATCCTAGCATAGCTTCATTTTCTTGACACAGTCTCATAAAACGAGCTTAATAATTCTTTCCCTCAACATGTAAGACCATAATTTAATTTGCAAGTCAGGCTTATAAGCAATAACATCTTTGCTTCAAGATTATACATTTAGATTTGATTACTGGAGGCAGACAAGACAAAAAGCCTGACCTGGGAAACTGATCAAAGAGGGCAGTAAAAATGTGGCCACAAATGGACACAATCGTCATACCTACTGCATAGCCCTCCGTGATAAGTAAAAATATAAATCATAAAAATTGAGAAGAATACCTGCTTTAAGTACTCCAAGAGATATAGATAGATAGATAGATAGATAGATAGATAGATCTATGTATCTATATCTCAGAGTACTTAAAAGATTATCATAGGTCAATACAAATTACTTTATCTTCCCAAAGTCACCACATAAGGATGGTAAAACTAGAATCAGAATTCATACTCCAGGATTTTCCATGACACAGCAAGTTACCATTACTGAAAGCAATTGTTGACTAAAAGCAAGCTTTCCACTGGCCATCTTTGTCACTTTGGCTTGGACCACCATCATCTTCAGTGTGCTCTTACTACTAAGGTAACTTGATGGCCCACTTGAAAGAGCCCTGCCACCTTGGGCAAACTACCAGGGAGTTACAAGGGCGACAGTTAGGAAAAGCAGCAGATGAACAAAGCTACACACGACACCCAGCCAGTACTTACAGCCCCTTTACAATAGAGCCGGAGTTGTCCTGAAGGCGTTCGAACAATTACAGACATTCTTTTTCTGTCACTGTAAGAGCAAAAAAAAAGAAGAAAAGAAAGGTTGTCATTGTCTGTTTTACAGGATCCATGTCCTATGATTAAATACCAAACAAATCAAAAGATAGTCTTGCGGTCCCAAAAATGACCAAGCTCCATTTTTCCCTACCTTTTTCCTCAAAATTGGACCTCAGTGGTCTATCTCCCACTCCTTTTATTCACATATAATAGACATAAATCTATTCCTTTCCTTGTCATAGAAACTCTTATAGCTATTTATATTAGGAGAGACAGAAATGAAGAATCTGGGCACCTAACTCACTACTGATAAGACTCTGTAAAAGTACTGTTCTTTATAAAAAAAAAAAAAGTATTGTTCTACGTCCCTGAGACCAGGGGACCTTATCTGTCTGGCTGTGTGTAAATTCCCGCATCCTAATCCACACCACTCTCTCTGACCTGGATTTGAATTCTCTCTCAGCTACCTTGTAGCCAGGGACACTCAGCAAAGTTATTCACCCCACATTTCAGTTTCTGTGTAAAGTAGATTTGACACCAGCTGCTTCAAAGAAGTGATTAACTGGCATCTGGAAAAAGATGAGTCAACTAAAATGAAATAGAATCACAGTGATAACCACAGATGATTTTTTGTTCTCTCTTATTCTCTCTTAAGTTTTCTTTTTTAACATCTTCATGTCTCCATCCATATTCACCTGTTTTTATCTAACTCCCTTTTCTCCCCCTTAACCCTCCAATAACTGCTGGTCCCAGTTAATGCAGACACACAGCAGCACACAGTTTCCAGGACATCAAATGATGGGGCACCAAATGTCTGGAGGGATGTTTAGTATGTCCCTCAGCTCCACACACAGGGACCCTATCCCCTGCTCCCTACATGAACTACTATTGTTATAAACCTTCTCTTTCCTCCATTGAATTCTCAACCCCAAGGGCTCCTGACGCACCAAAGTTCAAGGCTGTGGTCCTAAAACTAAAAACTAAGGCTGGAAAGCATTCCCTACAAGAGGGTAAAAAAAATAATAATCCTTTTCAAATAGCTTATAAAGCAGACAGAGCAAACAACTTGTGAATCATTTAGCAAAGGTTTTTGAAAAACCCAATTAATTTTAATAATAGGAAAAGATGTTTTCGAGATAGCAACAGAACCTTGCTCTAGAATGGACAGTTCAATGTTAAGGAGGAGGAAAAAAACAAAACATTGAGTTTTTTTTTTAATGACAAACTATGAGTGGTCTAGGGAAACAAATAATCCAACAATTATTCCCAGGTCTTAAATTAAATAAACTTCACTGGGGAAGACTGAATCCAAATATGCGCAGGAGAACTGCCTTATGGGAGCAGGCCTGTAATGGATGCATTGATCTTATCTATACTCATTTGTCAGTTTCCCAGGCCCAGTGTGGGAGGGCTCAGATGGACCTGGGAAAAGCCAATGGACACAGTGCTCTCATCACATACTCCAAGCTATGCAGACATGTCTGTGGCTCCTGATACAAGAACACCAGTTTCTGGAAATCTAAAGAAAAAGAAGGCTATGGAAGCATAACATTTCATCTGGGAAAAAGAAAATGTACCTACTTTGCTCTTTTTAATGAAAGTCAAAAATGCCAGGAAGAAGAATATATTTACTATATGTAATACTTAAGTGCTATATTTAATTATACCATCATGCAAGCGCTCTGATGAAGTTGTTAAATATATGTATATTTTTTGTTATATATATATATTTGTTATATATAATGTTATATATAGTTGTTAAATACATATATATGTTAAATACATATGTGTATATTTTTTAAAGGTTTTAAAAAAATTTTTAAAGTGCATGAAAAAGAAACATACCTAGAAAATTCTAGGACATTAAGGATTCCAAATGTCTGTTCCTGTCCCATCTAAAGAAAGAAAAAACATAATACAATCAATAATGTTGTAAGCATTTC
>NW_017731510.1:2055241-2112839 GCF_001890085.2 Hipposideros armiger | reverse complement strand
AATAAAAAATTTAAAAAAAAAAAAAAAAGAAAGAAAGAAAAAACAGGCTCTTACCTGAGATGCAAAATATTAAAATCTCAAAGCAACTGTTTTCCCCAATCATAAACCTCTCTACACACACACCTCTCCCCCTCCCTCTTTCCCCACCCCCTCATCCTCTCTCTTTCTTCTAACTCCCTGCAAATGCCTTTCAACTTGTACTGTTTTCCTACAAGTCAGTCTGGTGGGGTCAGAGCTCCCCCTTCTGGTAGAAGCTTTTCATTGTCCTCCAGTTAGTCTGGCTGTCAAAACAGCTGGCTGACAAAGCCACTTGCAAGACATGAAAATAAAAGGTACAGGCTACACAGGTCCATCTGAAACCTTGGGGCCAGTTATACTCCCAAATTCAGAATTTTATACATTTTACAGAAGTGTATGCACACACTGTAACGTCCCCAGTGCAACACCCTGTAATATAACACATCAATTTTCTTCAGCAAAATGTATTACTATTCACACTAAGTGAGATTCATAAAGGCCATTAACAGCCTCATGTCAGTTCTGGTTAAGTTTACCTGCCAGTCGCCTATGACCTAAATTTAGCAAAAAAACTTTTGAAATTCAAAGCTTCTAGGATGTTGGATTTCAAAATAAAAGATTATAAATCTGCATCAGATTTTAGGGCATTTAATCAAACACCCCTTTCTTCAGGCTCTTCAAAGCTGGAAACTCAATTCTCTCAATTTTTTCCTAGAATATTCCAGATTATGTGTGTTCCATTTTCAAATGTTTTAACCAAATCTCGTCTCTATTTCCCCAATACGTCAGAGTTAAAAAAAAAAAATGTGGACTTTGGAGTTCAACAAATATAAGTTTAAACTCAGTTTCTGCCACTAAGTGTGACTTGCTTATGAATGGTGATAGCACCTGCCCCCTAGATTTGAGAGAATAAATAAAGTGACATGCAAATCACCACACGCATGACTGACACACAATAGCAATAAATAATCGTTATAGTCCCATCCACAACTATCCACTCCTTCTCTTCGCATCCTAAAATATGACTAATGATCCACTTAATCCAGCCTTCATCAGCCTTTATGCCCCCTCTTTCTGCAACCACCCATTCCCTTTCTCCTCAGCCTGTCCCAATTTTATCAGATCCCTGTGTTAGTCCCCCTCTTTGTCACGAGGGCTATGACTGCCAGGAGCTGACAACCCCTCTTTGCACCACTGTTACATCAACTGCTCCACAGGCAGCCCATGGACTTGGTGGTGAAGATTATCATTAAGGCCACATCATGTAAATAGCTGGTAACCAACTCTAGAGCTTGTGGTTTGATGCTACCTCAATATTAATGGTTGAATAGCATTTTTAAAGTTACTATTACTTACGAGTCATAACTAATCAGGTAGTCCTTTTTACTCCCAGGAACATGGGCTTAATAGTTAATAATAAAATGACCACGTGCTGCCAGTCCACTTTTCGCCAGCATCTAACACCATGACGACATGTCAGCTGGCTCTGTAGCTTCCCCATATTTATCTGTCATTGTGAGCAGAGCCCAAGCAGCCACTGTCTCCTTGTCTCTCTCACCAGCCACACAGCCTCCCAATCCCCCTTGCTGCGATGCAGGGAAACACAGCAGCACCAGACAACTGAAAAACCCTACATGAAGGTTAAAATAAAAGTCTCCTCAAACTGAAGGGGAAGAAGACTTCTTTTATGAAAAGTTTCTATGAAGGAAACTCTCCATTTGGTCAGGATTTTGTTCCACTTTTACTGACTGCACACTTCCCTGAGCTAAATTCCCTCTGTTGACTGACATAAAGTAAAAATCAATATCAGCTCAACTCTGTACTCCATAAGAAAAGAAGACACAAATGCCAAGAAATGGACACTTTGGATTAGGTGTAATATTTGATAGGTTTGCATGTAAGTAAAGAAAAAACAGACTACTGCCAAGTCAGGAAAAATATCAAGTTATCACATAAGTTAGAAGTGAACTGAAAATACATTGAAAGGGTTTAGGGATTTAAGGATGCATCAAGTAAAAAACTGCGATATCTATGAGTCCTCCCAAAATTGAGGGGTGGAGAAAAGGCAGAGGAGAGAGAAGAAAGTGACCACCTCCAGGCCCTCAACAACTCAGACTGCAGAAAAACGTAGCCCCTCTAACCAGTCATCATGAAAAACACCAGTGCCTTGCCACTCCTAGCCATCAGTGTCCCCCGTCGCCCATCTCAATGGTCCCTATTTGATCTTATTCTTGATTTGAATGTGTTCCTATCACCAAATTTCTCCCTCAGGCTTCTTGAGAAGGAAACTAAGAAAAAGAAAGTCACTTAACAAGTAAACCCCTTGACTCTAGGGAAAAGAAAAACTCATGTATATACAAAGGACCCTAAGTGCTAACTCCTTTCTCTCCCAGCCAAGGAGACTGAAGCCAACGGACCATGGGGTCTCATAGTGCAAGAACGGCTGGGCCCCGCGGCCGCAAGGCAGAGCTGCAGACCCCGCCCTCAAAGTGGGCGGGCCCTGCAGCTGCTTTCCCAGCGATTCCAGAGCAAAGAGGAGGCCTCCTAAGTTCTCTGCTACACACAATTCCACATCCCTGTACTGACCTGTGGGGAAGCAGCCTGTGAGAAAAAAATGACTGCAATGCAAAAACAATGTGAATAAGCTAATAGAATCACATAACATTCTCCGTTTTTCAACAGGTCTAGTTTCTCACAGAAAAAAAAAAATAGACGTTTAGCTACCACAGTGACAATAGACATGCTATTTCAAATATATAGCCTTCAAAAAAGTCGGTGCTACACAAGGTGGAGAGGTGCCCAGGCATGTCACTCACGGCTTCTATGATGACGGAGTATGGCGTCCTGGCTGTGAACACGAAGCCCAGCTTTCTAGCTCCTTTCACCAAAGCAGCTTCATCTGTCAATCAAGAGTTGACAAAGCATTGACAAGCCACTGGGAATGGCACAGTTCTACTTAGCAAGTATTATTTTTTAAATTAACAGAATCCACCGCACCAGCTAAAGAGGCCTGGCCTCATGCACAGGGTATAGAAGGTAGCTGATTCACTCTTCCTACCACTAGGGTCCTGAGGGAAGCATGTCTGTTAGAGGGGAAGGCACGGACCTAAAAGTAATTCATGGGACAAGAGTGATTACACACCTAGTGACACACCTAGTGTCAAGTTCTCTAATGAACTTTAGTGATAGTCACATGACTTTCTGACAAAACCTCTCCTCTGAGCCAGGCACTGTTTTATCCTGTACTGTGGGGTTCACAGAGCACCAGGATGGGAGGCTAAAGAGTCAGCGCTGCAGGACACAGCTTCCCCAGTAGCTGGAAATTCCATGAGGGCTGGTTGGTGAACAAAGAAGCAACACCGCTCTCCCTTGAGGCACTGCTCAGCGTCATGACCTCTGCTAGGAAATGTAAGATGGAGCGGGGCCTCCTGCTGTGGTCCAAATGTTACTACAGAGCCAGGAGGAGCCAGCACCAGCTTTCTATGACTTGAACGCTTACAGCCACAGCCTGTCATCTGTGTGAGACCAGAGGTACAGTGGGGACTTTGTGGGGCAGGCTGTAGCACCACATCTCCCACATATAACTTCAAACACCCAAGTCTCCAGCGAAGGGGACATTAAGGCACATCGGCCAAGAGGTCTCACCTGGGGAGGAGGCCTGGTAGATGATGTTGTCGCCATCCTTCTCAGGAACGACGGTGTGGCACACGGCCAGGAGGGTGAGGAACTCCTGTATGCAAGGGGCTGTGGGCTACAAACAGCACACTGAGTTAATCCATCTGGTAAAACACCACTGACATACATCAGAGTTGGAGTCAAGTCTTCTGCCTAAAACCCTAGGATGGCTTCCTGCTCTCTTTAGAACAGAGGTCGAGATCACAGTGTGGACTCCAGGTCCCCTGTGATTTGGCACCTGCTCACCATCTAGCCAGCCCCATCTCCTACCGTTGTCCTCTTGGCCTCTCTACCAGCCACTCAGGTCTGCAGTTCTTCAAACAAGGCTCATCCTTTCCAACTGTTCCATCACTGCCCCCTCCTGCTTCGGCCAATGCTTTTATTTACTCATCCTCCGGGCTTCCGTTGAACAGTCCGTTCACCTGTGAAGACTGTTGTCACCCGTCATGGAACATCGCACCTGACCTGCTAGCTCATTTGGTCAGGAGAGAACAAGGAGGAAGTGAGTGCCCCCTCCTGGGCCTCCCCCAGCACCCTGCCTCGCTCATCCTTTCCTAACACTTCAAACACCCCTGCCGCCCACAGGCCTCCTCCCTGCTCTGTAAGGTCCGGGAGGGAGAGCAGGTTGTCAGCCTTCCTCACAAATGTACACCCAGGCTAAGCACACAGAAGGCACTCAAATCCATGTTGGATCGCTGTAGCGAGAACTGGCCCCATACACGAGTCCCTGGTCTTTCCAGGCCACCACGCTGGCATTGGATCTACATCACGTCTGCTCGCTAACTCACCTGTATGGCAGTGCATCGCTCACCTATCACCTTCTTAAAAAAATAAAAACAGAACTGTCCTAGATATGTATTTAATACATCTCTTCACCCTCCCCCCACACACACACACAAAATCCTTACATTATTGCATTGGGATTAGACTGTATTTATAATTAGTGGGGAAATGACATGTTAATACTGTTTACCCATCTAAGAATACAGTATGTATTCCTATGTATTAAAGGCTTCTAAATATAAGTCTTGGCATATTTTTATTCATTAATTTATTATTAATTTACTAATATTAATAATGTTTATTCATTCAAAAAAATCTGCATGCCTACTATACATGAGGCATTGTACTAGGCATTTTGTCTATTGCTTTTTATATTATGAATATAATCTTATTTCTATTATATTTTACTGGAGTTTATTGTCAATATGTAAGTAAACAAACACTGAATTTTATAAATTAATCTAATATCCAGTTATAACTGACCTATTACTAGCTCTCTGAGCTGCAGGTGACTCTCCCAGGTTTTCAAGGCAGACAATTACATCATCCACAAATGATTACTTTTCTCTTTTCCTCTCCAATACATATACTTGTTTAATTCTCACCTATCTGCATGGTCTACTACTTTTAAAATGACATTCAAAGACAGGGGTGACACCAGCCTTCCTTGTCCTGAGGTTATTTTAAAGCCACTATCATTAATGTTTCACTTTTAAATAGGCAACTGACCATAAATTTGAGATAGATTTGTATTTTCACATCCAGGAAACAACCCTGTGTTTGCTTGTTTTTTTGTGTGTGGAGTTAGCTTCTTTTCTTTCCTTTTTTTCTTAGTTACAAATGAATAGTGTCTAGTATTTTAACCATTTTTAGTTTCTCCTCTGACCTGTTAATGTGATAAGAGCAATTGTATGGAAGCAGATCATGCCTGCTCAGATGGCTACTTATCAGCCTTCAGGGAAGAAAATGTACATTAAATTATAGTTCAATGAAACTGAATAAATTAGATTGGAGAATTTACAAATTCCCCAAGGCCTACACCACAGAAATGGTTAAGAGATTTTATCCCAAAGCACTTTAATTTGAGAATTGAGCTTTAATTCAAGGGTGCCTTCTGCATCGGAGAACTAGCAAGTCCTGCATGTCACCTTGTCCCATGATGAAATAACACGAAAGAGGGGCTTTGATTTTATGTTAAATAAATATACTTAGTACTGAAATATTCTCTGAGAATTATAAAGAAGTGTTGCACACACACTCAAATTAAGTTTCCACCTCAAGTGGTAGGCCAGACAAAATTCTTAAAGATCAAAAAATATCCCTAAGACAAAATTAATCTACCTTTGGTTCTCTGCTTAACCTGACATTCTACAATCAATTAGGGAAAGGAGACAAACTTAATTTGAAGCCTATGGATAAGATGTTTGTAATAGGTTTAGACAAGTGCTCCATGTTTGAAAATAAACTTTTTTTCTGTTAACTTCCAAGAGGAAAAGCAATTTATAACTTCAAAGAACTGACTGATTATTGGAGAATGTATGCAGGTGTGTGTGTGTGTGTGTGTGTGTGTGTGTGTGTGTGTGTGTGTATTTTAGAAGATAAAAGAAATTGTCCAAAAATATACATATAATATTTATCATTTTAGCCATCTGTCAGTGTAAAATTCAATGGTATTAAATATATTCACAATGCTGTGTGCCTATCACCACCATCTATTCCCAAAACTTTTTCATCTTCTCAACAAACGCTGTACCTATCAAATAATAACTCCCCATTCTCCCTTCCCCCTCACCCCTAATAACCTCTGTTCTGCTATGTCTCTATTCTAGGTACCTCATATAAGCATAATCATACAATATTTGTCCTTCAGTTAACAGATTTTAATCGGCAAACAATGCTTTATATATCTAGAAATGAATATGTTCAATGTATTTGATGTATATAAAAAATTGCAGAAAACATACATGTCTAAAATTGTCTTACATTCCAATTTTTAGCTATAAAATATATTAATAATATACATATATAAATAATTTCTTCTTGAAGATTCAAGTTAAAAAGTCCCATGCATAATAATTCAAAGAAAAGTTACGTGTTCTTCTGCAGCAAATTGAGAAATTATCCCACAAATAGAAAGTCACTGGTTAGCAATGTAGTTAATGGGCCACATGAATTGTTCCTTGAAATTTCCCATAGTTGATTCTCTGAGAGGCAAATTCTATCTTGGCTATTGGCCAACACAAAGCTTAAAACACAGTCCTGAAAGACCCAGAAAATCAGAAATGATGACCCAGGAAAAACGGAAATTCTGTAGCAGATGGAGGTACTCCCTTGGGAAGGAAGTAAGGGCTTTCTTAGTTCAAATGCTTTAATTTTAGTCAATGGCCCCAAGACAATTTAGATAAGAATGTGGGCTATCATAGTCTAACCTCCTAAAATGTTTCTTCTCTATCCTCACCTATTTTGGCAAAATAACCAAGTGATCTCTAACAGGCTCTGTATTTAAAATGTTTAAAAACATCCATTGGGTATACAGAGGGTGCAAAAAAAATGTATACACATTTTAAGAAAGGAAAAAACTGTATTAAAATTGTAATACTTGATATAAACCAATAACAAAAGTTGACTACAAGTCATTTGTATACATTTTTGGGCACCCCTGGTATTTAATCCAATCCCACATCTTCCCAAAGAAAAAAAATATTGGAGCCTATAGTCTTCATTATTTATAGTAGAGCTAGATGCTAAACATCAAAGGGCTTAATTAATGCAGTAGCCAAGAGGAAGAATACCCCAGAAGGCTTCAAGGATTCAGGAGAACTTTAGAAAAAAAATGTTCAACATAGGCTAGTAGGCTTTTACTGAGAAATAGAAAATAAATTCCCCAATCCATGGCCTCATTAAGCATTTAATGAACTGTTGAGTATCCATATTAATAAAATATCCTTACAAGTCCCCATGTTTTCATCAATGCTTAATGACAATCTCCCTAAGTTAGGGCTTCCTTTGCATAAGGGCTGCATCTGCCCCTACTCTCACTGGCCATCACACTAGAAAAGGAAATTGGGCTCAGGAGAGTCAAAGGGAAGGAGAAAAGCAAGGAAGGAAAAAGAAGTTCACTAACTTCTCTAAGAAGGGGGTTTCTTCCTAAAATGCATGCCATTGACCCTAGGCCAGGAAATGCTCACTCAAGGATCCTTATTTATGCTCCGTCTCCACTCAGATGTCATAAGAGGACAGGCTCAAGAGCATGTGGTCAATGATCAAAAGCCATTTAAAACCCAGCACACACAAATGTGGGTTCAGCTTTGGAGACAATATCTGTATGTGTACATAAATTAACGGAGCTAAGTATTTAAAGGTTTCTAACACTGGGATCACAGCAGCAGGGGGTCTCCTAAGAGACCCTACAGATCTCTTCTTCAAAAGAGGATTTGCCCCTGGCCACTGGGTTTCTATGCCAGCCCACATTTAGATCCATGCAAATACGTAACTCAGTGCGAGTGGCCACACTGCCCACAATTCAACAGTTATGGTAGCCATAACCTCCACCAAAGAGATCAAGCTCCTCTATGTATGCAAAACAACATCACTTTTCTAGGGAGTCACATCATACCTACCCTTAGGATGCAAAGGTGTCCAATGGCTCTTTTTTACATGTCTATTTCCCCAATCAATAGAAATCCCCTGAGTGTGTTTTTATTCATCTCTACCCCTAGTACCTAACAGAGGGTTTGATATAAACTAGGCATTTCCACTGTTTGCTAGATGAGTGAATGAATAAATAAATGTCTCTCATTTAAACAGGGATCCAGTAGTTTACTGCTATTCTGAAGCCAACACTGGCATTCTCAGTACTCAGCACATTTTGCTCATCTCGCCTGCTCTGCTGCATTTTCACCTGTTGATCTTTGCTAGGAAAACAAACTCTGTGAATTAGACTAAGAGCAGTTTCCTAAGCTTATCTGTCCCCCTTCCACTTTCTCCTTTCCCATTCATCATCCCAACTTGAACAGACACATTCAGGCAACCACCTTCATTATTACCTTCAACCTGAACACAATTCGAGGCTATTTGAGTCCTCTTTCAGAAAGTAAGTCCCCACTGTGCACTCGTTTCTTTGACATCCTTGATTAAAACTACGTGCCTCCAGAGAAGGTTCTTCTGAAATGCCATTCTTCTGCTTGGTGAACCTCTAGCCTAGGAGCTGGATCTACCGCTCATGACAAAATCCAGGAAAGGACCACATCAATGTCTGTGACTGTGACACAGAGCATGGACTTCAGCAGCATCCTGTGTGCAGTCTGGGACCACTTCATCAGCACCACCAGGGGCTGGGGCAGAATGTCTGCATCCCAGCCCGTGGATATAGCTGCCTTCCACACTCATATTTGAGAACCACTGTGGGAAGGTCTTAGCATTCACAAATGGACTCTAACTGCAATAGAGAAAAGGAAATTTCCTTGCTGAAAATTCAGAGAAAGTTTAAAATATATCTATCTCTTAACAAAATTTTGGAAAGATGAAGATTTAATTTTGCTCAAG
This sequence comes from Hipposideros armiger, assembly GCF_001890085.2. Taxonomy (NCBI): domain Eukaryota; kingdom Metazoa; phylum Chordata; class Mammalia; order Chiroptera; family Hipposideridae; genus Hipposideros; species Hipposideros armiger. The sequence goes on along the minus strand of NW_017731510.1, from coordinate 2,103,818 downwards.
TTTACCTAATTTTAAAACTAAAATTTTTTTCAGAAAAAAAATTAATAATATCAAATCTAATTTATATGGACTAAAGTGATAGTGAAATGCTTTGATCATTGAATACTTTTCTAAGTTGGTTTTTTTGTTCAGACTATCCTTTAAAAAATGAATTTATATGATGGTGCAGTTCATCCTGGCTTGTTACAATAATTGTGATAGTGTGATGTTATAGTTAAGAATTAAACAGACTTAAGATATGAGTTTCATTTCTACATTGTTTGCTGGGTAACTCTTGGCCAAGTCAATCTTTCTATGCAACTTCCTATCACGTCTCTGGGGTGATTCAAGTGCTAAAGGAAATATATGTCAAATGTTTGGCACATAGTAGGGCGCTATAAATGTTACAGATTATTATATCTTACTTTTGTTTCCTAAATTATCCTAGTCAAAGGATATTACAATTACTTTTCAAAATTTTCAAAAACCTCTTAAATTTACAACTCCAAAGAAATAGTACTGCAGAAGTCTTATTTATAAAGCAACAGAAACCTGAAATGTTAGAGAATTCTATGGGGTAAGACTTCTCTTAATCTTGATGTGCTACTTTATAACTTCACCACATATTTAATTCACTTTATAGCAACTTATGATACATGTTAACCATAAAGCATTTGTTTAAGGTTACTTCCCAGAAGTACTAACACCATAAAAATGAGACTGTACCTCTTCCCCAGGCTCCAAAATTGCAACTCTCAAGACACTCCCCATATACCTAAATAAAAGTGCCATTTAATGTCCTAGAAGCCATTTAATGTCCTAGAAGCAAAATGGTGGCCTTACATGATGATCCTCCATGTTCTTCAAGAGCCTGGGATCATCGAAGTCACATGAATCACTTGTGGGACAAGGCATTCGGCTGTAAGAGAGGACAGAAAATATGTATGTAGTTCAAAAGTTCCTTTAAGGGCCAGCCGAGTGGCGTGTTGGTTAAGAGCTGGCTTGGGAGCATGAGCTCTGAGGAGCAGGGCCACCAGTTCAGATTCCACATGGGCCAGTGACGCTGCGCCCTCTATAGCTAAGATGGTGAACAATAGCTCAACCTGGAGCTGGGCTGCCATGAATTGTCAGGGACGGAGTAGGCTGCAGTGGGGCTGGCCGGCAGCTACTGTGAGTGCCTGGCAGCTGGCGTGAGCAGCCAGCAGCCGCCATGAGCGGCTGTCCAGTGGCTGGCGACCGATCTACCTCACCCGGGAAGACCACAATGATGATGCCAACATGGGCCAGTGAAGCAACGTCCTCCACAACTAGACTGAAGAACAAAAGGACAGCAACTTGTCTGTTCCCCTTCTACGATTCCCCAACGCTGTTCCCACCCCAATTTCCCAATATAATCTTTTTTAAAAATTTCTAAAAGTTTCTTTGAGATAACTTGAACCTAGTAAGAATCTGTGTTCAAGAAGAACCACATCTAAATAGCCTATAGGGTTTACACTAAACTTTTAAAGATTTGGAATATTCTATATTATTTCAAACCTCAAAACAGAAAATCTTTAACCTTACTATAAAATATTTTATAAGTTATAATAAACAACAACATAGTTATAAGGAGAAGAAACAGAGGCGAGGATTAACACCATGACTTTGTCATTTTAGCTGGTCTCTGTATAATTTCTACCAGGAAAAAATGCCGAGCGTGCCTACTCAAAGCAGGTGCAGTAAGAGGAATTACTGCATTGTATCTGTGCAATCATTAATGGCCAGGGCTCGGATGTAGGAGAGAGAAGGAGGCGAGTAATTATGTGAAAGGAAACTTGTTATGATGGCTGTGTGCCATCACATTGAAGAAAATGTGAAGGATTAAGTATATTCATGTATATCCACTCCTTCTTGAAACCCTTTCTTCAGGACAACGACAATGGAACAAGTTGACGTCATTCTGAACTCTGAATAGATGTCAGAGTTCAGTACAGCAGAGAAAACAGAAACCAATAGCTTACAAAGGGAAGCACCTAAAATGCAAGCTGATATCCCTAGCAGAACCTTGTGAAAGCTGAGGAAACAGTAGTACGAGGTACCTACAAGACAAAGAGAAGGTGGAAAACAGGACAGGTTCCAAACCCATCTGAGGGAGAATCAGCCTGCAAGAACCCTCCCTCACGCCATGCAGCCAGGCAACTGAATCATCTGCACCCAGAAAGAAATAGAACGGTTATCCTTTAAAGAGGTTAAACCACAGGGACACCAAGCACACAGGTGAGTAGAAGTCAGACAATTAAGTTCACGAACTTTCCACCATGTAAGTGCATGGCGCAAAGTTTGAGAACTTAATTGTCCGACATTCCTACACTGAAAGGTACAATCACCAGCTCTCTGCTTCCACTCAGTTCCCATAATAACTGCAGCCAGATTTATAGCCCTTGGCAGAAAACTGAAGAGTCCTTCTCATGAGAAGAAGACTGATCAGCTCACAAGAAAGACCCACAGACACAGACATCCAGGATTCTCTAATGAAATAGTAGGTCTTGGCTGATCATCTCACAAGAAAGCAAGTAGGTCATCAACCACACTGTCCCCTCTACACACACAGCCCTACTAATCACTTTTGTTAGTGTATAAATTTTAAACCATGAGCAGACATCATCACTAATCCTAAGGGAAACATAAATCAAAACCTCAATGAGATAACATTTATACCCATTGGGATGGCTATTATATTTTTAAATTAATTCATTAACAAATGGTTCGAGCATGTGGAAGAATTGTGTATTGCTGGCAGAAATGCAAAATAGTAGAGCTACTATGAAAAACAGTCTGGTATTTCCTCAAACAGGTAAACAGAATAAGCACATGACCCAGCAATCCCACTTTTATATACATACCCAAAATAATTGAAAGCAGAGATTTATCATATACCAATGTTCACAGCAGCATTATTCACATTAGCCAAAAGGTGCAAATAACCCAAATGACCATCAACAGATAAATGGATAAACAAAATATGGTACAAACATGCAAAGAAACATTATTCGGCCTTCTAAAGGAATAAAATTCTGACACATACAACATACACAGCATGCATACTACAGCCTTGAAGATATTATGCTAAGAAGTAGGAATTATTAGACCAATAGCTTACTATTTTTTGTTAAAGCACTGTAGTATCACTGGACTTTGAATATCATATTCACATTTAAATTTTACCATTTCTATCTTGAAATAACATATATGAAACTTTTATTTACAAAATAGTCACGTGAGAAATGACAATGTAAAATTGTTCCACAGTCCTTCCCAATCAAGCATTAAGGAGAGCTAGAATCTACTTACCAGAAATCCTCTGAGGATGGCTCTCTTGTCAATTCTGGAAAATGACTGCCAGAGGGAGACGAAAACAGAGCAGTCACAAAACTGTGATCAAAAGATACGCATTCACACATGGGACATTCTCCAGGATAGATCACATATTAGGTCTCAATAAATTTGAGACTAAAATCAGATCAAGCATATTTTCTGACCACAATGGTATGAAACTAGAAATCAATTACAACAAAATGGGAAAATTCACCAATATGTTAGGTTAAAAAACACATTACTGAACCAATGGCTAAAAAAAGAAATCAAGAGAAAAATTAAGTGGTTTGAGACAAAAGAGAATTTCCATACAACATACCAAAACTTATGGGATGCAGCAAAAGTAGTTCTAAGAGTGAAGTAATAGTGATAATTGCCTATACATCAAGAAGCAAAAAGAAATCTCAAATTAACTACATAGCAAAGAACTAGAAAAAAAAAGAACAAATAAAGCTGAAAGTAGGTAGTAGGAAGGATATAACAAAGATCAGAGAGGAAATAAATGAAAGAGACTAAAAAGAATAATAGAAAAGATCAATGAAGCTAAAAGCTGGTTCTTTGGAAAGATAAATGAAATTGACCAACTTTTAACTAAACTTATCAAGGAAAAAAGAGAGAGGACTCAAAATCAGAAATGAAACAGAACACATCACAACTGATACCACACATATACAAAGGATCATATGAAACTACTATAAACAATTCTACATCAACAAATTAGACAACCTACAAGAAATGGGTAAATTCCTAGAAACATATAACCTACCAAGACTGAATCATGAAGAAATAGAAAATCTAAACAGATCCATTATTAAGAAGAAGATTAAATCAGTAATCAAAAAAACCTCCCAACAAAAGTCCAAGACCAGGCAGCTTCACTGATGAATTCTCCCAAAGTCAAAGAAAATTTAATACCAATTCTTCTCAAACTCTTCCAAAAGTAGAAGAGCAGGAAACACTTCCAAACTCATTTTATGAGGCCAGCATTACCGTGATACCAAAACCAGACAAGGACACCACAAGAAAGAAAATCATAGAACAATATCCCTGATGAACACAGATCCTCAACAAAAACCTTTAACAAAATATTCACAAACCAAATTCAATAATACATTAAAAGGATCATACACCATGATCAAGTAAATTTTATTCCAGGGATGCAATATGGTTCAACATCTTCAAATCACTCAATGTGATACACACACCACATTAACAAAATGAAAGATAAAAATCATATGATCATCTCAATAACCGCAGAAAAAGCATTTTTCAAAATTCAACATCCATTTATGATAAAAACTCTCAAGACAGTGGGTACAGAGGGAACATACCTCAAGATAATAAAGACCATATATGAAAGCCCACAGCTAACATCACACTCAATGGTGAAAACCTGAAAGCTTTTCTTCTAAGATCAGGAAAAAGACAAGGATGCCCACTCTTGCCACTTTTATTCAACATAGTGCTGGAATTCCCAGCCAGACCAATTAGGCAAGAAAAAGAAATAAAAGGTATACAAATCAGAAAAGAAGAAGTAAAATTGTCACTATTTGTAAATGATATGATATTATATATTAAATGCCCTAAAGACTCCACCAAAAAACTTAGAACTAATAGCCAAATTCAGTAAAGTTGCAGGATACAAAATCAAATACAAAAATCTGTTGCATTTCTATACACTAATAATGAACTATCAGAAAGAGATATTAAGAAAACATCAGATTTAAAATTGCATAAAAAAAACACCTAGGAATAAATTTAGCTAAGGAGGTGAAAGACCTGGATACTGAAAACAATAGGACATTAATGAAAGAAATTGAAGATGCAAATAAAAGATAGTCCATGTTCATGTATAGTGAGAATTTATATTGTTAAAATGTCCATATTACCTAAAGCAATCTATAGATTCAATGCAATCCCTATCAAAATTTCAATGGTATTTTTCATAGAAATAGAGCAGTCCTAGTTTGTATGGAACCACAAAAGAACCAAATTGCCAAAACAATCTTAAGAAATGAGAACAAAGCTGGAGGCTTCACACTATCTGATTTCAAACTATATTACAGAAGTAAAGTAATCAAAAGAGTATGTGATTGGCATAAAAACAGTCACATTGGATCAATGGAATAGAATAGAGAGCCCAGAAATAAACCCACGTCTATATGGTCAATTAAATCATGACAAAGAAGCCAAGAAAATAAACAATGGAGAAAGGACAGTCTCTTCCATAAATGGTTTTGGAAAAACTAGACAGCCACATGTAAAAGAATGAAATTACACCACTATCTTACACAATACACAAAAATTAACTCAAAATAGGTTAAAAGACTTGAATGTAAGACCTGAAGCCATAACACTACTAGAAGAAAATGTAGGCAGCAAGCTCCTTGACATTGGTCTTGGTTATGGTTTTTAGATCTGATACCAAAAGCAAAAGCAACAAAAGCAAAAATAAATAAATGGAACTACATCAAACTGAAAAGCTTTGGCAGAGTACAGGAAATAATCAACAAAATGAAAAGGCAAGCTACTGAATGGGAGAAAATATTTGCAACTCATATGCCTGATTATGTGCTAACATCCAAAATATATAAGGAGCTCATACAACTCAATAGAAAGAAAAAAATCCCATTAAAAATGGGCAGAAGGGCCAGCCAAGTGGCGCATTGGTTAAGAGCTGGCTTGGGATGCCAGAGGGCCCAGGTTCGGATCCCACATATGAGGGCCAGTGACACTGCCCTCTACAGCTAAGATGCTGAACAACAGGTCAACCTGGAGCTGGGCTGCCGTGAGTCGCCGGCGATGGTGTAGGCTGCAACCCCTGCTGCAGTGGGTTGCCATGGGCTACCGTGTGTAGCCAGCAGCCAGCGTGAGCAGCCAGTGTGAGCAGCCAGCAGCCGCTGTGAGCGGCTATTCAGAGGCCGGTGACCGAGCTACCTCACCAGGGAAGAGCACAATGATAATACCAACATGGGCCAGTGAAGCAATGTCCTCCACAACTAGACTGAAAAACAAAAGGACAGCAATTTTTCTGTTCCCCTTCCCCCAATTCCCCAATAAAAATCTTAAAAAAAAAAATGGGCAGAAGATCTGAATAGATATATTTCCAAAGACATAGAGATGGTAACAGGTACATGAAAAGATGCTCAACCTCACTAATCATCGTGGAAATCCAAATCAAAACCACAATGAGATACCACGTCACTCCTGTCAGAATGGCCATCATCAATAAATCAACAAACAAGTGTCGGTGAGGATGTGGAGAAAAGGGAACCCTTGTGCATTGTTGATGGGATTGCAAATTGGTACAGCCACTATGGAAAACACTACAGAGGTTCCTCAAAATATTAAAAATAGAACTACTTTATGACCCAGCAATTCCACTCCTGGGTATTTATCTGAAGAAAACAAAAATACTAATTCTAAAAGATATATGCACCCCCATGTCCATTGCAGCGTTATTGGTAATAGCCAAGCTATGGAAACAACCTAAGTGTACATCAAAGGACAAATTGATAAAGAAAATGTGGTGTGTGTGTGTGTGTGTGTGTGTGTGTGTGTGTGTGTGTACACATACAATGGAGTATTATTATTCAGTCATAAAACCATTTGTGACAACATGAATGGACCTACAGGGTATTATGCTAAATGAAATAAGTCAGAGAAAGATGAATACTGTATGATCTCACTTAAGGGAAATCTTAAACAATGACAACAACAACAAAAAACAAGCTCATAGATACAGAGAACAGATTGACAGAGGCAGGGGGTGGGGGTGAGAAAAAGAGGTTAAGAGGTTCAAAAGGTATAAACTTCTAGTTATAAAATAAATAAGTCATGGAATGTAATGTATAGCACTGTGACTATAGTTAATAATACTGTATTGCATATTTGAAAGTTGCTAAGAGAGTAAATCTTAAAAGTTCCATCAGAAGAAAAAATAATTTTGTAACTATGTATGGTGATGGATGTTAACTAGACATATGGTGGTGATCATTTTACAATATATGCATACATTGAATCATTATGTTGTACACCTGAAATTAATATAATGTTACACATTAGTTATACCTCAATAAACAACAAAAAACAGTCATTCAGATCAAAACATGAGTAAGAAATTTATAATTACTTCATTAGAAATATAAATTTATAGATTCCCTGAGATTTACCACTAGGCTAATATTTGGAGAAATCAACCATGTTTTAACTGTTCAAAGTTGGGACCCATTAAGTTTTAAACACATTCAGTAGTAATTACTTATTTAAATCCCTTATAAAATATCAGAAAGCAGCTAAAAATGAATTATTTTGTTGGAAGAATACAAATCAAATTTTCAATAAGTGACAAACACATTTACCCATAGGTTACTCCAGCAATGCTGCACTTCTTGAAGTTCATGATGTTGCATGTTAGAGTTCCAGTCTTGTCAGAAAATAGGTATTTTACCTAAATCAAAACACAGGAGAAACATACATCAGGAATGTAATAAGATGCAAAGGCCAATAAATCAAGTCTTTCCTTCTATGTTTTTCAAAATTGGTATGAATTTTAAAAGGTAAATTTCCTTCAATCAAGCAAAATATATTTTATAAATTACCTATATATTTTATATAATAATTATATAGTATAAAATTAATATATGTAATGCTTAGGCCGCTTAGAAACCTTTTAAACAACCAATTACAGAGTTCAATTGTGCGGAAATGTGCAAAGAGGCTCAGTGACAGCCCTGGAGCCATTTTAGATCCCTAAGTGTAAGCACTGAGTCCAACAACACGGCATCTCAGAGACATACATCATTCTTCCAGATAGTCCCATTATCTCATACAGTATTGTTCTAATGTCCAATATGTCAAAGCAACAAGTTCAGACTTTGGGAACCCCCCAATATTTCTTTTTAAGACTCAGTCCCCTAGCTGGAGTAAGAAGCCATATCCTGAAACAGCACAGAACAAACACCAAGCTTCTCAATAACTATCACAATTAACATTACATGAAGGCAGCATGTACTTGCTATCAATTATTGGGTTGTCAGAAAAGTCATGACACATTTTGTCTATGTTTTTCAAAGGTCATTTATTTATATAAAGAACAGAGATTAATTAATGATATAGTGCCCATTTTCTTCGATAACCTTTTGCCATCTTTCAGTGAGCTTCACAATTCCTTGTTCATAGAAGGACCTGTCTTTATTTGCAAAAAGCTGAACAAGGTGCTGATTTACAGCCTCATCCGAATAGAACATTATAACACACAAGGAGTTTTGAAGACAGTGAAATAAGTGGAAGTCTGACGGTGCAAGGTCAGGCAAGTATGGTGGGTGTGGCAACACATCCCATCCAAGCTCCAAAAATTTTTGACGGGTGATGAAACTTGTGTGTGGTCTTATGTTGTTGTGATGCAACACAGCTCCTTTACAATTAACAAGCTCTGGACGTTTCTGGATGATGGATTCATTCAAACTGTCCAATAGCCAACAGTACACATTCAAATTGATTGTTTGGTTCCTTGGTAGGAGCTTGAAAAACACGACACCTTTAAAATCCCACCACACTGAGAGCATAACCTTCCTCTGATGAATGTGTCTGCTTTTGATGTCATTTGAGGCGAATCATCATGTCGGGACCAAGACCGTATGTGCACCACATTGTTGTAAACAATCCAGTTCTCATCACCAGTTATCAGTCACTTCAAAAAAGGATCGTTTTCCTCACGTTTAATGAGCATATTGCAGATGTTTATGCAATGAACTTCTTTGAGTTCATGCGGAACCCAAATATCAAGCTTGCTTACATATTCCATCTTCTTCAGGTGGTCATGAATGCTTAAATAATGGATGTTCAATGTTTTTGCAATCTCTCATGTCGTGTGACATGGGTTTTCTCAATCAATGACTTTATTTTGTCGTCATCAACCTCGGTGGTCCTCCCTGACCGAGGAGCATCGTTGAGATCAAAATCACCAGCACGGAATTTCGTGAACCATCGTTTGCACTGACGTTCTTGTAGAGCACTGTTACCATAAACTTTACACAACTTTTCACAAGCTTGATGCGCATTCTTCCCTTTATGGAAGTAAAACAGTAAAATATGGCAAAAATGCACAGTTTGGTCTTCCATCTTCAACTTGTTGTAAAATCTCCAAAACTCAACCAAATCACTCAATTTTTTTTCACACTGAAGCTAGAACTGTCAGCTGTGAAACGGCATAGGAATAACACAGATACAAATGACTCTAGTACTTCCAAAAATGAACTAGTGCCATCTGTCGCAAACATGCGTCATGACTTTTCCGACAACCCAATATGTAAGTTTCCAAGATACAATGTTTTAGAGATTTAATACATCAGGCTTTCAATATAAAAAGGTAAAAAGAGAAATTTCTGGAGGAGATCAACAAGTCAACCATTTTGACATGACTGAGTGAATGCAAAAGAGATGAACCCCAAATGCTCATGTGCTGTGCGAATTCTGTTCTCATAGGTGGATAATGTGACAGGGAGGAGGGAAAAGAACTCAGGAGGAAACAATTCAGGTCAGGCTCTGGATACTAGTCATGTGTATTCTGGAAATGTCACCTCATCCTTCTTGGCCTCAATTTCCACATCTATGAAATAAAGGGTTTGACCAGGAGAGATATAACATCATTCTATGTGTAACATTCTGGGAAATTATCTCAGGGATCCGTGAGAGGGAGTAATTAACAGAATTGTCTCCAGTAAAAATTCCAGTTTCTTAGTGGTTTTCTAAAGAGGGCTCATGACTGTAGCTGCATGCTAGGTGTATTCCAAAGTTCCCAAAGGGAAGCCATGTTTTACTGTTTTACAGAAGATGGATTAATAACATGAATTGTTTACTCTGTACTTTTTCTTAATAATACAATATAAGCAAACACACTGCAAATTATTTTTAAAGTAATCAATGAATGGCCTTTAAGGAAAGAAAGATTTTTTTAAAAGATAATTATCACTCCTAAATAGTACAAATATTTAGGTCATATATTAAATCAACTATTACATAGAAATATAAAAATTAGTTCATTATGGGTAATTAATACTTTAACTATAAATAATGAGTTTTATATGCAGGAAGTCCAAAGGTATAAAAATTCAGTAGAATCGGCCTTCTAATAAGCAATATTTCTCTCTGCCTCTTTTTTAACAACTAAAAGATTAAATCAAAATATTAAAAAATGAAAATTTTATAGTAAGAAATTATCAAGATATCACTCTGCCTATTGAATTTTAACTTCCAATTCAAAACTACTTTCCCATGCAAACTTTCCCCATATGCCCAAAAAGGATGAATGATTTCATGCTGGGTGCTTCTTGAGCACTTTCAACCCTTCAATTATTCAAGTCCAGTTCAATGGCACCTGAGAACATGACAGACTGAGCACTGTGCAGAAAAACCAAAGACCTTGTCTTAAGTGCATCCATACCCTTGAGGGGCTCAAAAGTCTCAAGAGGGAAATAGACAGTGCATCACTATCATGTCTCTCATTTTACTGTATTTATGTTTGGAAAGACTGTTATGGAGACGTAGAAAAGAGATAAATTAACTTTACCTGGAAAACTAGAATAGAGTTCAAAGAGGAGGCGAATGTAGTCTGATTTATGAGGTCTGACCATTAAGTTCACGAACTTGTTGCAATGATGTTGCTAAACTTTTTTTAATATCAGAGGGATTATTCATTATGAATTTGTACCAACGGGACAAGTTAGCCAAGTTTACTATTTGGAAGTGCTGAAAAGGCTGAGTGAAAAAGTTAGACGACTGAACTTTTTGCCAACAATTCATGGCTCTTGCATCACAACAATGCATCAGCTTGCACAGCACTGTCTGTGAGAGAGTTTTTAGCCAGTAAACAAATAACTATTGGAACACCCTCCCTATTCACTTGATCTGGCCCCCAGTGACTACTTTCTTTACCTGAAGATAAAGGAAATATTAAAAGGAAGACATTTTGATGACATTCGGGACATCAAGGGTAATATGATGACAGCTCTGACGGCCATTCCAGAAAAAGAGTTCCAAAATTGCTTTGAAGGGTGGACTACGCACTGGCATCAGTGCATGGCTTCCCAAGGGGAGTACTTCGAAGGTCACCATAGTGATATTCAGCAATGAGGTATGTAGCACTTTTTCTAGGATGAGTTCATAAACTTAATTGTCTGACCTCGTATATAACACCCACCTCATAATGTAGTTGAGAGGTTTAAATAAGACATAAAATGAAATTTATAATCTTTAATTTGAATGCATCCAAAAGAGGTTATTCCTTGTAGTAATTTCAACATAACACAAAAACATAATACAAATCACAACTCAGTAAAGGCAATTAGGGTTCAGGGATGATTGGGTGGGGAGGTGTGAGGAAGACACCAGTTCTCTGGAAATTCCAGAAACAAAATCTGAAACATGTAAGAGATTTGATGGATACATGTCCATCATATTATCCCCCACATGTTTTGCAGGGTTATCCAATATCTGAGTATCTTACTTATTGTTTAAAATTTTTGCAGATGATAAGATCTGTTTATGCTACAAAATGTAAGCCAAAACTGATTAACATTTATATCTAATAATACTTTCAAGTACTATATAGCATTTCAGACACCAAAACCACATTCATAGAGAAGTATGTCTGCAAAAATCTCTCCATGGTTCTTCTAATACTATTCTCCCCTCACACTTGTGTCACCGTCATCAAAGTTCCCAAAGAGGCTCTCACCTGACCAAGCTCTTCGTTAAGGTTTGATGTCCTGGCCATTGCAGGAGTGTCATTTCCAAGATAATACATATCTGTGTCCTGAGAGAGAAAAGAGGGGGCTCGTCAGAAAATATATACCATTAATCTTTCATTTAGATTAAAAACAGGTAATATAAATGTTAACTTTTAATATTGGGGCAAAAATACAGTGGCAATTCGTGTAGAAAAGCACTGTGATACAAGGAGAAAACATGGTATTTACATACAGAAGATTTTATCTCAAGATGATCATTTCAGAGATACTCTAACCCATACATCTGAGCTCAGCTAATGCCTCATTCACAGGACTGTTATGAAAATCAAATAAAAATGCACATGAAAGCACCCAGTCTATATATACAGGATGCTGAAGTCAAGTGCCTAATGACAATGGCAGTTCCATAAAAATTCCACTTCCACTCTTACAATGGAATCCAAGTTTACTGTCACCATGAATTTTGATATATACTAAACACTGATATAGACACACTTAAGAGACCTTTTGTCAGCACTAATTAGACTTCAGAGCATGAACAGCAATTGCAGCCATTTCATCCCCACTCACCAGAAGACAAGCATCTGTTAAGCACTCAGTCTCCATTTTCCCACTTAATCCTCACAAAAATTCCTTGAATCGGTACGACCCTTCTCCCCATTTCATAGACCAAGAGGTGGAAATGTTCGGTAACTAGTGACTGCTCTCACTGGCTCAGGGACACCCTGGCCAGAGATCCCTGCACAATTAATCTGGCTGTTTACCTTCCAGATCGAGTAATCAATTAACTATCTGCTTCCTTTTCTGGGAGCTCAATTAAGTGGGTAAAGCTCTGAGAGAGTATTAGAAAAGTGGTTGACATTTCTCCGGCAGCTCAACTGTTAAACACTGCTGTGATACTCACCCAGTTTATAAAAAGGGCTTGAGTATATTTCACAACCTCAAGAGTCACCAGCAAACTGATGGGAATAAGGTTATTGTACAAGATGATGAAAGTCAACAAGTTATATCCAAAATTATCCGAGCTCGAGTCTGTGGAAGAAAACCAGAATATCTATATAGCTTTAGTTGGTCTCCATTAAGTTTCCTTTTATTTTATCATTTTGGAATTTTTCTAAAAGTTGTTCACAAAAAAAAAAAAAATCTACCAGCTTATGTATACATTTAGAGATTCAAGGTAGAGTAGTTATTGAGCACCTACTATGGGGCACCAACTATGAATACAAACACTGCTAAGACATAATCTCTTCCAATAGAGAGCTGGCTTCTAGTAGGAGGTGGTGGGGGAGGGGAGTAAGCGGAAGAAGCATACCCCTCAATGCGACCATGCAGCAGGATACATCTACTAAAGCGAAGTCCTAGGGCATGGCAGAAACTAGGACAGAAGATTTTTTAATGAGAAGGCATGGTCACCCAAAGACCATCCAGAAGAATAGAGATTTTAGTCAAGTTTTAGAGGACAGACAGAAGACAGCTAACTAAAAAGGATGTAGAAAAGAGGACATTTCAAGTAGTTGTAAGGAATATCTACAACCTCATTAAGGTATGAGTATATTTGGGATACTCCAAGGAATTGGTAAAATGGAAAAAAATGTGTGAATAGGTAAAACAGGTGAAGAGAGGGAGGCAGGCGGGAAGCCTTGAGCCCATTTATTGAAGATAAAAGAAGGAATATCTTGATGGAACAAGATCCCTAAAGATGGAATAAGACGCTTAAGGAATAGAACCCAAAGCAGGGTCAGGGTCAGATTGGAGAGGAAGAGGGACCAGGAGAGGGAAAAGAGGAACAAGTTCTTTGCATATCAAAGGGGAAAGTTCTTTGAACTGAAGTCAAAGCTTCAACAGTGACAATGTAAATGTGAAGTGTGATGGCTTTTACCAGAGCTACTCAGATTTTACCAGAAGGCAGAAAGCATTATGGGTGAGGTGAAAAAAACATTTTTCCACTGTAAATCATGCAGCTAATACTGGAGTTTGACATTAACTGAGCAATTTAAACACCAGTCTCCATAAAGCCTGTATCCTAAGATAGTGTCCATGTTATTTACCCAGACCATGACATTTTGGAACTGACTACGTATGCATGCAAAGTATCTGTCTTCACATTTGAAGCTAGACACATAACGTGGTCCAAATCCAAAATTTAAGAACCAAAACCAAAGGATTTTGATGCAAGTTACAACTGAAGTCCCAATCACATTTCTCACATCTGTAAAGTGGCAGTAAGAGTTGTCCTAGGCAGCTCAAAGTGTATGAGTTTTTTACATGAGATAATTAAAAAAAGAAATCAGTTTAACCAAAATACATTGAAAGATGGGAATAAAAATTACCCTAAGAAAATATCCCAAAATTTTAAAATTCACATTTATTCTTAAAAAAAAATTGTCATTAAATTTTATTTATTTTCTGGAAATGCTGTTGTAAGGAGACTGGCAAATCTTCTCTCCCCCCCCCCCAAAAAAAGCAATAAAACTGGACAAAACTGTCAAAAACAAGCATTTAAAGTGCTTAGAAACTGATCATAAAGTATATAAAAAAACTCAAAAGCACAGTCAAGAAAATCTATTCAATCTTGGTAAGTGGAAGCCTTGGGTATTTAATCCAAAGGCAGTTTCCCCCTCCTTTTCCCAATATCCATGTTGCTTAAGTTCTGTTCTGAGTGGGTGGTTGGGGCAGGCCATGAAAACTAGCAGCTCTCATCTTGCCCCACTCAGCTCCATGCTGCATAAATCTATCACAGGGTGGGGCAGGCTGCTACTGTAGAGTGGGGCAAGTGGCCAGGACAGGAACAGTCTGACAGAGCTGACACTTTTTGGAGCAGAGCATGAAAAAAGCCATGCCCAGGGCACTGTCAAAAATAATAGAGTTCCCAGTGGCTAATAATCCGGGAAGACAAATATCTTACAATAGTAGGGACAAAAAAAAAAACCCCAGCAGATTAGCCAAAAATTAAATGACGTTTCATGGAAACAGATGGCAAAAGAAATCTCACTAAGATCACACTCAACCCTCATGGTCCAGAAGTTCATGTCCATGCACAAGGCTGCACATACTTAGAAGGAACCAGAGAAGGTGCTTGTGAGCTACTAGTCTCTGGTTGAATACTGGCACTTTTAAATTTCCCAAACATTAAAGGCATTCCCCAAGCCACATGCAGATCAAACAACAAAGGGTTAGTTTAAGAACAACCTCTGACCAGTCACTGGCTGACCACTAAGCTATGCTGACCCCTAGGAATCTGAGCTTAAACATAAAAACAAGGAGAGGGCTTTTGAGTACTAATGAGGATAGGGTTTCTTTCTGAGGTGATAAAAATGTTGTAAATTTAGGTAGTGGTAAGGGTTGCATAATTCTATGAATATACAGTTGACCTTAGAACAACATAGGTTTAAACTGCAGATCCACTTATACACAGATTTTTTTTCAATAAATACCTGTAGTGTTTTCAGTCCTCAGATGGGAGTCTGAGAACATGAAGGGCCAACTATGTGCACTGATCTATGCCATTGTACATAAGGAACTTAAGAATCCATGAATTTGGGTATGTATGGGGGGCCCTAGAACCAATCCCCTATGGATAGTGAGGGGCAACTAGTTTTGGGGGGAGTCAAAAGTTATACACAGATTTTTGGCTATGTTGTGCCCCAATCCCTATATTGTTCATGGGTCAAGTGTACTAAAAATAACTACATACCTCGAACTATACATTTTTTAAAATTAAAAGGTAAAATCATGGAAATAGAACTGAGCAGTAACATCAGAGGCTATACACTGCAGGAAAAAACAGACTTTACCAAATGAGTCTAGGCAAGTCATTAATCAAATAAACAAAAAACAGCAACAACAAGCTCCAGGAGGAAGAGGAAATCAGAATGCCAAGTTACTGCAATATATTACCTCAAACGCCCAGTTTCCAACAACAACAACAAAAATTATGATACAGAAAAAAAGAAAGAAAGAAAAACAGGGAGAAAAAGAAAAAACAAGCAACAGAAACTGCCTTTTAAGGAGGTGGCCCAAATAATGGACCTAACAAAGACATCAAAGCATTATTATACATATATTCAAAGAACTAAAGAAAACTGTTTAAAGCTTTCAAAGAAAGTAGGATGACAATGACTGATCAATTAGAAAATAGTGATAAAGAGACAGAAGTTTTAAAAGAAAAAATCAAATGGAAATTCTGGAATTGAAATATATAATAATTCAAATGAAAAAAAAATCACTAGTGGAGCTCAACAGTAGATTTGAGCTTGCAGAGGAGAGAACAGACAAACTTGAATATAGATCAATAGAGATTATCCAATCTAAAGAACAGAAAGAAAAAAAGAAAAAAATATTAAAAAGAGCCTCAGAGACCTGTTAAGACACATCAAGTGGACTAGCATATACATAATGGAAGTACCAGAAGGAGAGGGGAGTGAGAATGTGGCAGAAACAATATTTAAATAGATAATAGCTGAAAGCTTCACAAATTTGATGAAAAATATTATTATACATATCCAAAAATCTCAACAAACTCCAAAAAGAATAAACTCAAAATTATTGTAAACCAAAGATAATTTTGAAAGCAGCAATAGAAAAATGTCTCACATACAAGGGAAAAAAAAAAACTCAATAAGATTAACAGCTGACGTCTCATATGTACAATGGAGGCCAGAAGGTAGTGGGATGGCACATTCAAGTACTGAAAGGAAAAAATGTCAACCAAGAATTCTACAAGAATTCTGTATTAGCAAAACTACCCTTCCAAAACAAGAGAAATTAAGACATTCCAAGACAAAAACTAAGAAGATTTGTTTTATCTAATCTGCCTTATAAGAAATACTAAAATTCTCCAAGATAAAAGAAAGTGACACAAGACAGTAATTAAATCCACATAAAGAAACAAAGGGCAGCAGTAAACGTAATTAATTATATAGGTACTTATAAAAGACAATGTAATTACATATTTTTTATCCTTTCTTTTAGATTTAAAAAATGGCAAAAATGTCATTATAAAATTACATTGTTGGACTTATATCCAGATGTAGTACATATGTGAGCACAAAGGAGTGAGGACAGAATGAAGCTAAAAGAAGCAAAGAAATAACATGTAACTAAAATCCACAGGAAGAAATGAAGAGCAGTGGAAATGGTAAATAAGTAAGTAGGTTAAAACAACTCTGTAAGTATACTTCTTTTAGCTTCTTTAAAAGATGTAAGATTATATAAATCAATTACAACACTTATTGCATAATAACATAGATAGATATAATATATATGACAATAACAGCATAAAGCAGGGAAGAAATAGATCTATACTGGAGTAAAATTTTTGTATTATACTGGAACTAAATTACTATTAATCGGAAGTAGATGCTCATAAACTAAGACATAAATTGTAACCCCTGGAGTAACCACTAAGAAAATAACTTAAAAAAAATAGTTTAAAAATAACCATTTGAATATAAAACAATCCCCAAATGTGTCCATCTCCACTTCATCATGTGATTCCTAATTTTTCATTCTCCTTGATAGGCTGGCAGTATACAGAATAGTCAAAGGGTGGACAAGGACGGCATGGCGACCACACATAAACCATGCTTGGAAGGATTGCCCAAAAAGGTTTTGTCCAACTCCAACAAGCAACACACCCCAATACTTACCCATCTTCTTGATGTACCAGTTATTTTCACCTTGAGACCCATTCCAGTACAGGGCCCCCGCTGAGCTCACCAAGGCCATGACCAAGAGGATGCCAAACAACACCAGGATCTGCACGTTGGTCACTTTCTCAACATTCGATCTCTTAAGAGGTGCTTTGGTGGAATTCTGCATGACAACATCTAAAATCAATAAGGGTCACAGAAGAGACTTGGGGGCAAGGAGTAGGGAGAAAAGGAGGTAAGTGACCCATGTTCAACAAATCAAAAGTAAAAGACTAAATTTTTTTGGCCAAATAACCAATGAAATTAAAAAGTGTACCATATTCCTAAAGTCAACAGCTAGTTTTAAATAAAGATGACAGAAGACACACTCTATCATTTTAAAGAACACATTTCAATTCTACATGATTCAACCTGTACTTCTTATGATTACATTTTAGCATAAAATTAGCTACTTTCATTATCTTAGAACACAACAGATTATAAATCATTTCAGTCCAATTTAGAAAACATAAGAATGATGCTAATTCAAGAGAAACTTAAAGATTCTAAATCATAAAATATCTAGAATCTTCAAAGTAACAACATATCTCTACAATTAATATACAAAGAGAGATTTTGAAAGTACACATTTTCCTTCCAACATCTTAAAATTTAATTGAGAAAAAAGACATACACAAACATATACATACATCAATAACGCAAAACAGAACATTAATAGGTGTGAAAATAAATGAATGGACAAAGAATTCATTTGGAAAACTGAACAAGAAACAAGCAGGAAAAGTCAGGAAAGTTCTAGTGGCCAGGAGAAATCTGAATGGAGTCCTGAATCATAAATAGAATACAAACTGGAAGGTAAAAAAAAAAAAGCAAAAAGACAGCCTAACTATCTGTAAACGTAAACATGCACAGCCGGATTTCTCACTGCTGATGGGGAAACCAGCCCAACGAGTTCAGATTCATGAAGGCCAGATTCAAAGGCCACTGCACATTCAGTGGAAAATCGGGGACTATATCCTCTCAGCAGAGGAAAAGTCAATAGAACCGTTTACACTAGGCAGGTATGTACTTTGAAGTCATTTTACAATATTAAAGCTTTTCTGAAGGTAGTTGTGCTGGGCAGGATAATTAATGCCCACCCACCCCTACCCCCAATGATGTCCATATCCTAATACCTGGACCCTATGAATATGTTACTTTACATGGCAAAAGGGACTTTGCAGGTATGATTAAATTAAGGGCCTTGATTTGGGGAGATTATCTTGGATTATTCAAGTGGACCTAATCTAACAGGTCCTTAAAAGCAGAGAAAAGGGGAGATTGTTTCCCAGGTATGGTCAGAGGAAGACAAGACTACAGAAGAATGGTCAAAGAGATGCAACCTTGCTGGCGTTAAAGATGGAGGAAAGGGGCCACAAGCCAAGGGCTTCCAGCAGCCTCTAGAATGCTGGGGAAGCAAGGAACAGATTCTCCTCTAGAGCCTCCTAGCGTGTTCTGTGGAAAGGGATGCTGCCCTGCAGGTCTCCTGGTATCAGACTTCCAACCTACAGAACAACTTTGTGTTGTTTTAAGCTTAAATGTGTGTAATTTGTTATGGCAGCAAAAGGATATTAATACAGTCATACAACAGATGGTAATAACCCACTCCTAGAGGTGAGCAGAGCTTGGATTATATCAGAAAACAGGAAGTGGACAGGGGCCATGGGCACAGGGGTTCTGGTCTGCAGGTCTCCTTCCATGAGTCATGAGATTGCCTCTTTAAAGGTAACACTGATTTGCAAAGATCAGCTGACTTGAAAGCTTCTAGGGCACCAGCTGGTCATAAAAATGGTGCCATGTGCCAAATGTAAGTCAGTACTCTCCTTCACTATTCTTGATTTATCTGATCATTAACAAGAGCTAGGATGAAAATGTCTCTGAAAATAAGAATAGAAATAGTCACAATTTAAAATAAAATCAAGATGAAAATAGGAGGCAATTCCTAAGTTCCATAGAGATGCCCATACCACAACATCACTGAAATTGTTATCTCAATTCTGTCACCAAGCCCAGAAATGCTAGTATTATGGACATGATTTCCTGTGGGGGTGGGGAGTTGAGGAAGTGTTATACTAGCGATTTTGAAAAACTGAGTCCTTTAAGGATCTAAATAGCACAACAGCATTTTCCTTTATATACTCATACTCTTTTCTCCCTTTAGTTCTCTAAATTATTTGTCCTTTAAAGACTTTAAAAAAATTTCTCTAAAATCTAAATGGAAATCCATTAGTAAAAGCTGACCGATCATCAATCAAATACCATCTAAAGGTCGATGGGGACAACACATCACCTCCAGCCTGAGGTCAAGAGCCAAGAAACCAGTTCCAAGCCTGCCTATCCCAGTCTTTTAAAAGTAAAGATGTTATCGGTTTTAATAAAGATTCATTGGAGGCATAGACAGAAAACAATTGACCATAAATGTCATTTCTATGACTCCATTAGTTTACTGATTTCTGATTTTTTCCAGCGGTTAAATCCTGGCCAGTTAACAGGGTGAGGAAAAGTTACCTTTCATCCAACACAAGAGCCCAAAACTTCAGGCTTCCACACGTGTACCTTGTGGGAACCCAAGCTCTGCCCATCCGTTCCCATCAGCTGACCATTTCGACTTACAGTGATGAGCCTGTAATGTTAAATTCCCACTAACATTATAAGTTCTTATATACAATTCTTAGAAAGCACTGCTGCTTCTGAGTAATGGAGTTCTTAACAGAAATAGGCCATAATGTCAGAGTTTTGTAAAAGTTTACATCTGACCTGAATTGTACACACTTCATTTCCTCCTAAGAAAGCAGTCAGTGGAGAACTAGTTAGAAAATGGACTTGGGAGCCAGACTGCCAATGTTTGAATCCCAGCTCTCTCTCTTACTGGGTGTGTAACTTTGGTAACTTACTTAGACACCCTGTGCCTCAATGTCCACATCTAAAAAAAAAATTAGAAATAATAGTATCTTCCTCACAGAGCCATTGTGAGGATCAAATGGGTTAACACATGCCTATTGCTTAGAACAGGGCATGGGCACTAAGTATTTGCTGTAATTCCTGTGATAATATCTGTCTTTCCCATTAAATCAACCAACAGCAACAGTAGACAATGAAGTATTTCTACATGTAACTACACTAAACATGAAGCAAGAGAGCTTTGGAGAATAGAAGGCATTGAGGGGAGAGTCTGAAAAACAAAACAAAGTAGAAGAGCCCTAAAGCAATCGTGTTTCCTCTTTGTGGTCAAGTTATACAAGTACAGATGAAAAATGTTATTTCACAAACAGGATGGTTTCCAGCTATGTGTGTTATACTATATTCCTTTTGGAAACTCATTATTTTTACTTGTTGTTTCAGCCCCAAAGGCACAGCAAGTCCAGCACAGATGTTTCTGGGGCTTTCTATTATTGTGTACTTGAAGAGTCAACATGTAATAACCCTTGCAAAGGGGTTTGTTTCTCACATCTAGGTACAAGGAAATGTGCTCATCACACTCAGGAGATGCAAGCTTCATGAGGCAACAGTGCATACCTTCTCACTAAAGAGACGATGGGATCATTTTAAGTGTAACTTAATTATCTCTTACACCTTAGCTACAAAGCTGTATTACCAAAGTATGAATCTAGAAAAACAGTATTTCATCCTGAGAAAAAAGCCAGTGTACCAGGAATCTTTTAGAGGGGTTAAATTTGTCATGTGCACAACCTGAAAACTAGTCTTGGGCTAGCTCCTTGTGATCTCTTTGTCACTTGATAAAAAACAGAAGTGATCTGTGCTTAGGGGAGCTCCGAAAGTGTCAGACAGTAGATGCTGGCACTGGGCTCAGAAAGTCAGAAAATCCTTACTAGGTGGCAGAGCACTATTTATCAAGATAAATTCTTCACAGACAAGTGCTCAGAAGCAACAAACTTAAATCTTTCCCATCAACACTTCTGAACGAGCGAGGAACCAGCAAGAAGGATGAATTGGGCACATCTCAGACACACTGACTAATCTTAACCCTTCCCAGAGCTTCCTCACAGCCATCGCCCCTCCCACCCACACGCCCTCTGTAACCATCCCACCACACCTGAGGCCCTACCATTCCAGGACCAGCACTTCTCTATGTCCTGGCCCTCCTTCAGAAGCTGGCCTCCTGCCCCCTGCCTTGTCCAGCTGAAGACACTCCCTCCCTAAAGTCCCCTCGAACCGAGGGTGCTCCAGGAAAGACTTGCGCCCCTCAGAATCTGAAGATTATACTATTGAATGTATCTGTGGGATTCAGTGATACTTCTGACACTTTATTTTTCTAATGCCATGTTAAAAACTCACTTGTAAAAGTCATGCCATTTGGCTACACTACCTTCTGCCTCTTCCCTCAGCAAACCTATCATCCTCTCAGTCACTTCCCCTCACGCCCTGAAGACTTGAGCTTTGGCTTATGGTACTGTCTCTTCCCTAGCCCTGCCATTATCCAACCTTCAAAACCACAGCACCAACCCATCCAATGCCTTAGTCTCTGAGTCCTTTTGTCTTCAACATCGAATGGCCTCCATTCACCTCCTACTTCCATGGTTCACTCCCAGGTCCCTCCACTCTACAAACCTTCCACCCCAGAGATTCAAAGAGTGATCAGCTGTCACTCAGCATCTCCAACAATCTTCTTGAACTTCAATGAGTCTCTCAATCCACCTAGTCCTCCCATCTCCCTCCTCTATCTCCACTACATGACCCAGCAGGTGTGCACATTGGGGTCCATCACTTCATCTGTCCTAGTAAGTATTGAACTCTCTCTTCCTACATCATTTGACCTCAAAGAGTGGATCAACACAATAGCCTCCCTTCTCCAAATCCACATCTAAAATGTGCTTCTTAGAATAATTCTTAGTGGCTATCCAACTGACACCCCCAAATCTGGGTTGGTTGACCCTTCTACATACACCCAAAGCACTTTGTAATGACACACATTACAATACTGATCTCTCTACATGGTAATTCCCTACTACCCCTTAGTCTGTGTGGCTCCCAGAGGAGAAGACTGGGCCTTTCACGATTGTAACCACACAGCCGGGCACAAGGCGTGGTACACAGTGGTCACTAAACATTTTTAAATTAAGACATATCGTCAATTATGTGCCATAGAAATTATACAAAAAGGCAGACCAGCCAAAAGTCCAATTCTCATTAATAGCTACCATTAGTAAAATAAGATGACAAGTGATATCAAAGAAATATAAGAAATGACACATACAGACACAGATTTATGCAGAATTTCAAAATTTCCTGACAAAATATGTCATAATATAAATGTGGGATGCAAATATGCAATTAATTTAAAAAACATTAGCAGGGAAAAAGAGCAAAATCATGTTTGATTTTTTTTTTGGCATATGAAGAATAAGCATTAGTTTGAAAATAATTGATTTTTACATTGTCTAGAATTCAGTTAAATTAGACAATTTACTGTAAAACCCTAAGTAATGGGGTGAGGAGCAGAAGTAGTGAGAGCAATAAAGAAAGGACAAGTCCCCATTTAAGTCCAGAAGGTAAAATAAGTTAGAACTGATTGTCCCCCTAAAATCTGGGAAACAAAGACCATTGAGATTTCAAACAAGAGGTAACAAATATCTGATACAAGAACAGAAATCCAGGGGAAACTACAGAGAGAACCAAAATAAAGGCATTTCCTTCCCAAATTTAGGTTCATAGACATACTGGAGCTTCCTAAATGCAACATCTGCATTTCCACTCTCTATGCCATAAAAACAGAAAAAAAAAAAGAAGGGAGGGAGGGAGGGAGGAAGAAAGGAAAGAGGGGACGGGAGAAAGAAAGAAAGGAAGGCTAAAATCGGCATTGTTTTTCAGCACAGAAACGTTTTACCTGCATGAGTTTGGTGTCGTGTCCCGTGTAAACAACTATGCCAAAGACCCACTGAGTATTTCTAAGCTGTGTACCTCTTAATAAGATCTGGTCAGGCCCAAGGGCAACAGGGCTAAAAATAAGAAACAACATTTATATTTAATTATAGTCTGACAAATGAGTATGAGCTTTCCCCCTTAAACATAAACCCACCATAAATCAAATGTTTCCTTTAGTCAAATTTGAACTATTTCACTGAGAAATAGGTTGCCATTAGCTTACTCTAAAAAAAAAAAAAAAAAAAAAAAAAAAAAAAGCACAAAAAGTTTTCTCTTATCCCTTCATCACTACACTACAGGGAAAAAAAAAGTTTTTCCTATAAAAAGTTAGAGGGAATTGTGTATCTTATAACCCTGTTAAGAAACTCAACACCCTAAAAAAAAACAAAAAAAAAACTCAACACCCTAAAAGGAAATTGTTAAAATAGCCAGCAGTTTATTCATTTGGGAAACCCAGTTTATTTCATGCCTGTGGTAAAGGGTGCAGGGAAGCAATAAAGCTACATTATCAAATTTGTCAGGGATGGCTTAATGATTAGATAAAAAGTTGAGTGATAATGTAGAAATCCAAAATGGGAGCCTAGGAATGGCTCTGCACACCAAATGAAAATCAAGGAAGCAGTCACACGTAGTTGTCATGGGTATTTGGGGTAGATCCCCATGATGGGGTCCTTCCCTTTGGGTCTGATCAAAATACCAAGGTGGGAAGCCTTCATCGGTAAGAACCATGCAGGTTAAAGATGGGCAGAGGGTAGAAACTGCACCTCAACATAATGACAAAAAAATGACTCTCCAACAATAAAACAATGCCAAGAGGACAAAGACAACAGAATACAGACAACAGGGCACTGAATATTCTAAAGGAAGACAACAAATATTCTAATTGTTGTTCCTTTCATTCAACTTTCTAAAAACAAATGCTACTTAAAAGAATGCTAGTCAAAAAAAAAGCTTCCTAATAAACATATTAGCTTTTTTACACCTCAGACCCCTGTCTACTGCTTTTCTGAACAATTTTATACAGCCAAAACCATCTCTCCTCCCTGGCAGGTAATATATACAGAAAGAACAGACCAGTGCTGTGAATCTCATTTCAGACCCTCTGGCTGTTTTTCTTAACAAAAAAACAATTATTTCCTTAAATTTAAGGGAAGGTTTAAATTGATTGAAATAGTATTTCAAAAAAAGCTCGGTCTCTCATATCTAAACTCAACATAAAGAAACCTCATTGTTTTGAAATGTTATGAAAACAGGAAACAAACTTATATTTTCCAAAGCACCAGTAATTCCTAGTCCCATTTAAAAAAAGAGAGAAAGAAGGGCCGGCCGAGTGGCTCAGTTGGTTAAGAGCTTGCTCAAGGGTTTGAGCTCTGAGCAACAGCGGTTCGAGTCCAGCCCAAGCTGAGTTGCCAACAGGTGGCAGGATGGCTCAGCTAAAAAAATAAAAAGAGAGAGAGAGAGAGAGAGAAAGAAAAAAAGAAAAAAAACCCACTAATTAAAGGGAAAGTGATACCTTTTCCCATCTACGTTTAAGTTTCCAGTGAAGTCATAGAGGTGGCGGTTGGGCCCTTCACACTCTATAGTTCCAGATAACTTCATCAACACTTCCCTTGTTTGCATATCAGCAGTGTGAGTCAAACCCTAAAATGTTAAACCAAAAGAGGAAATTGAATACAATCTTCTGGGTTTAGGGACAACATTCTACATCCCCACTCTTAATCTAAAGGAAATGGTGAATCATCTAAAATGGAATAACTTGAGGAGGCTAAGAAATCAAACTATTATCGCACAAGATGGACGTTACAGGCAGCTTTTTTACAGACAGCAAACTAATGCAAAAAGTTTCAAAAGAATTCAATGAAGCAGAAAGCTAAGATCCCACCACCGTACTGGAAACATCCATGTTTAGTAACAATACACATACTCAAACACCTCACAGAAAGCATACTTATTAGCTATACTCTAACTCTGGTTGTAAACATAGAATAAAGAATCCCTTTAATACAGTATTATATCTAGCACCCAGTAATTCTTCTTTAAACAGAAAAAATAGTCTAAATCAAATATCTGAGGTAGAAAAGAAAAATATGTGGACAGAATTATCCAAATCAATTTTATGCAGCATAAAATTTAACTGTCAAATGCTTGAAGTGTTTATTGTATTAAAAACTATTCTTTGTTCTAGAATTAATATAACTTGGATGAAGCCCACTGTTTTGACTCTGCCCGCACTGTCAAGGAGTTCCCTTCATAATACAAGGCATGTTCTTCCTGGAGACTCCATTAGAGTTAAGGCATAATCTTTGTGGCAGAACATTTTCTTCTCTAGAAAATGCATTGAGTGGTACATGGGAGGGGGACCAGATTTGCGATTTTGGTCTCCATAACAACACAGGTCATCAAAGGTAACTTTACCTGACGTATTTTAAGGTTCGTCTCCCCGTCTAGATTGGCTGTTTCAACATAACACATTGCCTGAGGTTCACTATGGAGAGAGAGGGAAAAAAGCCAAAGTTAAGTAAGGTTCCCTCCACAGATTCACAGCTCATAGAGTCTCCACTATGGAAACTATGTGTGCTGATCAGCCCTTCAAAATAGTACAGTTGGCCCTTGAACAGCGCGGGGGTTAGGGGCACTGACATCCACATTGTTGCACAATCGAAAATCCAAGCTTATCTTCTGACTCCCCCAAAACTTAACTATCCTCAGTTGTCCCTTGGTACCTGCAGATTGGTTCCAGGACCCCCCATGGATACCAAAATCTGTGGATGCTCAAGTCCTCTATAAAATGGCAGATCAATGCATACAGTCGGCCCTCCACACCCCCCAACTCCCAACCATGAATTGAAAACAGAGCAGGTATTTATTGAAAAAAATCCATGTATAAGTGGACTTGAATAGTTAAACCATGTTGTGCAAGGATCAACTGTATAAACAATCACTTTAGAAGTAGTAATTGAGTAGAAAGACAAACACTTGTCTTTGGGGCTCAATAGCAACACAAAGCTGTTTGCCCAATGGTCCACCCACGTGGGCCCCACATAATGGCTGCTTGATCTCAGGTAGACAGAAACAACTGAGGATGAATGAGAAGGGGTGGGGAAAGGTTAGGGCAAACACATGATGCTTTAGCTAAGACCCAACCAACAGGTGTGAGTGACCCTTAAAGTCTGAGACCTGGCCTGCTCTTCCAGACCTAAAGAGCCTCCCCAGGCCCAGCCTGCATAAACACATCTTTTCCAGAAAATTACAGCCAGAAGGGTTCAGGAATCAAGGCAGAGGCTTGGCAAGCCTTTAGTGCCCTGACCTTTCACTACGTCAACAGGCGAGTTTTTAATCAAAACACCTAATTTTAAGGACAGAAAACTCAAAGAATAAAAACAATCATAGCAGATACTGCTATTCCCAATCTTCAGAGTTAGGCAGCATAATTAATAGTTAAGAGAATTAATGGTTAGGCGAATGGATTCTGTAAACCACTGGCTAAGTTCGAATCTCCTGCACTACCTTCACTGGCTACATGGCTTTGGCAATAGTTCAATCTCTCTCAGCAGGCTGCTTGGCACAAAGTACAGTCTCAAGCACTAATGAGCATCCTGCAAACATGACATCAGCTTGGAAAAACAATCTCATATTCCAACCAGGTTTCCTGAGGGCCACAACTAAATTAGGCCCCAAACTATCAAGTGGTCCACATTTTACTATTTCTAAGAGTCTGTTTGTAACCAATCATTAGGAACAAACACGAATCCTGCCCTATGTACGTGGTGCTTTCACCCCTCTACAGGCCTGTGGTCTATTTTTAAACCTTTGATCTTAAGCAGAAAATTCATGTTAAGGCTTAAAATCTAATGTGATCACATACAATAAAAGAAACACTGTTTGCCATCAAAGAAAATGCAGACACTATGAGCACCTATGATTCCCAACAGGGATGTAGGAAATGTTAATGTTAACATATTGTTTAACCTTGAACTCAAGGTTAGAAGTTTATTCTTATTCTAATTTTGGCATTCCTTCTTTGATATATAATTACACGTATCAAGAAAAGTCAAGGACTGTGTTGTCCATTATTTTCGCCACTTAGTGATGATACCTTTCTGGCACAAAACAACTTACAGAACATGGCAATGATACTTGGGTAAAAAGGGAGCAAAATGTGGATGAGTGAAGAGGAAACACCATGTGCCGGTCATGTCTATGCTGAGAAAATTCCCGTGGTTCTCTGAATAGCTAGTAAAGGGAGGTACTGGGTTCCGCGGGAAAGGCAGCTGGCAGGACCCAACAGGAGACAGGATCTAAGTCTCAGATATGCTGCCACCTGGAGGTTACTGAACGAATCACTCCACTGCTCTCGAATGTCCCTGCAACTGAGGAACGGCCCTGAATAGCCAGCCATAAGACAAAAATGAATCACAAAATGTAAAGAGGTCACAGAAAGCACAAAGGAATAAATGGGAGACAGAAAATTTAGGATTAAGTCAGTAAAATGCAAATGACAGGTTATGGGAGAATAGGCCAGAGAGAGAAGGCTGGTGACTCACGGTACAAGGGAAAGGGTGGCACTAGGTTTGGCAGTCACCATTTACTATTTCATTGTTTTTAACATTTCATAAAATGTGCCCACTGTAGCATAGCTGACCTGGAGGAGAGCAGGACCATGTCTGCTGGAAGATACTGCCCATTGATGACCTTCACAATGTCTCCCACCGTCACCTAGAAAACCAGGGACAAGGACAGAGAAGCATGAAAAAAAAGAAAGCACAAATGATGACAAAGGTGGTTAAATATATGAAGAAAGATTACTATATAACTATGCCATGAAGTTTAAGATGGAGGAGCCCAAATTCTTCTGCTTGCCGAGAACAAAAGAAAAAATCTTTCAGTATAGATAAATGGTGCTATTGTCTCTTTGCAATGATGCTGAATGAAAAAGAAAAAAAAACAAAAAAGAAAGCGAGTGGGAAAGATGAGTCAGAACTATCAAGGTCTCATTTTCTTATAATTATGCATCCACTTATAAATCCCACAGCTTCCACTGGAACAACTCCACAGCTGTACCCAGTCAGGTAGTGTGGGTAAGTAAGTGCACAGCTCTGGGTTCAAATCCACTGGCCATACATCCTCCTTATGAGTTGTGTGTAATCGTGAGCAACTCATGTAAACTCCGTGTGCCTCAGTTTTCTCATCCATATGAGGTCAGACAATTAAGTTTGCAAAGTCATCCTCGAAAAAGTGCTACATACCTCATTGCTGAATATCACTATGGTCACCTTTGAAGTACTCCCCTTAGAAAAGCTATGCACTGACGCCAGCGCCTAGTCCACCCTTCAAAGCAATTTTGGAACTCTTTTCCTATAATGGCCATCAGAGCTGTTGTCATATTACCCTTGATGTCCTGAATGTCATCAAAATGTCTTTCTTTCAATATTTCCTTTCTCTTCAGGTAAAGAAAGAAGTCAGTAGGGGACAGATCAGGTGAGTAGGGAGGGTGTTCCAATACAGTTATTTGTTTACTGGCTAAAAACGCCCTCACAGACAGTGCCATGTGAGCTGGTGCATTGTCGTGATGCAAGAGCCATGAATTGTTAGCAAAAAGTTCAGATTGTCTAACTTTTTCACTCAGCCTTTTCAGCACTTCCAAATAGTAAACTTGGTTAACTGTCCAGTAGGTACAAATTCATAACGAATAATCCCTCTGATATCAAAAAAGGTTAGCGACATCGGTGCAATAAGTTTGTGAACTTAATTGTTAGACCTCGTATAATGAGGTCAACAGCACATATTTCATGGGGTTATGGTGAGGATCAATTGAACTAATACAAGTAAATTTTCTCCATTTTAGAAATGCAGAAGCTGAGGTTCAAAGTGATATAACTTGTTCAAGGTCACACTGCCAGTGAGTGTGTTGGAACCCAGATTCAAAACTGAACAATTTGGCCAGTGGTCTGATTAACAGACAATACTAGATTCACCCAAGAACAGTCCATCTAAAAGGTCCCCTGGATATATACCACATAAAACAAAAAAAAAATTGTACTCATATAGCTTCAAAAAACTGCCAGAAAAAAGAGTCATGGTCAAAGTCAGAGACCACCTTGGGAAGCAGACTCCACTGGACAGAAGACCCTAAGCCAAAGAAACAGGCCCTTGTCTGAAGAACATGAGTGCCATGGTCAAGGGTCTATAAACCCTGTAAATAACATCACAGAAACATGGGGCTGGATGAAACCTGGGCTTTCATGTCAGGCAAGGCCAGGCTCAAGTCCAAGCTTCACAGACACACTAGCTCTGGATCTTGACAAGCCCTTCACCGCTCTGAGTTCCCGTGTCCTCACTTATAAAGCAGGGACATACCACCACTGACCTGGTAGGGCTGACATGTGACGAAGGAAGTATGTGCAAGCACCTGGCATGAAACAGGCCCGCACTGTCAGCCTCCACCAGCGTGAGTGTAAATGAATGGGCACTGTGAGTGTGAAAATCAAAGATGGCAGAATTCACTCACGGCACAAGAAGAAAAGCCATTCCTAGTGCACTAACAATTTCAAAACTCAAAATGGGCACTAGGTTTTCTGTTTCTTATTCTAATCTCTGTTAGTATTCTCTTAGAAATCAAGAATTTCACATGATGTGATATTTGTGAAAAGCTACTGGATCTTGCAAGCTGGGAGAATGGCCTTGGCAGGGGCCTAGATTTAATTTTCTATAAGAAAAAGGAAGGTTTACTGAAAGGTATCCTACTAGTGCTGTGAATTACTTATCAAAGTGTGTGGGGAAGTCTAAGGAATTGGGCTCAACATAAGGAAGGGTGGTAGAAATTAAATTCCAGAACCACTGTACGTTGGAAGTTAGTGTCCAATTTTAAGGCCAAAGGAAGGCATTTGATTGAAGTATATGCCATAATGAAGAAAAGTCAAATAAATGCAACAGAGCTATGTTAAAAATCATCAGCACAAAAGCAAGGAATACCTATGAAAATTGAAAATGGTTTTTAAGTGTAAAAATGCATATTTTATGTGAATAGTTTAATTACCTAGAAAAAAAATCAGAAGAAGCAATTAGTTTGAAAAAACTAGAAAGAACAATTAGTCATGTTTTGAAAAGAAAAAAGGCAGTGGATTTTTTTTAATTCATAGTGGAAGGACAAGTGAAATTATGGATTTCTCCCACCTTCATTATCAAAATAAAGAAACATTTTATATCCCAGTAACGAAGAACTAAGAAGTTTCATGTACATGAGAAACTACTTGGAATTCTGTTTGAAAATGGTTTTCCATTTGGGGTTCTTAGGCCTGGTTGTCCCCCCTGTGTGTGAAACTACCTAGAGCAAGAATTCTTCAGGTGGAAAGAGACCCTGTGAGACCCCTGAATCCACTCTGGCCTCAGAGGATTTCTCAAGTTTGAAGAATAAGCCCAAAGTCTTCTCAAAGTCAACCAAAGCTGTTGACATCCATCCCAGAGCTGCCTCTCAGCATGCACCGGTGATTCAGCTATAGCCTGGGGATCACTGACGGGAGTTCAAGGCATCAGATGGAGCAATTATTGCTTTAGGAAGCTTAAAGATAGCCGACTGCACCTTGCCTGCCATCTCTGGCCTCTGCTCCCACTGCCCTCTCACCACCTGTCCCCATTCTGAGCAGTTCTGCAGATGTGCCTGCAGATACCTCCGAGTCTCAGCCTGTCCCTCTGTCTTAAACTGGTTACCTCCTGTTCATCCTTCAAGAGAACACTAGCACATCTCATGAGGGAAGCTTTCCCTCCAAGATGCCCCCAGAGCACCTGAAACTGCCCCCACACTGAGCTCAGCACCTGCACTGCACGCTATTTAGCTGCCTGTCACTTCCACGACACCAGTGGTTCTGCAGTGTGGTCCCCAGACCAGCAGCATCAGCCTCATTTGGGAACTTGGTAAAAATGCAAATTCTAGGGGCCCCCACCTGGAACTAGTGAATCAGAACAATAAGAATGTCTGCAAGTGGGGCCCAGCTCCGTGTTGCACCAGCCCCTCAGGTAACTGGGACAATCACTGGAGAAAACTCCTTAATGGCAGCGTTAGGCTTTACGATATTTCTTTGCATCCTCAATGCCTAACACAGTCTCTGGTACGTGCTGAGAGCTCTATTTAAATAAACAAAGTGCATTTTCAATGGAAATGAAAATGCATGTGGCAAAGCATATAACAGGTGTTTGGTTTAGGGTTTGGGTTTTTTGTTTTGTTTTTTCCTCCAAATAAGTGTGGGAAACAGTAATAAGCTTTAGGAGTCTGAAAGGCCATCAACCCCTGGGCCCCGAATCAGAATTCAGAAATCATCACTCTACTTTTGCTGTTTCAAGTAGTGTCAACATCCCAAATCCACATGGCTCTCCACTCCAGCCAGTATTCATGCCTTTTTGGGGCAAGAAACAGGCCTTTCCAAAGTGCCATGGGAGTCCTTGCATTCCTATAGCACCGGTAGTGTTTCTACTCTCTGTGAAGTTCATAATTTCCAACCAATAACCAAGAACCACTCTACTTCCAAGTGAGAGGGAGGTCAATTAATACTTGCAGTACGAGATTTCTGGATTGCTACCAAGGTTAAGGTGTTATCACGAAACACTAAAAAGGGGCTCCTATAACAAAGTGAAAACAAAACAAAAACTAAAATGAAGGCTGCAGTTACTGTAACACAAGTATTTTGCAGATGAAAAGATCACAGAGGCATTTTAAAACAGTGCTTACTAAATGTTTAGCAAGAGAAACTATTGTAAGTTACAGTTCTAAAAAGTAATTTGCTTTTGAAATCATGTTAATCAGCTTTGAATCCTGGAGTAATGAGAGCTATCCCAAGAAACATCTTGTGACTGTTAAGAAAGTCCAGCGAAAATGGAGACTCACTTCAAAAGCTAATTTTATCAGATACAAGAAACCAAGATGGCACACCATATTTCTTCTAACTTTTCTCTTCATCACTGTAAACAATCAGAAAACCACAGTATTTTCAGACTTCGTGCCTCCAGGACCATGGGGGCAAACCTTTCTCGCTATTGTAAAGTTAAGAGCAGTCACCACTAGTCACACCCAACCACCCCTGCCTCGGAATTGAAATGGGATGGTTTCAACCACTACCCCACCACTTTATATTTCATGGTGATCATAAACTCAAAACTCTTTCCACCAAAAATGTTAGAAGTGAAAATCTCAACTTCAAAAAAAACCTTTTAAAAAATGGATTTAGGTTAAGAGAACAGAAGACCAGAGGAAATGTTTCTTGAATTGGATTTAGAAAGTAGAAAATGCTTTGAGATTTCAGAACTATCCACCAGAAGCAATGAACTTCAAAATGAACTGACACAGTGAGCACCTTCTAGAAAGTGCAAGGAACAGAGTAAATACGCATCACTCCTAAGTAAAACCTTGTGGGGAAACTCCTCAATGTAAAACATACATTCAATGAAGACAACATATGTCTTAACACAAACTTTATACTGTAATCAAGACTAGCAATTAATTACAAGTCTCCAACCAATACTTTCTTGTATATCTTTAAAATTAGTGTTTACCTCTTTCCACATAATGGTTTGCCACATACCATTTCTTAACACTGAAAAAGAAAAAAAGAAAGCACCTGTTAATCCTGGTGATAATCAAAATAAAATCAGCTTTCCAAAATCCACAAGGCTCATTTTAAAATCCCACTTATTAATTCCAACACACCATATGCTTAGAGATAAAGGTATACTATCACCACTCCCCAAAACACAGCCCCAATCTATGTACCTATGTACCACATATACATTAATGCATCCATAGAAATACAGGTGTATGTATGTAAGTTAAATCTATTCAGATTTATCCCAGAAGAAAAAAAAATCACCCTGCTATTACAAGATTTACAGAAAACAAACAAAGAAGAACCAAAAAGATTAATAAAACACCCACAACACAGAGCTAATATTCTAGAAGTCAATACAATAAAAAGTAGACAGAGGTAGGGAGCAATTATAAGCCAAGGATAGGAATGCTTGGACTTTTTTAAATATAAAATATGTCCAGCTCCTGAAAACTACAACCTTTTTCTAAAACTCTAAAATACACAAATCCCATTCAAATCTTAATTGCCAGGACTCACATTTTGTTGCATTTTTTTTGGGTCATTTTGCTATTTCTTTCAAGTATGTATAAATCATTTTCCCCAATTTATCCAAATATCATCAACTACTTATTTAAAATTCCTTAACTACAGGTAGGTCTTATTCTTAGGTATTTAGTGGAAAAAGGGGATCAGCTTGGTATCGTACCTATTGTTTTCTTTTTGTTAACTGCATTGTCGGCCTTATGTCGCTTCTGTTACAGAAAGAAAAAAAGTTCTTAGATTCAGAAGTTCCAGATGAATAATTGGAACCCGCGAACAATAAGATCAGGAGAAAACAGGGGACAAGGATGCCAGCTGCCAACAACACTGAGGCTGTAAACTCCAGTTCAGTGACTGGTGATCGAGCAGCGCTTGCTGCATTCAGTGGACAAGCGCAGTCCATGGAGATGCCATCTCACCTGGTTTCAATGATTGTGTTTTGGTTCTAACAACAAACAAGCCCTTGAAGTATGAAACGTCTCCCTCCTCTTTGTTTTTTATCATAACGAAAGAATTATTCTGGATGATAAACCCAACAACAACAATTGAATTCATTCTCTCCATAAAGAACTTCTGGGGCAAAATAACTATTGCTTTGATTTGTGTTAATTACATGTATTCGTTTACCTATTCCCAGAAAAAAGTGTAGGATGGTGTGATAGAGACTGGAAGTGGGAGCAAGGGAGGGGAGAGAAAGAGCAGAGAGAGCTGGAAAGATGCTAGAGAGAAAAAAGGAGAGAGTATGAATATGGTTGAGCTGATGAACTTGGAGATATACTGAGAGGAGCATGAGACAGGAGAAGATTATTGTAAAATGACCTCGGGCACAGCCAGCACAGTGATGCTACGCTAGACAGCAAAAGGGTCCTTCATTTGCCACCCAAATTAGCAAGTTCTAAAGGAGGGTGTAGGGAGCATCAGTGATAACAGATCAAAGGGGCTCTAGAAAGCTCATAGTAGAAAACACAGTTTGAACTACTTCTGTGTCATTATATAAATAGTAAGGACACTGTATGTACTTGTGCCCTCCCAAAACATACCATCACGAACCTTGAAGGGCTAGTTAAACTACAAACCAATGTCCTGTCTTAAACAGAAAAAGCCCAAAGCGACAAATTAGTTATAAGTTCATATTCAGCAAATGTTTTCATTATCGGAAAGCAAAAACTTACAAAATCTTCTACAATCTCTTTGATGCCTGCAATTGTTAAAATAATGATCAATGGCACCAGGGTGGTATATCTTCCTGTTGGAGATACATCTGGAATTTGCTGAAAGATAAGAGACCAAAAGAGGGAAGTTGACAAATTAAAATACTCTTGATGGAAAAGAAGAAATTATGACACCACTCACTCTTGCATGGTTCTGTTCCATTTCTGTTACACCAAAATGATTACCTTATTTCTTAAAACTAGCTAAGTGTGTTACACGTTTTTAAAATTTTATTGTTATGTGTAGAACAGAAAAAGGGTTAAAAGTATGACCCTCTCACCATTTTTCCCTGCCTCTTTTATAGTAATTGCAATTTTCTTTAAGGCATACCTAAAGGAGTCTGCTTTCATGCAAAGGTAGTGTTTGTTCATGCAAATAACAACTGGATGAAAAAAGCAAATTACATTAGCATATTATGACACTTTTTCAGCTAAGGGACCTTTCAGCAAAACCTCATTTTACATGTAATTATGGTTATGAATTTTAAATAATTTTTGAAGAAATATTACCTGCAATAAGGCAATGAAGAGGAAGAAGGCATTAGCAGCTCTTCTAATCTGCTCATACAAGAATCGAGGTAGAAATGTCAACACGCTGTACTTGGCCGTACTGTAAGTACAAAGAAAAACCCCACTATCAGCTATAGATGTAAATTATAAAAAAAAAAGTTTCCAAAATGTTGCAAGTGATTTTAAAAACAAACCATTTCAAAATGCAGGACAAGTAAATTGCTGTGCTGGCCCTGTTCTACAAAGCTTATTTTCAGCCTGCTTATTATGTGTAGCCTTCTTCTGTTTAAGGTATTAAATAAATGCATGACAAACAACATGAAAACCATTTATAAAACAGTTCAAACTTAAAGAATATGATGCTTGAAGGAATATCACTGAATTAGCTAGAAAATCTTACATGGAGTCCCTACTCACTTATGGAGCCCTATGTGGTAACAAGTCACCATAAAATTCTGCCAGACAGAATAAAATAGCTGACATTAAGGTCATTAAAGAGAAGGAGAAAATACATCAAACTCATGTATGCGATAGCTCATAGTACCAAGTTTTCTTAACTGCAGCTTAGAGGGCAAGGTTAAATGGAACATCATGCATTCCTTTATGGTAGCGCTGGCCATTGAAATAAAGCAACCAACATTAATCAGTAAAGGAAATATGAAAATTCACACACTCTTTATGATGACTTTAGAAAGCACCTTATAAGATAGTTTGACTATAACATTTGAACCCAAGATTCCATCTGTATAAAACACACACACAGAAATACAGGTGGCATATTGATCCATCTATGTGTGAACATTTCCCACTTGAATAATTGGGAAATTCCCTGAGTGTGCTTAAGGGGACCCAATGTATCTGAAGGCCATGAAGGTAAAGGTTTAGGGAGGAAAGAAATCCCGTTTGAGTCAAGAAACCAAAGGTTGAGGAGCGGGGCAGGGGAGGAAAAGCATACTAACGTTTAGTCTAGTTGAATTAGAGAAATAAGTCTAAAATATTTTCATCCTGAAATAGAATCAACATAATCAGTAATTTAGAGAAAATGACATCCATCCAGGAGATGGCTACTGTACAACATTAAAATAATTACCTTACTATACAACCTTATGTGTCCTGTTACAGAATTAAACACATAAAAATACAAACAGCCAAAGGCAGCACCCATCAAAATCATTCTACCAGAAGAGTTTATTAAGGTCAGTGCTTCTCAAACTTAAAGATATATATGAATCTCCTAGGGATCTTGTTAAAATGTACTGCATTAGAGTTCTCCAAAGAAACAGAACCAACAGGAGTGTATATACACAGGTAGAGAGAGAGATTTACTTTAAGGAATTGGCTCACAAACCTTGGCAAGTCAAAAACCTGCAGGATGGGCCAGCAGCCTGGAGACCCAAGGGAAGATCTGATCTTGTCATTCAAGTCTGAAGGCCATCTGCTGGCAGAATTCCTTCTTGCCCAGGGAAGTCAGACTTTGTTCTAGTCAGGCCTTCAACTGGTTGGACAAGGCCCACCCATGATGGAGGGCAATCTGCTTTACTCAAAGTCCACCAATTTTATGTTCATCTCATCCAAAAAACACCATCATAGAAACATCTAAAACAACATTTGGACACATATCTGGGCACCACGGCCCAGCCAGGTTGACCTAAAATTAACCACCGCATACATATTCTGATTAAGTAGGACTGGAGAGTTTGCATTTCTAAACAGTTCCCATGTGAGGCCAATGCTGGTCCAAGAACCACACTTTGTCCAAGGACAACTACCCTTGAGGATGTAGATTTGTTCAAATCTCCTGTCTGAAGTCAATCCAGCTAAACACTATCTATACAAAAAGGCTGGGAGACAGTTACCATTCACTGTACCAGGGAAAGACATTTACCATTCACTGTACCAGGTGAAATGTGCGAATGAAGTCACTTTTCAGCAGAAGAATTTGTTCCCCAAGGTGAATTAGTCACCCCCAAAAGATTCCCACTCACACTCAATGTGTCATCGTCCCCTGTCAGGGTGGCTGTTCACAGCAAGGACAGGCAGAGGTTGCAAGCGAGTCCAGGCATTTATCGAGTCTTAGAGCCTGGGGAACCGGGAGACATGACCGGGAGAAAACAAATGTTTCCTGTGGTTCACTCAGTTTCCTTCTAAACATCTACCGGACTAGCATTTTCTGATATTGAGTGACATGAAGAATGACCAGGGGCTTGTCAAAAATCCATCCGTCCTTCAACATATATTTAGTGAGCCCTATCTGTGCCCTAGGCACCATGCTAGACACTGCAGGGAATCAACTGGTACAAAATGCATACCCTCAAGGGAGAAATAAGATTTTAGAAAATACATAGCAAGATAGATGGTGATGAATACTGTGGAGGAAAATGGATCAGGGGAGGAGGATACAAACGAATACACTGGTGGGGACCGGGATAAGGGATGTTATTTTCAATGGAGTGATCAGAAAATGTTTCAGTGAGAAAATGCCATGTGAACTAAGCCCTGAAGGCAGTGAAGAAGCAGGAAGGCGCCCCATGGATACACAGGGAAGAGCAAGTGCAGAAACTCTGAGAGTGAGAGGTCCTGTTGGTCCACCTGTTGGAAGAGCAATGAGGGGGCCAGTGTGAGCAGGAGAGACCAATGTGGATGTGGTCAGCACGGGAGTGGCCAGTATGGCAGTGTGGGCAGGGCCAGTGTGAGCAAGGGGGAGCAGTGTGGGCGGGGCCAGAGTGGGCAGGGGCAGTGTGGGTGGGGACAGTGTGGGAGGGGCCAGTGGGAGCAGTGTGGGCGGGCTACATGGAGAAGCAAGGAGAGAGACCACAGGGACCAACTTAAGCCTTGCAGCTCAGATTCACACACTGGCCTTTTTGTCTTCAGGAGATGGGATGCCTCCAGAAGATTCCCAGGAGAAGACAAGATATGATAGCAACAGCAACGTGCAAACCTGTCCCCTGAGGAACCTGACTCAGGAGAGGTGGGACTTGGTTATATGTATGGTGGACCTGCTCCCCTTGGTAACTCTTAGGATCGGGCAAGTATGGCAAACATCCCTTAGACAATAGGGCCTGACAAAAATGTGTGCCTGGGGCTATCTGCCTGTCACAAATCACAAAGCACTCCAAAGTCTGATCTCCACAATGTAGCACAAAACAAGAACCCAGAGATGATGTCTGAGTATGATTTTCCATCTGTGAGAAAAATCGAAGTTGACAACTGTTCTCCAAAGGCAAATCCAAAATGCAGGAGCCGCTCAAAGTGTGACTTCCCCTTAAAACAAGCCACCAGAAACCCAGAAACTAAACTAGCTTAACACTTATCTTCGAAATGTGGGCAGTAAATCCTCATTGAGGTGGACAGACAGCCCAAAGCAATCATCATTGTTTTTATTCTCCTGCACCACGTGGACAAATACATTTCTTGTGTGTGTCCAATGAACAGTAAGTGTTCAATACTGACTGCTCGAGTGGAGGGCCCTTTAAACCTCCCCACAAGAGGCTGACTGTGTGAGCTGAGCCGGTGCTCCATGATCATGTTCTGGAAATCTTCCATTCTACCCAGGTCCCTGTAAGATGCCATGCACCCTTTTCCTCTCAAAATAGTCACTCGTCAAGGAATTCTGGATTAATTGGAGATAGAAGACAAGAAGACAATGCAATGTCCTAAGGAGGTTGTTCATATTTTCATAAGCAGTTTACTTCATTTATCCCTGAAGAGTACATTAAACTAACTCACAAAAAAGAAGAGGAGTGATATCACTAAATGCAACCCCCTCACCCCCACGCAGTGGGCCCTCTGCCACCCACATTGACGATGACGTCCCGCTGATATCGCTGCACCCCTGGGAGTCACCCAAAAGGATGTGCCAATGGACCGCAAAGCCAAGGGCTCTCCCCATCTCACACGGACTCTGGATGCTTTGCCAGTCATCGCTCCCAAATTATTTTCTGGAAATCCCCTCAAATACAAAAGTTCCTGCTGACAAACAGGGACTGTCTATCTTAAACGATGACCACCTCACTAGAAATGTTCACTTCATTTTGCTAAACTCCTGAAATGTCACCAGTTACAAATAAAAGATTAATAAGCTCACACTGACATTTTTATTTTTCAACACTTTTCCTCTCTCATAGCCTAATTCATACATTTGGGGGGAAGTGTTGGATACTGCCTTATCCCAGAAGGAAGTCTTTAGACCCAGCCGGGTACTTTGAGTACTGAAATTCTTTGTAGCACCTTCTTATGGCTCATGCAGGCTTTTTCAACCAATTCTTTACAGTATACATCCAATGAAAAAATGGGTTGGGTTTTAATCAATCAGCTTATAAATATACCTTTAAACATAAATTCATAAATTAGAGACACCCTATAATTCCTATTAAATGCATGTTGTATTCCTATTATATTTATAAATTGTTTTTGGTTTTTGTTTTTTTATTCAGTGAGCTGTGGACATGAAGCAGTTTATATCACAAAGAAATGCAAGCTGAGAAGAAGATAATATTTGGAGCACAGAGCATGCTGCCAGGCAAATCTTTCACTGTGCATAACTCTTAGACAAACAGTTCAAAATGCAAGACATTGGGTGTTCGTGGCTAACATCTTTATGCATAGCACTGCTGAAAAGTCGGTTATTTTCAATTGCTTTACAAGAAAACTTGTGAACTTTATGATAGAATCAACTAAAATGAGTTGTGAGATTCTTATTTAATTTTGCGCTTATTTTCAATAAGATTCTCTATCTTCAATAAAAAGAAACAACAAATATTTATTATGAAAATATCTGGAGTAAAGGCAAACGAGTATAGAAGTGATTCAGGCCCCATTCCACAAGTGCCCCCAAAGCAAAGCAAAACAGATCAAAATCTACTGCATTTAGTTACAATACTGCTGGCCCTTCACTCAGGATTCAATATGGTCTTTCCAAACCCAGAAATGAACCCTATCAAAGGGGAAGGTTTAAGGCTGTCCTAGGCGTGTGTGTGACTTGCTACAAGGCACACAAGGACTCTAAAATCAAGTATCTACATACAAGTGCCTGATGCATCCTGCTCATACTCTCCAAGTCTCTGGTCTCAGACCAGGGGCAGTGGTACCGCTAGCAGCAAGAGGTCATCATAACTGGTCCAAAAGGTCACTTCCCAAGCAGGCAGAGTATAGGAACTATAACAATGAGCAAGATCTATGTGGGATGCCAGACTAAAGCACACAAATTGGGAGACTAACAGGAGGTGAAATGAAGAGTACACAGAGTTCATGAGTGTAGAACGCACAAAAATTTCATTTAGGTCTGAATATAAAAAGCAAGACTGTCAGTCTTTTGTGCTGCAGAGTCGAAGGAGCTTGTAGATGTCAAAAACCCAAGGCAAGCTGTATCCTTTTATTTTTGTG
The DNA here is from genome assembly GCF_001890085.2 of Hipposideros armiger. Taxonomy (NCBI): domain Eukaryota; kingdom Metazoa; phylum Chordata; class Mammalia; order Chiroptera; family Hipposideridae; genus Hipposideros; species Hipposideros armiger. The sequence continues at coordinate 2,062,944 of NW_017731510.1, read as the reverse complement.
AATTTCTCACATTATTGCCATCTTTTATATTCAAATGTTTTCTAATAGAGATTTTTCTGTTAAGTTTTGTGCACTTTCCGGTATGCATGATAAACTAACTATACAGCTCAAAATTTTCATGAAGTGGACACACCCATGTAGTTATCGACTTGAAATGTAATACAGAGACATGAGGGATACAGTCTCTATGGCAGAGATTCTAACAGCAATAAAGGCCCTGTCTAAAGGGCACCTAGCTTCTGATTCCCATTGTAAAATGGACACACCCATTCATCACCCCTGCCCACTTAGGCACCACTTAAGGAACAGGAAAAAACGTAAAAATATACAGCCACATTTTTAAAAACTAGGGATGGAATCATTAGCCATGGAGATTTTTTTGCCCCTAAAATAGATGCCTTTCTGCTTTTGGCAAGAAAGTTGCCTCCATGCCTCTAAGATGCCTCTGAGTGTGAGCTGCAGCAGGACAGGAGCCTACAGAGGGGACGGCAGCCTGAGGAAGGGCCCTGGACCACATGCAAGGCAGGGAGAGCAGGTCCTACTTTAGAATTGTTTTCTGGGAAGATAGGTCAATCCATTTCTAACAGAGTAATTCAGTTATAATAAGAGGATCACTGCATTAGTCAGGGTTTTCCCAAGAAATAGAATCAATAGCATACATATGTAGAGGTTTAGTATAAATGAGCTCTCACAATTATACAGTCTGACAAGTCCCAAGATTTATAGTCAGCAAGATGGAGATCCAGGAGAGCAATGCTGTAGCCCAGTCCAAAAGCAGGACAAAGATGATGTCCCAGTTCTAAGGCCATCAGGCAGGAGAAGTTTCCTTTTACTCAGCCTTTTTGTTCAACTGATTAGATGAGGCCCACTCACACTAGAAAGGGCAATCTGCTTTACCCAGTCTACAATTCAAATGTTAATCTCATCCAAAAGCACCCTCCCAAAAACACCCAGACTAATGCTTGACCAAATATCTGGGCAGCCCGTAGCCCAGTCAAATTGACACATAAAATTAACCATCACTGTCACCTATTCGCCAGAACCTCAGTAGTGTCAGAGTGGCCTGTGGACAGGAAGAGGGAGGCTTCAGCCTGCAAAGTAGGGGAGGCTCATAAGGTGGAGACGCCAATGATGGAAGAGGGACTGAGGCAAAGGTGGAAAGTGAAGGGAAACATTGAAAGTCTCCTCACAGAGCAGCTGACCCAGGAGATCAGGGTTAAAAGTGTGGAGAAGCTTCATGAGATAAACTATAGAGAACTAAAAGCAAAAGGCTTTTAAAAAGCAGCATTGCTCCTTTCTCACAAGCCCTCTTCTCCGGGCTGCACAGGAACCTTACACAGCCAGATTGCTACACCAATGGCCAGAGATCCAAAGATTATTCCCTGGACAATCATTGAAAACTCACAGAAAGATAGAAAAAAACCCAAATCCTCCACATACTCATGTCTGAAAGTCATTCCCCTAAAAGTAAAGCTTGCTATCTGACCCATACTCAGAGCACCCCATTATTCTTCTATGCTCTCTCTCCGGAAAATTACCAGATGTGTGTGGAAAGTTCCCACTATGACAAAGAGATTCAAAAATGAAGACAGAAAAAAGGAAGACTTGAGGAAACAATGCTAACATCCTCAGAATTATAAGATGATAATACATTCATATAAAACAAGAATAAAATGCTGTTTTTAAAAAGCAACAGAGTAAAAGAGCTATTGGGGAATTAGAATTATGACAGCCTAACATGATGTAATCATAGTAGTGAAAAATAAGAGTGAACTCCCAAAAAGCTGAACAAAAAAACAAGATCAAAATGTAAAAGAAAAGAGTATAAATATGAGAGTCAATATCCAACCACTTAGAGTTTCACAAAAACCAGAGAAAGAGAACACTTTAAAATATATAAGAAAATTTCACAAAACTCTAAGAAATAAGGTTTCTGGTTGAAAGGCTTTACTAAGTACCCAAAGCAAGACAATTATACCAAATTTTTGAAATTACAGAATATATAATTTTTAAAAACCCACAAGTTCATAAAAACAGCTTATTTATAAGGGAAAAATCAATATGACATTGAACTTCTTAATAGCAACACAAACAGCTAGAGCAACACTTCATATTTCTATACCTAGCCAAACTATCAGACATTTAAATTTACTTTCATGTAGTGTTCCTACTTATTGCAAGGTGTGCTTCAGTAATACTAGAGGTTACTCAGTAAAGAAAACACACACACACACACACACACACACACACACACACAAAAACAAACAGGGAATCCAACTCAAGAAGGCAGCAAGAAAGTTCTGGGATGGCCACTTTACAACACATCTTCAAAATAATCAGCCTACCTGGGAAGGAAGTCTTCAGGGGAGAAAATAGTAGAACTGAGAGATTATTCTGAGAGATTAATTTTTTAATATATAAGAGATACTTTGTAGTATAAGTATATAGTAATCTGATGGAAAACGTAAGAATTGATATGTAAAAAAAAATTGTTCCCATAGAAAAATGAGGCAGGAAAAGCAAATTACACCAGAAAAGAGACAAATGTAACATACTATTTCACTACTTGGCCCTAAGGTAAGTAAGTTAAATCTTCATCTACAAGAGAATTCAGAGAGAGCGTTTCTAGAACTATGGTGGAAAACACCAAAATAACTAAAAACAGAAAGAATTCAAAGTGGTGGCCTGTGGTGGAACAGAATCAGAATGGGAGAAATGAAGCTGATTTTATTTTCATAAGCTTCCATACCATTTAAACTTTTAACTACCTATGAGTATTATTTTAATAACTTAATATTTTAAATAAAAATTAGCTTGTATATACAGATGTAACTGCAAAGAGGCTGTCAGATCTTTTATTTTTAGCTAATTTCAGGAATGGTCATACATAAGGAGCTGTTTATTAGAACATGAAATTAGAATAAAGACCTATTTTATTCTTATGCTACTTCCCACCACAAGAAGATCTAGTAACCACTCATATCCAGTATTAATCCCTGTAGTCACTTTCTCTGCCAGCAACATCTGGGCCCTAGGCCATGGATAAGGAAGGGGAATTCTAGGCCCTATATGAGTCTACCAAGAAACAAACATTAGTATAACAGTTGGCGCACAAAAACTTCATACAGTCATTCCTTTGAGAATAGCAGTCTGGCTTTCAACACAGGAATCTCTACCCTGTAACTCAGCCCACAGGAAAAATGAGTCAAGTTCTTCCCTCTTAAATGGGAATCACTTTATCCTGAAGAGCATTTACTCTCAAATTCTCTTGCTTCCTTTAACCCTCTGCCAAATTCCTAAAACATCTTCTTTTCTTCTTTTTATCAAACCACATCCTTTCTCTTCTTCCCAGCCAACAGCCCAAGGGGTCATCTTCTCTAGCAAGCTTTTCCCTACTCATCTCTACCCAGCACACAATCTGTAACCCATCCGCCCATTCATCTCAACACTGTGCGTATATGGGGGGGGGGGGGAGAGTTCGGTGGGAAGTGGGGAAGAACTTCCTCTCCTCTGACACCGTGAGCTCTAAGTTGTCCACATCAAATATTTATTCTATTAACCACCTCTACTCGCCTTGAAGGCGGAGAGCTCACCGCACACCTCAGACCAGTCGCACAGTGCCCTCTGCTGGTCAGCCATCATAGCGGCGTTTTCTGCAATGTAAACTTTCCTGGTGCAGCAGGTCTGAGCCAGATCAAGATCAAATTTCTCAATAATTTTCTACTATAAATCCTCAAAGAACCAATGTTTAAGAAAGAACTTTAAAGCTTTTGACAATTTCATTTTAATAACTGGCCTTTGCATATTCACTCGTCATCATTTAATATAAAAACACAAATTACTGTAGTTCATTCCTAAGGAATCCTAAAATGTTTGCTCATCTTTTTTATTGAATTTTCTCATTATATACCCAGTTAGATAAAATTTTTTAATCTAAATTCAGATTTTGTGGGGCCTGGCTAGAATTTGTATACAAGACGCATACAATTTGGGGATCTCACTTTAAGAAAAATACCAAATTACAAAAACAAAATAGAGCACAAAAGTGAATATTTAGAATGGAGGGATCACAACATAATACAATTCATGAAAGCTGAAATATAGTACACTGCAACTTCCAGAAAACATAGTATTTTTACTAACTATATGGCATTCTATAATAATTTCCCCCCATATTTTTACTTCATTTGCATAGATCACTTTTTACATAACAATTTTGTAATAGCTTTTATAGAAAAAAATAAAGATAATTTCATTCTTTCCTCTAACTATGGTTGATAAGTTATTTTTCATTGATCTTTTGGTAATGTTTCTTTCAGCTTTATAAATCATGAACAGTAACATCATGTATATTTATGATTATTGTCAAATTCAGAGAAATTCCTATAAAATTTATTTTATAAAGGTAACAAATTCTGGAAGATTTCCCTGCAGGCTAGCTTCTGGCCCCATACACTTCAAACACTGTTTCTCCAATATGACACACACAGTTCAAGTATAATAAGTCACACTGATACTTTGATACTTCTAACTTGACACTCTCATATAACACCACCAGCTGAGGTGGCAGTAGAAGCATTTCTGATACTTAATCATAAGCTGGGACAGCTAATAAGACAGTAATAATTTATCTATTCACAAAAGTGACTGCACAGCACATAAATATTATCTCTAATCCAAACACAATGTTACTTCCAGCTTTTCCTTATCCAGACCCTAAAATGCCACTACACTGCCATCTAACAGGAGAGGAAGTGTGATAAATGAGGAAGTTTGATTAAAAAGAGATAGTAGTCTCACCCGATCAAGGTGCAAATCTGTTTCTTAAGTTATACAAAGGCATTAGCCAGGTAAAAATATTGTAGGGTCCCTCCCGGGACCTTGAGATGGGCAGATGTCCTGGATCTCAAGTTCCATTAGTTTCAAGTCAATCTGCCTCTGTAGATATATGCATAATCTAATACAAATATGGTTATTTTAATAACCTGTATGCACTCCCATTATCTTCTCCAAGCTCAAAGAATCCTACACAGACATGCACACTTACTCACACATACAGAGAGCTGCCCGTGTGCCACAAAAAAATGGGACATTATGCCTTTTTCTGAATTTTGCTCGTTCACTGAAAAGCACTGCAAAATCTCTGTACATCAATCTCTGTATAGCTTTAATTCATTCTTTCTAATGGTTATATAATAGTCAATAATTTATTCAATCATTCTCCTATGATAAATAATGGCTTTATTTCCAGACCTTTATACTAGGAAACATGCCACAGTGAATATTCATGTTCATGCACAATGCTGGTGAATTTCTATGAGATTTTACTTCAAAAAGTGGTTCCATCCTAAGCACCTCTAAAGATTTTTTTCATTTTCCTAAGTTTCTACTGAATGTCCTTTTCTTCTTCCAAGAGGATTATCAATTTTTAATTTTAATACATAGCAGATTACTTCCCAAAAGCATCTTAAAAGTTCACATTCCTACCACCAATATAAGGGAATATTCTTTATCTCCATATCCCTGCCAGCAATAAGTACTAACAGTCTCTTTACAGTACTCAAGCTTATGGTAAATAATATATTATTAAGTTAATTTGCATTTCCTTGATTATAACAAAGTTAAATATATTTTCATACATTTGTGGGCCATATGCCTTTGCCTCACATACTTTATATACTCCTCATATACTTTGCCCATTTTCCTATTGGTTCGGTGGTCTTTTCAGTGTCCATTTGTAAGAATTCTTGATAGTGTCTACTAATCTTAATTTACATTAAAAAGTTTTCTAGACTACCCATTTGTATACTGAGTTTTTCTAAGTGGTATCTGTGACATATGAAGAGATACTGGACAATGTAGATGTTCCAAAAATATTTATAGCCCTTGGTTTAGTATTAAAATTCTTAAAAGTTGAGAACCATAGAACTTCACTCATATGTGGGATATAAAACTGAAAGCAACAAAGGAACAAGACAAACAAACAAACAAAATCTCATAGACACAGGCAGTAGTTTAGTTGTTACCAGAGGGTAAGTGGGGAGGGGGTGGTAGAAGAGGATAAAGGGGGTCAAATATATGGTGATGGAAGGAGAACTGACTCAGGGTGGTGGGCACAACATGTGATATATAGATGATGTATTACAGAATGCACACTTGAAACCCATGTAATTTTACTAACCATTGTCACCCCCAATAAATTTAATAAAAATAGAACTTCTTCCCCATACTTCCATTCTATAAATATAGATATGTACATATGATCTTTAAGATTCACTTTATAGATTTTTCAATATCAGTCTTTAATTTTTGCAATCAGAATTCATTTTTACATACGAGATCTGACAAGTTCGCAAGGTTGTTGCAATGGTGTTGCTAATCTTTTTTGATATCAGAGGGATTGTGCATTATGAATTTGTACCAACTGGACAAACAGTTAACCAAGTTTACTATTTGGAAGTGCTGAAAAGGCTGCATTAAAAAAAGTTAGATGGGACTTCCAGTAAGATGGAGGAATAGGCAGACGCTGTGCCAACTACCTCCCAGGATCACAACAAAATTACAAATAATTTATAAGATATTCAACCTCGGAAGTTCCCTGGACCCTAGATGAACAGAACCTCTAAACGAAGGACTTAAAGAAGAGGCCACATCGAGTCCGGTAGGAGGGGAGGAGACGAGAGAGGGCGAACCCCGTTAGGGTCACCTCAGCGGTGGGGAGGCTTCTCCGGTTGGGGGCGAGACCCTCAGGCCCCATACCACGCTCACGAGCCCAGAGTTACGTTGCCGGGAAGAGGAGTTCTATGATAGCTGGAAGGAGAAAATAGTGAGGACTCTCTTTGCTCGGCTCGGTGAGGCTGGGGGCGTCTGGAGAAACAGTGGAGTTGGCAAACTGAATTGCTCACTGCTGAGCACTCACCCGGTTCCTGGTGGAGGGAGTGGCTTTGTGAGCGGGGCCCAGGAGCCTCCGGGAAGGACGAATCTGAGTAACTTTGGCGCGGGAGCTGGAGGTTTGTGTCCCAGTTTTTCCCCTGGTGTGGAGCTTGCGCGCGGAAGGTGCACAGGGGGCCGCCATATTTTTAGGGCTGGGCCCTCCCACAGAGGCTCGGGTCTGGGACTGCATTGGTCTGCTGAAATTGGCGAAGGAGTGTGTGTGTGCATGCGTGCGTGCGCGCGCATGCAGCCTTGGATCCCGACCCTCCATATTGTTTGTGCTGCGTAGCCAGGGAAACGCCAGGCAAGCGCGCTTCAACTACAACAGACCCGGAAGTGCGCGACTCACCTTAGGTCCCTGATTTCCACACTGCACATGCGGAGTTGTCTTGGTGGCAATTGGCTGTCGGGCTCTTCGGCCTGATCTTTGAGCGGCTGATTGGGACAGGCTGAGACCGAGTTTTCCTGGGAGTGCAGGGCTGCGAGCTGTGCGCCTGCGTAACTCAGCCAGGGCTTTCCAGGCGAGTTTGTGTGGGTTGGCTGCTGATGCAGGAGTGCATGCTGCTCTGACTTGGTGGGGGCCACTATCCACACCCTGTGGTGCCTTGGGGGCCTGCCCCGCCCACCTAGAGCTGTGTTGCCAGGGGCACCCTGAGCCCCTTGTCCTTAGCTCCTACCTCTGCAGGCCACAGAGGGTTTTTTGCAGCAGCAGACAGCCCACAACAACCTGTGAGGATTTTTGGTGGTGAGCACACTTCCAAAGCACAGAG
>NW_017731510.1:2048679-2050145 GCF_001890085.2 Hipposideros armiger | reverse complement strand
GGCTGTTGGTTGGGGCGGTGGGGATGAGGGAGAAAGGGAGGGGGCTGGATAGCATAAATATGCAGCTGCAGTGTTGCCATGGGGACATGGGGGACAGTTCGAGGAATGTAATTGATAATGTTGTGAATATTTTGTAGGGTGTTAGTTGGTCACATGTCTTGCATCACGGATGGGGAAGAGGCTTGATCACTACACTGTACACCTGAAGCTGATGTTGTATAATATTGTATGTCAACTACAACTATATAGTCATGGGACGTGGAGTATAGTGTGGGAGTGGAGTCAAGGGATTTGTAATAGATATGTATGATATTGGGGGGAAATGGGCGGTGGATTGGGGGAGTGGGGTTGTCACTTCGAGGGGTAAAAAGTATAACTATTGCACTGTGTTGTACAGCTGAAATTAATTCTAAAAAATGTGTATTTCATAATAAAAAAAGAATCTAAAAAAAAAAGAATACAAAAAAAATAAAATGCTGTTATCCATATCCATAAACAAACAAACAAACAAACAAAAAGTTAGATGACCTGAACTTTTTGCCAACAATTCATGGCTCTTGCATCACGATAATGCACCAGCTCACACAGCACTGTCTGTGAGGGAGATTTTAGCCAGTAAACAAATAACTGTATTGGAACACCCTCCTCCCCTCTTCATCTGATCTGGCCCCCAATGACTTCTTTCTTTACCTGAAGAGAAAGGAAATATTGAAAGGAAGACATTTTGGTGACATTCAGGACATCAAGGGTAATACGACAACAGCTCTGATGGCCATTCTGGAAAAAGAGTTCTAAAATTGAACTAGGCACTGGTATCAGTGCATAGCTTCCCAAAGGGAGTACTTCAAAGGTGACCGTAGTGCTATTCAGCAATGAGGTATGTGGCACTTTTTCTAGGATGAGTTTGCAAACTTAATTGTCTGACCTTGTATGCTATAGGATGGAATCCAATTCTGTCTTTATCCTGACAAACAGCCATATTGTCTAATAAATGGTACAATGATTATCCATTTCACATAACTAAAATACATCTTTATAATATATTGTCATATATTTAGTTCCATGGATACTATTATCAATTCCTATGCCAATACCATATAAATTTACAATTACTTTATATATGTTCTGACTCTTGGTAAGGTAATGCCTCTCTCAATATTCTTGTTTTCCAAATTTTCTTGAACATATGTACATCTTTAAGCCCAAGTTCTCAATGGAAAACTTAACACCACAAATAAAAGGAATGCTAGGGCCAGCCAAGCGGCGCATTGGTTAAGAGCTGGCTTGGGACGCCAAAGGGCCCTGGTTCGGATCCGACATTTGAGGGCCAGTGACACTGCCCTCCACAGCTAAGATGCTGAACAACAGCTCAACTTGGAGCTGGGCTGCCGTGAGTCGCCGGCGACGGCATAGGCTGCAACCCCTGCTGCAGTGGCTTGCCATGGGCTACCATGTGTAGCCAGCAG
>NW_017731510.1:2031221-2048599 GCF_001890085.2 Hipposideros armiger | reverse complement strand
CAACGTCCTCCACAACTAGACTGAAGAACAAAATGACAGCAACTTGTCTGTTCCCCTTCCCCCAGTTCCCCAATAAAAATCTTTTTAAAAAAAGGAATTCTAAAAGAAGAATATTAGTTTCCATATCTGTTTAAAAATGGTTATTGCATATTTGGACATGATCATTTGATAAAATAATAAAGTAGTTCCCATCCTAGGAGCCTCTAAAGATTTTTTAAAAATCATACGTACATGTGCTTTGTGATGAAGCACAAACTCTCAGATGAAAAATTGGTTTCTTGAATTGTTTTAAGTCATCACTTTAGGAAAAGACACCTGCAATTTTTCTAGAAGTTTCTGCAGTATGACTAATAATTCCAATTAGTAGTAACGCTGTGATGAATAGAATATGTTTGAGGGAATAGTCATTATTATGAGCTAGTGGCAAGACAGCCGTATGACTGTGGTAATATATTAAAACTAAAAGTCATTAATCTAAGACTTATCCACAATATTTATACAATATTTTGGCCAATTTCTCAATCTTATAGATTTTCAAATGAAAAACACAGTGAGAATGGAATGACTACTGAAAAATAAATTGAAAGGCAATAAGAATGCATGCGAATACTTGGAAAATGAGCAGACACTTTGCTTAGAATTAAAAAATGTTCTTAATCAGAAAATGAATTCTGCTTCTTGTACCAGAAACTCATGGAAAGTCATCTAAGCCTCTGGGGGTTATTTTCCTCTCAAAACAGGAATTCCTAAGGTAGGAGATCCAGTGCTGATGAAGCAGCTCCACAAATGCCAATATCCTGGGTGTGTTCTCTCTACTCCATCAACTTGTCACATTGTTGTCACAAAACAGCTGCTTCCCTTCAGATTTATGGCTGTGTTCACACAGGAAGGAGTGGAACTACCAGGAAGTAGAGCATCCCCAGTCACCCTCAGCTCACGTCTGACTGCCCACAACTGCACCTTACCACCATTTCTAGTTCCAAGCATTTTTAACGGGGCACAACAGCAACAAAATTGATGGGTTGTAGCTGCCTTAATGCCTTTTCTTAAGAAGAGCAAGTGTCTGAGACAGTTCATGGCTTCCTGGTTTTATATATGACAGGTTGGCCAGGTGGCACATGTCCCCAATCCGGGCCCAATAAGGATTGAGGTTCTGAGTTGGACTGAGACTATCCCATACATTGATTAGATTAGAAGACAGTGGAAATATTGTAGTTTGTGTTTGGGGCAAGATGATAATTGTGTGCCTGTTATAGCAACCATATAAGCAAAGAAACTAAAATGACAGGTGAAAAAAACCTGTCGGCTCCCCTCAAATGAGCCTTGAACTAAAAATAACCAGCTTTCAGAGATGAGAACAGGAAAGGTTCTGAACATCATAATTCGGTATTATCTATGATAAATACAAAGTTAGAATTTAGGCAAAGCTAAAAGTAATTGTCCTTTTCACTGAGCAGTAATCAAACCTTTGTTAGATCTAGTTTTCTCTGAAAAATAAGAGAGCAAAAGGCCCAGTCAGAGTATGGAATGCTGGTTTCTGACCCCAGATCCAGCTCATAGAAACCACTGGACCTTTCTATGCCTTTACTTCGACACTCATAAGTGAAGACCACTTTTTTCCTTTCTATGGCACAAAAAGTTATGGCTAATTTATAATTCTAGGAAAAGGAAAACACCTGTACAGTAGAATATAAAGGAAAACAAGAGTATGCCTTGTTTTATATATTTAATAATAATATTTTAATATTTAATAATGATATTTTAATAGTATTAATAATAGTTAGGTTTAATATTAATATATAATATTTAATGATAATACTGTTATACAACAACATTATTATACAATATTTTAACATTTAAATGTATTTAAATTTATTATTTAATAATGTTGTTATATAATATTACATAGTATATATTATATAAAATAATAATAAGACATGTAGAGCCAGAACAATGGAAGCCAGCTGGCAACAGTTCTGAAAGGGAAATAAATGGGCAGACTCTCATCATAAATGAGGTTCACGAGGCCTCAGGAGCTGAGGCTTAGGAAAGCTTAAGTTGGAGATAAAGTCAGATATACCAAAAGCAAATATGAGTTGGGAATCAACTAAAAAGTTATGGTATTTGTATCAAGTTGTGTGTTAAGAAGTCTGAGATTAACATAAAATGTCTTTAGTGTGTATAACCAGTTATACAAATAAAAAATGGTTTTACTATTTACACTTTATAACTAATACCGGATATTAATGTTACGTGAGGGACACCAAGGAGGAAAACATGGTCTTATAAGTGAAAATGAATCAAGGGGGTTTATATGGTTTCAAGGAAAAGAAGCTGGAAGAGGAAAACGTATACGTCAATAGGTCAGAGGAGAGAGATGAAGGGCGCACACCATTTCCAGTGATGAGAAAATCCCGGCTAACAAATCTAAAGAAAACAGTTTTATCATCTACAACTTGAGACCAGGGGCCAAAGCAGATGACCTGAGACCCACTGAATCCAATCCTTCTAAACCTCCTGCACACACACACACACACACACACACACACACACACACACACACTGTCTTTGGTAAAGTGACGACCCTCAGAATAGCACCCTGCATACGAGGAAGATGGAGCAGGCCAGTAGGGTCCTCCATAACTAAACAGTAGCTGTCAGTCCTCCTTAAAAAGGGGGTTCTGAGAATACAGACCCAAGTTAATGGATTTAGATAGCTCAAGCCTGCTGACCCAGGCTAGGCTTTCAGAAGTAATGAGAATAATAGTTTGTTTATAGACATGCATGTATGAACAAGGGAGCCACAGATGATTGTATATGACCTTTCCCATCACAGTGTAAAGGGACTCAGTCTGAACATCACATACTTGAAAGAAAGAAAGAAAGAGAGAAAGAGAGAAAGAGAGAAAGAGAGAAAGAGAGAAAGAGAGAAAGAGAGAAAGAGAGAAAGAGAGAAAGAGAGAAAGAAAGAAAGAAAGAAAGAAAGAAAGAAAGAAAGAAAGAAAGAAAGAAAGAAAGAAAGAAAGAAAGAAAGAAAGAAAAGGAGAAAGAAAGAAAGAAATTTGCTCTGAATGAATAATTCCCCCATAACTACAACTTCCAAAAAAACATAGGAATAGATGTCAGATAAAGAATTTTAGAAGAACAGAGTTCCACTCAGTTCTACCTTTCAAAATTCCAATCCTTGAAAAATTCTACCACTATAACATTGAATTCTCATCCTTTTCATATGCATAATACCGAATACTGACAGCAATCAACCCAAAACCTGATTGAAAGGGGAGGCGGTTAGAGATGCAAAAAAAACACCACTGAACACCATTCCACTGGAATGAGGTGAGGAAAATGACTGCAAATTCCCATCACGAGCCTTCCAACACACTTTCCAGTACACAACACAATAGCATGTACAACATAGTCACCTTCTCTTAAGGCTTGAGGAAGTCAGATATAGAACGGTACTTCATGGCACTTTTCAATGTTCCAATAATCCTTAGTGAGAAATTATCTCAATATCTTCTTCGAGAAGACTTTTTAAAAACCTGTACACCTCGTTGGGCCGTGAGAGGTTAGGCTGTGCCCAGTGTGCACGTACCTGCACATCTTCATATGGGTGTTCACTGAATTCTGGCAACAGGTGCAGAGCTCTGTGGGAATTCAGCATTTACACTCCACCCTTGTGACTTGTTTATTAACCCAAGGACTTTAATTTTCCTCACCATTTATTGTAGTACTACCCTTGCCGGCATCTTAAGGTGGGTGGCAACTATTCAAATTCTGTAAGATCTACCGCAACAGAAAATATCCAGTTGCTTTCGATTATTTTTTCAACATCTTACTACTTCCAAGAGGAAGTTGTTTCTTTCTACTGAGCCAATGAGGCCTCGTCCTGGCCCCATGTGGAAACACATGCTTAGTTCTTATGGATCCAAATGTCTGTGGGTAGAATCAATGTTGGGTATCTTATCCAAAAAGCAAATTTCTCCCTCAGCACAACACTTAAAACTGGAAAGCTTCTATATGAAAACTGTCTCACAGCTCATTTGTTATCACCAGACCAACCACCCTTTCCAACCTTACACCTGGTAAGATTATTTCCCTTTTTATTCAGCTCCCTAGAGGGCTATTCCACATGGATATATCACCAATTGGACTGACCTCAGCCAGTACTATTGGCAGCTTAAAAGGTTAACTTGTCCTACATCATCCAAAAAAAAACAAAGGACAGAGGCATGACTCAAACCCAGGTCTGCCCAACCCCAGACTCTGAGTTACTTTTGTTGGGTTCTAGATCCCCTGTGGGAATCAAGTGACAACAATGGATGCCCTTCACAGAAAAATGAGCATACGCCCATCTGCAGCGTGCTAGGCTTCCATATTTGACAGTGAATTCATTTTGCCAAGAACACTGAGAGGACATTATAATGAGGCTCAAATCCTGAGGTCTTCTCTGGATGAATGATATAGCCAAATATCTCCATGTATTTCTTCTTTTTCACTTCCAATGTCATCATAGCCTTCTGGAAGCCCTCACCATCTCAGATCTCCTAATTAACACCCCTGAATCACATACAATGACACCTGACTGCTCTGACTCATCACAACCTTATCCAACCCCCACCCCAGGATCCAAATAATAGCAAGTAGTGGAAAACTTATTAATTTGCTTTTGAGCAACAGAGTCAGGGGCAAAGCCAGGGGCATGGGATCTAGACTTGCACTGCTAATAGACACATAATCTTCTCTTTGAACTCCGCAGCCTATAATTAAAAGGGAGGCATGTCTTTCTGCTTCCAGGCTTGTCTTTCTGAACACTGATCTCTCTCCAGTACAAGGCTGCTTCAGAAATGTGTGTCCCTGTTCTCTGAACTCACCATGCTCATTTCCCTTATCCTTTCCTATAATCATACTCCCCCCTGAACACACTTGCCTGTTCCACCCATCCTTCGGGACCTCTCCTCAGAGCCCCAGCGGCACATGACCCCTTCCCTACAGTCTGAGAAAGTTTAGCTCACCTTTTAGCATTGATCTTATGCCATCTTCCATTATAAGTTATTCATGTACATGTGTCTTGTCTCCATTTGATTCTAGAAAACTGAAGGCTTCCCACTGTGCATTAACTACATTTTCTTATTTTCTGTATTTTTTTCCAGATTTTTTTAAACTTAAGTATAGTTGGCATACAACATTGTGCTGGTTTCAGGTGTACAACATAGTGATTCGACATTTGTATGTCTTACAACGTTATCACCACACTGAGTGTAGTACCATCTGTCACCATGCGAAGTTATTACACTATTATTGACTATATTCCTCTTTACCTTTTTCACCCATCACTCCACTCCCCTCCCCTCTGGCTACCACCAATTTATTCATTGTTTCTATGAGTCTGTTTTTGTTTTATTTGCTTGTTTGTTTTGATTTTTTTTTAATTCCACTGCAAGTGAAATCATGAGATACTTGTATATGCACCGGTGTGTTCACTGCAGCAGTATTTACAATAGCCAGGATATGGAAGCAACCTAGGCGTCCATCAATAGATGAATGGAGATGTGGTATATATACAATGGAATATTACTCAGCAATAAAAAATAAAATCCTATCATTTGAGACAACATGGATGGACCTACAGAGTCCTATGCTAAGTGAAGTAAGTCAGACAGAGAAAGACAAATACCAAAAGATTTCACTTATATTTTCTGTATTCTTGATGCTCTGGCATCTGGGGCATCACTAACCATGGAGGGACTGCCCCTCCCAGAGTTAGCTAATTCCTAGAGATAGTACACAACTTTCCCAGCAGCATGTCTTTCTTATGCAAATCAACCAAGTCAAAGCTCTCGCCATTCAACTACCTCCTTTCACCAGCTCTCACACATCAAGCCTGGCCACATATCATCTCATGGCCAGATACCAGGCACCCAGGGGCAGCCCTGATGTCCCAGAGCCTACTGAAATTATTCAAAGGATCCAGTCCTAGGTCTACTTACCCTTCCTTGCCTTTCCTGCAGAAACCACAGTAAGAGCTGTTGCTCACACCTTTCCCTCACCCCCTCTGCCTTCTCTCTGACACTGGTGCTTCCCCATGTGGCCCCACGTGACATACATGTGTCCTGCATCTCGGGAGCTCTGAGCACAAGCCTCTTCCTTCGTGACCTCATTTCTGTGTCTGTGTGTCTTGCCTTACCTGAATAAAGCAAATCCCAGGCAGTACATTTCAAAACACACTGGCAGGGTAGCTCTTTAATGACTCACCCATTCCCCTGACCATACTGCTAAAATAGTGCCATATACATATAGTAGGAGTGACCTAAGAACTACAAACACAGATGGAAGCAGATAGACACTAAGGTTTCATTTTTCAGCTGTGAGAAAATACATAAAGCATAAAGAAAAAATGCAGGTGGAATATGTTTATATGCCTCAAAAGAATAAAAGTATACATAAAGGTTTTAATTCAATATTTTTATTGGGCCTCAAATCATCATGAAATTACTCTCATAGTCGCTATATTCCACTTTAATTTCACATTAGTTCATTTCTCTAGAATCGCACGAGCACACCACACAATCTTATGGAGCTGATTTATGCCCACGGGGTAACACTAATGAATTTTTTAAATTTAACTAAGTCACTTAAGTCCCTTTTGCAAGTTTAAAGGTGTTTTTTTTTAAAGGTGTTTTTAAATGAGGTAAAGCTCACACGCATATCCCGTGATGTGACACCTGAATACTTCAATGACACCTTCAGGAAAGCTGTTTCATAACACAACTGAGTTACTCGGCTTCTCTATGGTGAGCAGTGGCTTGGATACTTCCCCGAGCAATTTGTAATAGCTTGTGTGGCATCCAGCTCACCACACCGTCTCTTCTTTTCAAGTTCAGGGAAACAAGAATCTCATTGATTTTTACCGTTCTGCAAAGTAATACCAGCTCAAACAGTGAATTTTGGGAGGGCACTTTGATATCTTTAAAGGGAAGGGTTTTTGAGGAAATAATTTACTCTTCCTCACTCTGACACACACAACTTGGTGAACGGTGGGACTTTCGTGTTGGGGGGTTCTGGTTATCCCACCCCAGGACTGCGGGGCGAGAGCACGTGGCTGTGAAGAGCTGCGGTAGCCCCTGAAGGTGAGGGTGATTTCTGACAGCCATCACTCCAAAGGATGGGTGCTTAAAACTAAGAGAGCAGGCTCCAGGTGAGACCCCAGCGCTTCAGGCCGGGCTCCCTATAACCACCCTCCTGCTCTCTCCAGTGTCTGCCACTCTTTTCTGCTCTTGCCCTGTGCCTTTACTGCTTTCTCTGCCCGGTCTGCACTCCTCCCCCACCCATCTCTAGATGGTTGGCTCCTTCACTTCCCCATATGACACAAACATCACCTCCAGAGAGAGGCATTCGCTCATCTTCTCCCACCCCACCTGACTTTTCCTTACATTCCCTTGTATATTTTTTTGATAGCTCTTATTATCATATGAAGGTATCTAATTATTTTGTTTATTGTCTGTCTTCCTAACTAAATCAGAAGCCCAAGGAAGTACTCAACAAATATTAAACAGAAGAATACACAAGAGAGGAGAAGCAGCACCTTTCCTGGCAGAGTTTGAGATAATAACCATACAATTCCTGAATAACAAGATAAAGGCAGTGCCCACAATAAAGAATTATTGCCGTCCAATTGCGTAATTAATATATGCCAGGCAATTAACCTTTGGAACAACTTTTCAGGGGGCACTAACTGACAAAGGTGGAAATACTCTCAAAGGAGGTACCTGACTTGCCCAGGATCACATAGCCAAACAATAGCCAAGAATCAAACCTAAGTTCATTTGGCTCCAACTCTCATCTTCTGACACATTACCTGGGCACAGGTTAAGAACCAGCAACTCCATCTACAGTAAGGTCATAAAGCTCTACCTTGGTGAGCCACATTCAAGACCCACATTCTGGGCCGGCCGAGTGGCGCGATGGTTAAGAACTGGCTTGGGACGCCAGAGGGCCACAGTTCGGATCCCACATATGAGGGCCAGTGACACTGCCCTCTACAGCTAAGATGCTGAACAACAGCTCAACCTGGAGCTGGGCTGCCGTGAGTCGCCGGCGACGGCGTAGGCTGCGACCCCTGCGGCAGTGGGTTGCCATGGGCTACCGTATGTAGCCAGTAGCCAGCGTGAGCGGCCAGCAGCCACAGTGAGCAGCCAGCAGCCACAGTGAGCGGCCAGCAGTCACAGTGAGCGGCTGTCCAGAAGCCGGCGACTGATCTGCCTCACCCGGGAAGAGCGCAATGATGGTGCCAACTTAGGCCAGTGAAGCAACGTCCTCCACAACTAGATTGCAGAACAAAACAACAGCAACTTGTCTGTTCCCCTTCCCCAATTCCCCAGCACTGTTACCATCCCCCCAATTCCCCAATAAAAATCTTAAAAAAAAAGACCCACATTCCTTTGAGTTTTTTTCTGTACTGTAAATACACTAGCCTTTGTCAACAGTGCCTTAAATGTTACAGACTCAATTTAGTGGGAGCTACTGTTTTAGTCCATTCAGGACCCTGTCCTGTACAAAAAATATCATAAACTGGGTGGCTTATAAACAGCAGAAATTTATTTCTCAGTTTTAGAGGCTGGCAAATCCAAGATCAAGGTGCTTGTAGATTCGGTGTCTGGTGAGAGCCCACTTCCTGGGTCACAGACCGCCATTTTTTTTGCTGCGTCCCACATGACAGAAGGGGTGAGGGAGCTCTCTGCAATCTCTTTTATAAGGGTACTAATGTCCTCCATAAGGGCTTTGCCCTCATGCAAGCAGATTATGAAACTGAGATTTACAATTTCCTCCTGATATTGTAATAAAACCATTAAATATTCTATTACAAAAGCACAGAAATCCATTAATCCAAAATATGACTTGCATACAAAGTTCAGCTCCACCAGTGACTGCCTAAGAGAACAAATTGTTCCCCTAAGGCAATAGGGTTTCTAAAAACCCCATCTCTTCTTTATTTTAAAGACAGAAACGTATTTTTCAGAACGGAATTTTGTTGAAAGGGCTGTTAGTGATCACATTGCCTGACAATTGCCAAGCACTGTCACCTCCCATTTTGCTGATAATAAGGATGACAACATTGACTGAAAATCCAAATTGTTGCAGGCACCCTCCTCTGTGTGTAATTGTGCATGTATTTTCTTTTTTGCATCATATATTTAGTCTTCAAACCTCCCTTCACAGGAGATATCAACCTCTCCATTTTCTCTAGTGAGGAAGTTGAAGCCCATTTAGTTTAAGTTACCTTTTACTGTCTGCAAATTTCCTTAACTGTTTGTCAGGAGGTGACTAATATGAAATAATATTTTTTCCCCTTTTAGTATAGATTTCATGCAGGGCTTCAAAAGAAGCCAGAAACAATAGAAAAACTATCCAGTCATCTAACATTCAAGTGGAAGACGGCAAAGGATTGGCAGGCCCGGGGACTCTGAGGTAAGTCAGACCACACACCTTACATGGACCTGCATTCATTCTGCAAGATGCTGGCAGTCCTTGCTTTCCCCATCCAGTCTTTTCTTCCACAATTATTCACTTTCACTACATAAAATTATTAGTTGTAGAATTGGCCTTTTACTATAAAACTTAATGGCTGGGTAAAAAATAGTCCTTATTCTCACTCCCTCCAGAGGACAGCACTTTCCAAAGAAATCAAACAATAAAATGAGATTAATTTCGGATGACTCACAGGGGGACATCCGGTGCTGGGAGCAATCAGCTGGAGGGTACGCTGCTCAGTTGTCATTGCCTATGTGAAAACGCACAGGAATCCCATCCTCTGTGTTCAGAGGGTCCAAATCCACACGGGGAAACAAAACATACTCAAACCAACAAG
Source organism: Hipposideros armiger (assembly GCF_001890085.2). Classification (NCBI taxonomy): domain Eukaryota; kingdom Metazoa; phylum Chordata; class Mammalia; order Chiroptera; family Hipposideridae; genus Hipposideros; species Hipposideros armiger. The sequence continues at coordinate 2,038,731 of NW_017731510.1, read as the reverse complement.
CTTGAGTTGTGCAGCTCAGCTCAAAGTACAGAACATGAAACCACATTAGAACTTGGTTATAGGAAGCAAAAAGTATTTTTGAGAAATAAAAACTAACAGGGTGGGGAGGAGGGGAGAGGGAACAAGGAAAGGGTCCCCCCAGGCTCCCTTTATGCTTCCAGGTCTCCCACACACAAACTCAGGGCCCCATAATGGGTAGTACTCTCTTCAACAACTCTTCCAAAATCCAGTATCACTGCTACTTGAAATCAATGTAAATCCCTTGTCAACATCTGAATCTTTAGCCATTTCTGAGATAAAGCATACTGTGGCTTTTCCTGAGCAAATAAGAGGTGCGTAAAGTTAGATGAACCCCACCCTCAAGGGCAGAAGAGGGGGTTTATGACTGGAACAGCCTCCCTTTCTCATTCCTGTTTGGTTGGCCCAACTCTGTTCCCTCAAAGTCCTTAGGACAATACCAAAGGTGGGCTCTCAGAGGTGTTAGGTGTGGGGGGTAATTACCTAAAGAGAAACCTGAGGAAATGACTAAGTCGGGCAGTTTACAAAGGAGAACATTAAAATGGATGTGCGAGGTAAAAGCTGTGACAAGAAGGAAGACAGTGATCCAGGGGATGCCAGTGAGCAAAGAGCCACCAGGGACCGGGAAGAATGTTGGTGGAGTTTACAGGCTAAACCTGCAGGTCTGTGTGAGTCTGCTGACATCACAGTGACAAAAGAAACCATTACCATGTCTCACTTACTCCCTGCTAGGATTCAAACAGAAGGTACCCGAAAGAATAAATAGGAAGATGGAGCTAACTGTGTTTGAAAACAATCATAAAAATGTCAGAAGCTTGAGGTCTCTTTTTATCCTTATGTTTTCAGTTTTTTAAACACAGATACAGGTCCTGTGAATACCAGAACAGAGCTCTTCTAAAGTCCAGCAGATACCAAGAAGCAATGCCCCAAAAAACAAAACATAAAAAAGGCTATGTTCCTTATAGTCTCCCCTCTCATTATATAATCCTTCCTATAATTCATCTCTACCAAACAGGCTCTCATACCCTTTGCAGCATAGAAACCTTTGCTCCCAGGAAACCTAATAACATATTCATGAATGTTTCAATATTGGCAAGCAAGAATCCTTGCCACTGGCATGGGTCCCATAACATACAGCAAACCCACGTGTGTTTTCCATCGTCACCTCGGCTCCCTGCGCCATGGAGCCTGGATGGCTCCCGCCCCAGTCACCATATTGGCTGTCCAAGCCTTCCATCTCCACAACTTCTCTACCCCCAACACCCCTGCATTTGGAGGCTGTGCCCCTCCCCGTGTCACGGGCTGAGCCGCAGCTTTGGGCTGGACTTGATCCACCTTGGTAGCCACGACACAAACTGACTGCTTATCTAAGTCCGCACAGTGCACCTGAGCTCAGGAACCCACTCTAGAGTCTGGTACCATCTGCGACCCAGCTCACTATCTGTACCTATCCCTCCGCCCCACTCCACTGCCTAACCTCTCAGCCTATACACGTGCTCAGAACTCTTTTTGCCAACATATTTTTAAAATAAAATCCCTCACTAAACCTTCTCCCCTTTTATCAGCCTCTCTCCATCTCCCTTCACTCCCTTCTTAGTCAAGAAGACAGTTCTCTCTGCCCACCTCCTCACTCCCCGCCAGCCTGCAACCTACCCCCCCTGGCTGCTGACGCTCCTGTTAGAACTGAAATTGCTCAGGAGCCTGTCACAGCGGAACCACATCTGATACTATTCACCACCGCCCCTCCTGAAAAGCCATCCTTGCCTCCTGGTGACCACCTTCACTTTGGATGGCTCCTTTTCCTTTGCTGATGGATCCTTAGGGAACTTCCCTGAGGTTCTGCCTTGGCCTTTATTCAACATCCTAAACCACCTTTCTTCCACTCCCATGGATCAAATTACCACTAGTGTGTGCATGGTCACCAATCCACCTCCAGCCTTGACCTCTACCACAAGGCCGCTCTAGACCAATACATTTAAACTCTGGATACACCTGCCTGCCTATCCCACAAACTCTGCAAAGTCAATGTGGCCAAAACTCATTGTTCCGCCTCCAGTTTCCCTCATTTGTTTAGTAATGCCACAGTGAGTTTCATCAGCCAAGCCCAAGAGTAAAGAGCAAAGAAACAAAAATGAGAAACAAAAACCAAAATGAACACACTATCAAAGAGTTGTGACAACAAAGAGGTCAAGTGCCCCTACTGAATGGATAAAAAGGATCTCTGTGGGGATTTTGTTACTTAACTCAGAAAATTTTTAAAAATTTATGAGCAAAGTCATACTACACAAACATGAACAAAAAGAAAGAAAAAGCTATAATATTAACATCAAAATCAAGTTTAGAACCAAAAAAAAAAAAACAACCCTAAAACCACAAAGCCAAAATACTAATTACAGGTATCCCCCACTATCCAAAAGTGAAGAGTTCCTATGAAACCTTTCCTAAGCGGAAGTGGTGCAAACTGAAGAAGCAGTTACCTTAGGACACTTGTTGCTGATGGATGCACAGAATAAACTGAGATAAGGCAGAGATGCTCACACAGCTCAAAGCTCTGGTGGCCTGATGCTGAGACTCTGAGTGTGGTTCCCCAGGGAAGGAGCTTGGCGCCGGGGCCACTCTCACTGCTCGGGATTCAAGCTGTCTCCATAACAGCTTGCTTCCAAAAAAACGCTGACCGCTATTTTCACGTCTTGCCTTTTGTCATAAAAGCAAAAACCCTCTTTGGATGCCTTTCGGTTATCGAAATCAGGTACTAATGTAGGTCTTTTGTAAAAGCGATGTGGTATAAAGTGAACTTTTAAAAAGTGGGGGATACCTGCATAGCTCTGTTACCACCAGAAATTCTATGTATTAAATGACATAGCATAGCACACATGTAAAACAAAAATCACAAGCAAATTGAGTGAAAATTCTTAACAGGAGACTAATGTTATTATTATCAGACTAATTGGGTAGGCTAAAAATACAGATTTGAAAAATGTAATTTAAAAATCTCAACAAATGAACTTTGGAGCCTATAGAGAATAACTCCCTTCCAAGAACAGAGGGAAACCTAGAATAAGTCCCTCAATCCTAGTCACAGGGACAAAAGCAACAGAATACATGACCACCACCTTGGACCACTGCCCACTTTTGCCAACAGGCAAGAGAAACCGGGTCCCATCCACCTGAGGCACAAGGACCAGCAGGAGTGGAGGTCACAGCAGTAACAGGCCAACAGGTCAGCTGAAATATTGTTCCACCAGTGCCATCCCATGGGGTCAGGATCCATTCAACCACGGGAATTCAGTACTGGAAGAGAACTTGAAAAATCTAATTGGAACCCCTCATTTGCACAGGAGAAAACCGAAGCCTGGAAGATAGGGTGTAACAATCTAAATATGATGTCTGATAATTAAGTTCTCAAATTTGTTGCAACAATGTTGCTAACCTTTTTTGATATCAGAGATTATTCATGATGAATTTGTACCAACTGGACAAACAGTTAACCAAGTTTACTATTTGGAAGTGCTGAAAAGGCTGCATGAAAAAATTAGACGATCTGAACTTTTTGCCAACAATTCATGGCTCTTGCATCACGACAATGCACCAGCTCACACCACACTGTCTGTGAGGGAAATTTTAGCCAATAAACAAATAATTGAATTGGAGCACCCTCCCTTCTCATCTGATCTGGCCCCCAATGACTTCTTTCTTTACCTGAAGATAAAGGAAATATAAAAAGGAAGACATTTTGATGACATTCAGGACATCAAGGATAATACAATGACAGCTCTGATGGCCATTCCAGAAAGAGAGTTCCAAAATTGCTTTGAAGGGTGGACTAGGTGCTGGCATTGGTGCATAGCTTCCCAAGGGGAGTACTTCAAAAGTGACCATAGTGATACTCAGCAATGAGGTATGTAGCACTTTTTCTAGGATGAGTTCGCAAACTTAATTGTCCGGCCTCGTTTATCAACATAGGCACAGAAAGGGTTGCAGCTCAGTTAGGGACACAGTGTGCCAGTCCAGAACCAGGTCAGATTTGGTTCTGCCACTGGCTATGGGTGGACAGTAATGTATTTACCCAGCATGCCTGACACCCAGGGGAAATTGTTTTTTTTTTCAAGTGTCCTCCTCTGTGTTACAAAATTACTTTCAGTAACAATCATGAAATAAAAGCATATATAAAACTGACCAGAAAAGAAACAGACAGCAAACAATGTCTTTATAAATTTTATCTAATTATGCCAATAAATAATAATTTTTATTGTAGTACAAAAAAAAGCACAACTACTTATTCAATAATTTTTATATCTACAGTGTGAACTTTGATCCTTTGGTTATAGGGGGCTACAATATTTATCATAATTGTCAAGTAACAAATAAGTGAAATTTAACAAAACCAGAATGTCTGCAAAAGGTATAATTTAGACAACTACTAAATCATACCACTAATGTTAGATTTTATTTTCTTAATTTGGTCTTCAATTTTAAAGCAGTGAGTAATTATGGAAAATTTTCAATTTTAAGATTATTATTAAATCTAGTCCATGTGCACTGGGGTCTGGAGACTTATCTAGGAGTGCTCCTAATTGGTTTCCAAGTAGAATACAATGCTTATTTAAACATAATGTGCTAGTGTGAAGTATCTATAGAATCTTTGAAATTAAATAGTAATCACAGCAATTGTTTAGAACTTAGTTCAACTCAAGACTTTTTCAAGGAGTATTCTTTTTCTCATTTCTTTTAAGTTACAGTTGACATACAATATTATATTAGTTTCAGGTGTACAACACAGTGATTCAATATCTATATAACTTAAAAAGTGAACACCACAATAAGTCTAGTAATAACCTGTCACTGCACATAGTTATTAAGATAGTATTAACTCTATTATTCTCTGTGCTGTACATTACATCCCCGTGACTTATTTTATAAGTGGGCTTTGTACTTCTTAATTCCCTCCCTCTTTTCCTCCCAATCCCCACTCCTTCACCTCTGGCAACTATCAGTTCGTTCTCTGCATCTATCAATTTGTTTCCATTTCATTTTGTTTGTTTTTGTTTTTTAAATTCCACATACCGGTATAAGGAAAATCATATGCTGTTTGTCTTTCTCTCTCTGACTTATGTCACTTAACATGATACTCTCTAGTTCTATCCATGTTGTCACAAATTGCAAGATTTCATTCATCTTTATGGCTAAGTAATATTCCATTGTATGTATGTATGTGTGTGTGTGTGTGTGACATCTTCTTTATCCACATCTATTGATGGACATGTAGGTTGCTTCCATATCTTGGCTATTGTAAATAATGCTGCAATGAACATAGGAGTGTATATGCCTTTTTGAATTATTCTTTCCATTTTGTTCAGATAAATACCAAGAAGTAGTATTGCTGGGTCATAAGGTAGTTCTATTTTTTTTTTTTGAGAAATTTCCATACTGTTTTCCATAGTAGTTCCACCAATTTACATTCCACCAACAGTGCAGGGATCCCTTTTCTCCAAATCCTTGCCAACACTTGTTATTTGGTTTTTTTTTTATAATAGTACTTCCAACAGGTGTGAGGTGATATCTTATGGTTTTGATTTGCATTTCCCTGATGATTGGTGATGTTGAGAATCTTTTCATATGTTTGCGGGCTGTCTGTATGTCTTCTTTGGAGAAATTCTATTCAGGTCCTCTGCACATTTTTTTTTTAAGATTTTTATTGGGGAATTGGGGGATGGGAACAGACAAGTTGCTGTCCTCTTGTTCCTCAGTCTAGTTGTGGAGGACGTTGCTTCACTGGCCCAAGTTGGTATTATCATTGCACTCTTCCCGGGCGAGGCAGATCGGCTGCTGGCTTCTGGACGGCCACTCACGGCAGCTGCTGGCCACTCACACTGGCTGCTGGCTACACACAGTAGCCCATGGCAGCCCACTGCAGCAGGGGCTGCAGCCTACACCATCGCTGGCGACTCATGGCAGCCCAGTTCCAGGTTGAGCTGTTGTTCAGCATCTTAGCTATAGAGGGCAGTGCCACTGGCCCTCATATGTGGGATCCAAACTGGGGCCCTCTGGTGTCCCAAGCCAGCTCTTAACCAATGCGCCACTCGGCCGGCCCCTCTGCGCATTTTTTTAATTGTATTGTTTGGTTTTTTTGATATCGAGTTGTGTGAGTTCTTTATATATGTTTTATATTAATCCCTTATAGAATATATTATTTGCAAATATATTCTCCCATTCAGTAAACTGCCTTTTCAGCTTATTGATGGTTTCCTTCACAATGAAAAGCTTTTTAGCTTGATGCAGTCCCCTTTGTTTATTTTTCTCTTGCCTTTGCCCAAGGACATAGATCCCAAAACATTTTGCTAAGAACGGTCAGAGGGTTTACTGCCTGTTTTCTTCTAGGATTTTTATAGTTTCAGGTCTTACATTTAAGACTTTTTAATCCATTTTGAGTTTACTTTTGTATATGGTGTAAGAAGGTGATTCAGTTTCATCTTTTTTGCACTTCTGCCCATTTATATTTCCCAATACCAACGGGTAACACATGTTCTCGAAGACATCTTCTTTACTCAAACTTACCCAAAAAGCTAAAGAGAAGTATGAGAAAAGATTAGAAAAAGAGTGAAAAGATGATCAGAATCTCAAACGCAGAGCTCTTGATTTTCCACCATCATATCCCCAACGGTAAGCACCATGGCTGGTGTGTACTAGGTACCAAAAATAAACTTGTCGAACAAACAAAGTTTAAAATTCAACTGACATAAGTGACTAAGGATGCCAGCTATCACATTAACCCCAAATGCTCCTGCATTTGTGGGCAGATTATTAATCTGTTATAGCTGAAGAACTGACATTAAAAGCATTTAACTCAGCGACCCCCTTTCAAGAGTACTTTCTGTATAAAAGCACAACATCAAAACCACACAATACATCAATTTCTGAGGCATAAGTATCTGCTTTGGGGTTTCTACTTTGTTCAATAAGCAATTAAATGTGAAGGGAATCTTAGAACAACGTGTTAAGCCAATTCCCATTTTCTGTACAAGTCTGACCTTCACCAGTTGGGCAAAGTCATTCAGCAAAGACTTTATGCTTCCTATTGGCTAGGAACCATGGTCAGTGCTGGGAAGAAGGCAAGATAAAACAGACAGGCTTTGCCATCAAGGATGATACAGCAGAGCTGGAGACATAAAAATAGATGTGATGCGACATGCTAAGTTGCACAATAGAAAAGTCTGTACAACTTGGTGGCGCAGGAAGGGATGGCTCAACCTGCAGAGGGAGGGGATGCAGGACAAGAAAGAAAATGCTTCTTACAAGATCTGAGGCCTGCGCCTTAAAAGACAGAGCACACCAAGAGGAAACGCTTTGTAGGCAAAGGGGAACATTCTAGGGAAAGTACGGTGATGAAAGGTCCCTTGAGTGACTCCACGCAGCCACATCACAGGCAGGGGACAGTGGGGAGATGAAACTGTAAGCCTGGGACACAGTGAGCATGGCCTTGTAAATCTTACTG
>NW_017731510.1:2022960-2027751 GCF_001890085.2 Hipposideros armiger | reverse complement strand
CACACACACACACACACACACACACACATACACCCTCCCTTCAGTACTTAAAATTACTTCTCCTGCAATGTCTAAGCATATTTAGTGAACAAAACTGTATTGAAATACAAGTGGCAAAGAAACTGTGTGACAGCTGGCAGGCAAAACATGCTGTCTGTCCTTGGCATAGTCATTACATGAAATAATTCAGTTTACTCCACTAGAATGATTAATAAACTCTAATTTGTAAAGGTAACATTAAAAATTAACATTAGGCACTTTTAACAAAGATGAAATACTGGTGAAGTAATTATGACACTACTCAGCAAATAGACTGTTTTAAAATACAGAGCTCTATTTTTAAATTGTCAGAGCTTGGTAACACATTTCATGTGCTAGACAATAAGACTTTCAAAACCTCCCCCCTTTCCTGAAGTAGAAATAAAGGAATAATATTTTTGATTGGATGATTTTAAGAATATTCCTTTATATAACTGAATCTACAATTAAGTATTCACATTAAATATTATGCACAGTGCCAAATTCCTTAGAAAAACTCAAAGCAGAGTCCAAATGGCTGAAAAGCTGCAGCCCAAAACAAGAAAGAAAGGGGGGGAAAAAGAGTGGGGAGAGAGAAACATACAGACTCTATATTTACAATTCAATAACATTCTAGTTATTCATTTGGACCAAATTTAAGGTTTTTACCATTCCATGGTAAAGAATCTTAGTTGCTGTTAGGTTAAATGGGTAAGTCATGATGAATTTAATATGAATTTACACCCAACTTTGTTCTCGATGAATTTAATGTGAATTTATACCCAACTTTGTTCTCTCAATACCCCAAAAGGAGAAAACAATTTCTTGATTTAACAACAATATCCACACACATACCTGAACACCTCTTAGCCCTGTCGTATGCTCTAAACACCTCTTAGCCCTGTCGTATGCTCTCAGTCCAGCATGCTTGCTTATAGAAGTTGCAGGCTAAAAAATATATACAAAAGCCCCTGGCACCCAAAATTTACCTTGTTATTCTTTAGCCTGCATATTTACTCTCCAGAGAGTCTATGTCCCTTGCACAGGGTAATACTCAGGTACACTTCCCTTTCTGCCCAATTATAGCTAATCAATGAATGTTTTAGCTATTAAAAATTATCGTAAGCAACATAAGTTGCATAAAAGAACAATATTATCAATAACTAGTCCAGATTATCAGCCACTCTTTGGACACAGTACCTCTAATACTGCACTTTGGGTTACATACACGTTCTCATCTAAGTCTTACGTCCCTGTGAGGTATAACATTATTACAGCTCCTGTTTACTAAGTCAAGTTCATAGAATCAACCATATCTAGAGGTAGGAAAAGATCTGTCAAAAATTGGGGTATCTCTCCAGTAGGGCTAGTGCTGCTCCCACCTTGCTGGAAAAGGGGGACAAAAATATCACTTTCATGACACAGCCACCAGAAGTTACCCATACACCTCTGGTCCCCTGGGGTTGTCAAATACTGAGGTAAAAGGGTGTATGTGCTATTTTGAAGTCAATGACCTTGTCCTAACCCACTGTTCAAAATAGTTATTTAAAAAATCCTCAGGAATACAAGAAACAGCGTCACCACTTTCCCTGTCCCCAAAATTGAAACGCTAGGAACCAAGCTAACCTATTCCTCCATCCACTCACAGCCCCACATCTAACCTTCCCTAGTGACTTTCTTCTTCTTCAACTTTACAGCCTGATACCTCTCCCTGGACAATTACAACAGCCTCATGCACTCCCAGATACACAGTATGTGGGCATGCGCGCGCACGCGCGCACACACGTATCACAGCCAGAAGGATCTCAAACACAAATATAACATTGTCACTTGCCTCTTTAACAGCTTTCCTGCCTACAGCTAACCTATTTCCAGGAGCCTGGCCTCTCATAGCTTGTCACCCATCAGCCCTGACTTCTGGGAAGGCACACACTTGCTGTTCTACTCTTCTGTATCTTTGCAAACCAGGTCGGACAGTAAAGTTTGCAAACTCATCCTAGAAAAAGTGCTACATACCTCATTGCTGAGTATCACTACAGTCACCTTCGAAGTACTCCCCTTGGGGAGCTATGCACCAACACCAGTGCCTAGTCCATCCTTCAAAGCAATTTTGGAACTCTTTTTCTGGAACGGCCATCAGAGCTGTCNTCTACTTGACAGGAAGATCTGGTTTGAAACCCCACGCAGTTCCACCACGCTTCTCCTTCAGCCCTCTAACTTGCCCTCCAGCCCTGGAATGGCCCAGCTTTTCCTTAGGATCATCAGAGAACATGGGTGTGGGGAGAAAAAGTGTCATTTGAACTTCCTTTAAATTTGTATACCATTTTATAAAAATGGCGCTTGCTGTGGTACACAGCAAGCATAAGACAAAGCATAGAAGATTTAAAGGAATGCCATAAAAAATGACAACTTGACAGAGCGCCGAAACTCCCTATAATGATGGAGATTTACTACTTCAAAGAGCAATTACACTATTATACAAGGTCCCTAGAGTAGTCAGATTCATAGAGACAGAAAGTAGACTGCTGATTGCCTCAGGCTGGGGAAATGAGGATATGGAGAGCTGTCTAATGGATATAAAGTCTCAGTTTGGGAAAGTGGAGAGAGTCCTGGAGTTGGATGATGGTGATGGCAGCACAACAACGTGAATGTACTCAATGCCACTGAACTGTATGCTTCAAATGGTTAAGATGGTAAATTTCATGTATGTGTATTTACCACAATGAAAAAGAAAAAGAGCAATAAGCGTATCTGACCTGTTTTGGAAGACAAGACATACAGTATGCATGGTGCACTACGGTCTAGACATTTTCTCATTTGTAACCTCATTTAGCATCACAACAAGCCTTCAAGAGAAGTATGCTTCCCATCTGACAAATGGGAAAACGAAAGCTCAGAGAAATTACTGGAAAAGCTCATTCAGCTGGTAGAGCCAAGACTTATAACCAGGTTTCCTTTGCCCCTTTTATTTTACCTAATTGCCTTCCTTCTCTGGCTATTAAAAATAAAAAATATAGTTTTTTTCCATTACCGTTTTTCTAATAAATACTTAATTTAAATTTCTCCATGATAACCTCAGGCGAATACTAAAATTAATCTTCAAAATCAGGTTGCTACAAAAAGGAAATGTAATTTGTTCCTTAAAGATACTCATCCTACTCAATTTGCACATTACCTTTTAATCTCTACTAAGGTGATTCAAACCCAGTTTGTTTTCTTAATTCAAGTGATATGTACCAAGTTTGGTAGGAAAATTATTACCAAACATACAGTCCAAAATGCAAATGACAGTAACATCAAACTATATAAAGCACTCAGCCAGGCACTGTACAATGCGTTTCACATATATTAACTCATTTAATCCTCACAATAACCCTATGAAGTATGCACTAGGATGGGGGTGACCATGAGGACCACCTTCAGCAAAATCACCTGGAGAGACTGGCTTTTAACAGAAATCAGAGCCCAGTCCAGACTAAATAAACCAAGATTTTTCTTATGCAATGTAGTTTTTTTTGTTTTTTTTTAAATCTATGTATCATGGTCTCACCAACCAAGTTACCTTTACAATAAAACCTTGGATTGCAAGTAACATGGTTTGCGAGTGTTCCCACAAGATGAGCAAACATTTCTAACACATTTTAATGTGGTAAACAAGCGATGTCTTGCAATACGAGTAGTTTGTTTCCAGAACAAATTATACTCACAAACCAAGGTATTACTGTATATGCAACAGGAAATGAGAAGCACATGACAGCCTGTGGAGTGCAAATGCGACGAGAACAGGAAATTGAAGGGCAAAGTAAATATCAGTATTGATATCATTTTGTAGATTCTACGAGAATGTATTTGATAATTGTATGGGGTGCATAAACCTTGGCAAAAGAGGTTTAGAGACAATTCATTTTTTAGCCAGAGACTAACTTACTCAGTAGAGAATACATTTTAGAAGTTAGTATATCGTTCGAGCGCTCCTGCAGAACTCAACCACAACTCTATTCATTATGTTATAAACATTATTAGTCCATGGATGGATGTGGACCCATTTTTATGCTGTTCTAATTTCTAAAATATTCAATGTATTTCAAAAAGTAATGAGTTTCTTTCAAAGGCTAGGTGTTCTTATTGTATTCCTTTTTTCTCATGGTATTATCTCAAAATACCAAAAATGTATGAGGTCCCTTAGCACAACTCAGAAAAAACACATGATTCATAATCAATTTATCTTCAACTACTATGTGAGAAAACATATTTAGCTATGAAGAATGTTAACTCAATTGTATGTAAATAGCAATTTCAAGCTATTTATATAAAAAGCATTATGATTTATAATGAAAGTCAGCTAACTTTCCTATAAATCCACTATTCCAAAATCCTTAAATATAGTGGGTTGGTTTCTATAAAACACTTATTTTATTCTACAGCAAATGCTAGCATTGTGTTAAAAATAACTTCTTGTCTAGTTAAATGTATGACATGTGAAAAAAAAATTTTTTTGGAACACTATACTATATCCAAGAATCATCCAAAGAAAATAATAGCAAATGGACCACAAAACTAGAAATACATGGTCCTCAAAAAGTGGAAGAAAAACACATGAAAATATTGTCAGTCAGTTGACTGATAGCCTCCAACTTTCTCAACATTTCCTCAAAATTCATACATATTAACATGTAGTTTTGGAGTTGGGGAAGTACAGTTTTAAGGGCAAAAATATAAAAACCATCTCCAACCTTTATTTAATTTTTTGTTGAGTGTAGAAGCAATGTAAAT
>NW_017731510.1:2010017-2019280 GCF_001890085.2 Hipposideros armiger | reverse complement strand
TCTGGAGCTGTGAGAAAACAAATTTGTATTGTTTGAACCCCCGAGGCTATGGTATTTGGTGTTTGGCAGCCTAAGATGACTAAAACAGGGAGTAAAAGTGGTACCCTCTCCTGTCTGTTCTCTCTGCTTATTACCACATATTTCAGTTTCTATCTCCTGCCAGGTAGGTTTACAAATTAATTTATCCAATTTCAACTAAACTAATCCCTCCCCAAAAAACAAGTGGCTTAAGAATCATGCAATAAAACCAGACTGAAAATAAGTAAATGTCAAGCTAATTAAAAAAAAATGCAGAACTGACACTTCTATTCCTCATAAAAGGTCTGCCAGACCAGTTCACTAGATTAAACATTAGACTAATTTAATCAAATCTGATAAGTCAGCCAAAAATATTCAAAACAATCAAGAACAGTATTAACAATATGGGTTTACATCAATAATTCTTAACTGATAATCTTGGTAAATACATATTGGGCCTTGAAATAATAACTAATGATAATGAGGCATAATACATACAGATACTTAAACATACATATTAAAAGTTCATGGTAAAATGTCTTACTAATGGGATATGTGATCAAAAGAGTTTGGAGACCCCTGATGCAGATACAGAGCTTACAGGACAGAGCCAGGCCCACTCTCAACCTGCTGTCTTGTCTCAGGCAGGCCTAGAAGCTGAAACCAGCTGACACTGTCCAGTAGCCTTGGAGCGGCGGTACACATAACAAATACCGAACATATACAGAATAATCCCTCAGAATGACCAACAACATCCCAAATTCAACCCCAAACTTTTTAACCATATCTAACATAAAATAATAAGGGTAGCTGAAAACCTATGATTTACATTTTGAAGAGCTAGTTTACATTTCAGAGAAAAGGACAGATCAGCATTTAAATGATGAAACCCAATTTCATGGATTTCAGCAAATTTCTTTATAGAACATCCCTGCATCCCTACAATGGTCAGGCCTCTCCTTTTGTTCTCTCTAAACATTGTTGCTCTTGAAAGGGTTGTTGATTAGCATTTCTGAGTAAGCTTTTGCTGTCTGTTGAGTGGCTCGGCCATAAGTAGTAGAATACACTCTTAGATGCTACTTTAGACAACTACACAAAAGCTCAGGTGGCTAAACTCTGACCACAGAATTTTCTGCGGTCCACACTGCTGCCTACTTTTGCAACTTCTATACAACTAGATCAGACGTTGAGCAAACAAACTCTTAGTATAGCCATCCAAGGGACTGTCATTTGACACCCAGAGAGTGGGTGTTTTCCCATCTACCTAGCACAATAAACAGGTGGTGAAGACATTGGTCCAGTCTCCTTTGACTATCACAATACTACTCCAACTACAGAGTGTATTCAAAGTTCACCAGCTTTTACACCAATATGCTTTTTCTATTCCAAGGGCTGATTTGAGAGCTGGCATTGCATCTAGCTGTCATATCTTCTTAGTCTTCTCCAATTCTGGTTAAATTTTAACTTGTGTTTTTCACAAATCCTGATGCTTAATTCCATTTCTCCATAAGACTCAGAAGTGTTCACAGTTCATAGATGACAATAAGAGTTAACAGAATTTGGGAACAGGGGAGAGGGGAAACAAGTTACTGACTAGGACTCTCAAACCAAATGCCTTTACCTATCTTCATAAATGGGAATGCATCAATGTTTCTTTGGTAAATTCAAAATACACTCCATATTCACTCACACAAGGGTCAACTGATAAAGAAATCACCATGTTTGAGTCCATTCTAGACATTTGCTGTTTCCTTGGAAACATCAGATACAAAACTGGCCTAAGGCTGACATGCTTTTCAGTTTCTAAAAATATATTTCAAGAAAGCTCATGTGTTTAATGGTTACCTGAAACACACAGTGCCAAAGGTCCTCCAATATGAATATTTTTATCTACAAGATGCCTTGTACAGGGGTATAAACCTGATGAAAGTGCTAATCACAAGAATCTTCTTCTATGGCATTAATTGCTGCTGTTATGTACGAGGTCTGACAATTACGTTCGTGAACTTGCCACCGTGCGCTTACATTGGCAGCACTGTACACACAGCTCGGTGGGGTTTCACAACCATGGTGTATCAGTGTCTCACAGCTGTGTTCGTGTCAATGTGTGATGGTGTCTTGCTGAGTGGCATTCATTATTGTTGTTGCATGTTTTTATGTGCCATCACAAGAATGTCTGAGCTTGAATTAGGGCAATGAACGAACATTAAATTTCTTGTTAAATTTAGCAAGAGTGGAAGTGAAATCAGGGACATGTTAGTCCAAGTTTATGGGGATAATGCCATGAAGAAAACAGCAGCGTACAAATGGATTAAACGTCTTTCTGAGGGGAGAGAATGTGTCACTGATGAAGAGAAGTCAGAGCGGCCAGTAACGAGCAAAACTGATGAAAACATTGCAAAAATTCGTCCAATTGTGTATCAAAATTGTCTGCTGACTGTGAGAAGCATAGCAGACAAAGTAAACATTGACAGAGAAACAGTTAGGAAAATCTTAACTGAAAATCTTGGCATGAGAAAGATGTGTGCAAAAATGGTCCCAAAGGAGCTCACCAATGAACAAAAGCAAAGGAGAGTCGAAGTCTGCCAAGACGTTTTGAAGAGGCAAGATGATGTTTTGGGCCATATTATCACTGGTGATGAAACATGGGTGTACCAACACGACCCTGAAACAAAGCGTCAAATTGCACAATAGAAGTCAGCCAATTCTCCACGAACAAAAAGTTCCGTGAATCCAAAGCAAGAGTCAAAACAATGTTGCTAATCTTTTTTTATATCAAAGGGATTATTCATTATGAATTTGTACCAACTGGACAAACAGTTAACTAAGTTTACTCTTTGGAAATGCTGAAAAGGCTGCATGAAAAAGTTAGATGACCTGAACTTTTCACCAGCAATTCATGGCTCTTGCATCACAACAATGCACCAGCTCACATGGCACTGTATGTGAGGGAGTTTTTAACCAGTAAACAAAGAACTGTACTAAAACACCCTCCCTACTTACCTGGTCTGGCCCCCAATGACTTCTTTCTTTACCTGAAGATAAAGGAAATATTGAAAGGAAGACATTTTGATGACATTCAGGACATCAAGGGCAATATAACGACAGCTCTGATGGCCATTCCAGAAAAACAGTTCCAAAATTGCTTTGAAGGGTGGACTAGGTGCTGGTGTCAGTGCATAGCTCCCCAAGGGGAGTACTTCGAAGGTGACTGTAGTGATATTCAGCAATGAGGTATGTAGTGCTCTTTTTCTAGGATGAGTTCACAAACTTAACTGTCTGACCTCGTATACATTAAGGACTCTTGATAAGCTGTGACCTTTATGATCAGAAAAGACAGGACAACAGGAGTGTGTGGTTTGGAGAAAATCTGAGTATACCTGCCTCTAATTTTAAAGAACTGAATGTGAGATTACATGTTAATTAGCTTGACTGTAGTGTTTCACTCTGTACATAGTATATATTAAATCATCATGTTGTATATGGTAAATACACATAATTTTTATTAAAATACATAAGCAGATAAATAAAAATTGTGTACACAGAAGAAAATCTTGAGACTGCATGAAGATAGGTAAATGAAATGCTTTCAGCATAACCCCTTGCTCTTGATAAGTGTTTTTATACATGTTTACTTTTGCCAACCTTGACAAGGATAGCTGTCTCAAATGAGATATGTAAACCTTGGTTTTTAAAACACTGATCTTTACATGAATCAAAAGGAAGTTGGTTATTACTAGGATCTTGGTGTTGCTTCTTTAAGTTGTAAGCAGCCTAAGCATTAAGACCAGATCCTACCTAAATTCTTCAGCTGTGAACACTTCGAGGGGAATCATTTCTCCTTACAACACTTGATAATATTAGATCTCGTACTGTACATATCATCTGTTACCACGGTTCATACACACACTGGTTTTGGAAGATGATTTTGTTCTCTTCATTCCTTAAGACAAAAATGCCCTCTCAAACATTTGGATCCCAGCATAATATTATAAAACAATGAGACTGTAAAACTGACCACACAGTGCTCAATTCTCTTTCTGCAAAGGCAAAATTCTATTTTAAACGTATCTTGGCAAAACCAACAAAATATTCATATAAAACAACTTTTCTTTAAGACAAACCCAGCCTGGAGAAATGCAATAGTTTGACCAGACTCAAGTTATTGCTTTAATGAAGATTTTTGCTAGGTAAAACTCCTACCTGAATCCAATGATTCATTCAAAACTAAGCATCTATAAACATTCCTACTCTGCTCTGAAGATGTCATTACAAACACAGAAGAAAACGGCCTTACACCATTGTAAGTCACTATTTTCAAATGGCATGCTGATAATCACCAAAAAAAGGCCACATAAGTCTGATCATGATTACATAAATTACATAAAAGGAATTGCCCATTCCTTTGATAGGTAAATTATTTCAAGGTACATTCTGGAAGGAAAAAAATGTTTTTAACTTTAAACGTTTGTTGAAAATTTAGATACACAAAATTAAAGATTCACCACCAGGTTCCTCTAAGTAGCAAGCTTTTTATATGCATTTAATGTTTAACTTAAAACACTTAAAAGTAAATGATATTATTCATATGAAATTGTCCAAAACAGGTAAATCTATAGAGGTAGAAAGTAGATTAGTGGTTGCTTAGGGCTGGGAGAAGGGAGATGGTAGCTAAATGGTATGGGATTTCTTCTGGTAGCAATGAAAACATTCTAAAATTGACTGTGGTGATTGTTGTACAACTCTGTGGATACTCTTATACTAAAAACCATTGAACTCTACACTTTCAATGGGTGAACTATATTTCAATAAAGCTGTTAAAAATATTTAAAAGAAGGTATTATAGCATACGTTAGAAAAAAAGGATCTAGTTAGATGCACATATACACAATCCTAGACACGTATATATGCATTACAATTTTCCATTAATTACTATTTATTTCTAGAGGATGAACAAGGTTATTGTCCTCACATTTAAGGCCCGAGAAAATCAATGCCTAGGAAAAAAAGGCCATGTCATGCTTCTCCATGATTATGATAATCCAAATTTATTGGCTTCAGTAATGGAAAACTTCAACCTCCCACAGCTTCAGATCAAACACTGATTTTATGTTCAGTGTCAAAGACAAGAACAAAGTTTGGAAAGACGACAATTTCCATGGCACAGGTGCTCCCAGAATTGTGAATTCCTTGGAATTTGGAGTTTCCAGGTCACACATCCCCTGGGGGTGCCAAGGCCACAGTCCACCCCAGTAGTGACCTTCTCGCTCCTACTCATCAGGCCAGCCTCCTTCTGGGATGCACTAGTCCAAATGTTAACCCTAGACCGCCGATCTGTACCCTGAATTTACCACCCCCTCTCCAACCTCCCCCAACACCCAGCACCCACCCCCCCTCTTTAGCAAACGTTGATCTCTGTCCTGAATTCAAAATGCCAGTTGCTCATGAGAACAGTCACAAGCATTGCCACAGTGCTCGCCAGAAAGGGCCTGGAGTGGGGAAGGTAAGTGAGAAAACTCATTCCGGAGGGGGCCAGCCTCCTGAGGTGTACAGCATCCAAAAAATTCCATAAACCTCATCTGTCCCACGTGGTCCCTTCTCTTCTGAAACCTCAATTTAGGAGCAAACAGTCGGATACCCAGCCTCCAAGAAAAACCATTACCCTTTTCTCAAGAAAAATTATATTAAGAAAAAGAAATCCTTTATCAATTCCCTTTTATGAAAATGTTCCTTTGAATAGCTTTATCAACTTATAGCAAACATTCATAGCCAAGATAAAAAGCCTTATTTTTAAAAATCAATATTTTTATAAAGCTTGACTTCAGCAATATGAAGTGCAAAAACAATGTGGCTCAACACTTTGTAAACTCCCTAAATTATCATAATGCCAAGAAGCTTTATAATCAATTCCTTAATGAACTATGAGTCACATGACCATTAGTAGTGCCTATTTAAATATACAGTCTAGCTAAAGTAAATACTCAAAGGCCATCTTTTAATAGAACAGCAAGGGCCACATTTTAATTTCTTAGACCCTATTCAGTGTATTCTGAAACTTACGCTCATAGTATAAGCCATGACCTCAGAAATTCTATGAATTTAACGTATGATATATTCACATGTCAACTAATTCAATTATATACTTATACAAGGCTTTAAACAGAATAACTGGTATGTACCCACTTTATTCCTAGCCAGCCTTCACTGTGCTTTCCCATATTTATTTCTCCCCCACCCCAAACAAGTACAAATCAAACTATAAGACAGGTAGCCACTTGAAATCTCTCTGACTGATAAAAACATCAGTGTCAAAAGCCAGCTTGGAGTCTTGATTACAAACAGGTTGTGAAGTCTCATTTCCAAGGCTTTCAAAATCTTCCCCTCCCATGGAACCTGGCGAATTTAGGCAAAAACAAAGACCTCAATTTCATTCCCCCAGCTTTCAGCATGCACAAATGGACACCAAAATTAAAGAAATGGGAACTAAGCAAAACTACTACTTGAAAATATACCAAAGTTGGGCTGACCGGTTAGCTCAGGTGGTTAGAGCACAGGGCCCAGTGCTCATAACACCAAGGTTGCCAGTTTGATTCCCACATGGGCCACTGAGCTGCGTCCTCCACAACTAAATTGAAACAGCTCCTTGACTTGGAGCTGATGGGTCCTGGAGAAACACGCTGTTCCCCAATAATCCCCCATATATATATATATATGAAAATATACCAAAGTTTACAAAGAAAAGTAACTCTTCAATTCCATATCCTTATATAGTATAAATCTCTTTAAAAAGAAATGGTATCTTTATTAAAAGTAATTCAATAGAAACACATGTGACAATGTATGAGGAAATGAAACTATATCGGCAGTGTAAGATTATAAGTGATTTCAAGTATATTCACACAGTTGTGTAACCATCACCCCAAAATGAAACCCCATGCACATTAGCTGTCACTCCCCATTTCCCAAACATTTCTCCCTTCCTCAGCCCTAAGAACCATTCACTGAACTATCTTATGTCTCAATAGATTTGTCTCTTCTGGATATTTCATACAAATGGAATCATATGCAGGTGTACCTCATTTTATTGCACTTCACAGATGTTGTGTTTTTTACAGACTGTATGGACGATCCTCCACAAGCAAAAATATTACAAATCATTTTATTGTGATACTTCGTGGTGCTGGTCTGGAGCTGAACCCACAATATCTCTGGGGTATGTCTGTAATATGAGGCCTTCTGTTACTGGCTTCCTTTACTTATCATGTTTTCAAGGTTCTTCTCTGTTGTGGCATGCATCAGTATTTCACTTCTTTTATGGCCAACTAATATTGCATTGTATGGATATACCGCATTTTATTCATTCACTCATCAGTTGACAGACATGTGGATTATTTCTACTTGTTGGCTATTATGAATAATGCTACAGTGAACATTCGTGTACAGTTTTTTTGTGGGCATGTTTTCATTCCTCTTGGGTATATGTACCTAGGAGATGAATTGCTGGGTCATACATACGGTAACCTTACATTTAACCATTTGAGGAACTGCCAAACCGTTATCCATAGCAGCTGCACCATTTTTCATTCCCATCAGTAAAGTAGGAGGGTTCCAATTCCTCCACATCCTTGTCAACATTTGTTATTCTTTTTTATTAGATCCAATCTAGTGTGTGAAGTGGTAACTTTTGGTGGTTGATGCTCTGTATCTTAAATCACACTCACTCATTCTAGAATTTGGCTTCAGCTATTCTTCTAAGCTACACTTTTATGTATAAAATATGCCCCGATGGTCATTCCTAAAACCCAAAATAAAGCCCAGCTAATCTAACACTCCCTTAATAGAGGAAGGTATCACCTCCACATAATATGCACCATTATTCTACCCTAAATCCTATCAAGCTACAACTATGTCCAACAGCCAAACTATCCTAAATAAAGAAGTCACGTTAAGTAGCCTGTGCACATGCTACTGCTGTAATGTAATATTTGAACATATAACAACAGCCAAGTTTTAGCCAGAGCTTTCTAGAAAGAACACAGAATTGGAACTTGTCAATAATCTCTATGTAACCCGATCAATCACTTAATTTCTCTACACCTGAACTTGGTGTTCTGAGCCACTCACAGAACTACATCCTCTAAAGTCACTCCCCGAGATAAAGTTGTCTAAGCCTGAAAGTTTAATGAAATTTGAAAACGTACTCACACCCATGCCTAATGATCTAGCATTGCACAGCAGAAAGAATTTGAGCCTTAGGAGACACACAGGCTGGGTTCTATTTCCAGCTCTGCCATTTAGTAGTTATATGACCATAGGTACATTATTTAGCATCTTTCTATCTCAGTTTCCTGATCCGAAGGTAGTAATGCCTTCTTCAAGAAGTTATGAGGATTTATGAAACTAGTATAGCTGAAGCATCTGACACAGGGGCCAGAAAAAAGTAGACACTTAAAGGTCTGCTAACTCTGGGCAGTTTCCCATTAAATAAAGACTGCTTCACAAGTGTCCTGGGCCATTTAGATGTGAATATGAGTTCTTGTGACCTGTGGGATTCACTTATAAAGCACTTCCCCCATATTATGGTCTGTAAATTGCTAAGAAGAGCTATCAGCTGGCTTAAAACAGGACGAGGGGAAATTCTTGGAAGGGAGCTCAGTGATAAAAAGATGAGCCTCATTTTCGTCAGAGACGTTAGAATGAAAACTTCCTCAGGGCTCACAGACAGCCTGAGCACAGAATAGATAGATGCAAAGGACAGAAAGGTAAAGGCTGTATTCATATGACCCCATTGGAAGCGTAGGTATAGACTGCTAGGCTCAGGGGGGAGGGGGAGGGGAGTGGAAGGGGCTGGAGGAAGCAGATAGAGGCGGGGGGCTTGCTAGGTGCGTGCAAACGCTAACCAGAGGAAGATGAGCCCCATCTCAGCTGTGAATGCACTGCTTCTTGTGTCTCTCAGCCTCCTTCTCCTACCTGATCTGGTTGTCACGGAATTTGTTGAGATGCGGTTGGTTGAGGTAAATGGTGCGAGCTGGTACCTCCAGCTGGTCTCCAACAGACGTGGCCCGGGACATCTCATCATCTGCCTTCTTATAGCCCGAAGAAGGACGAACAGGTCCTGCAGAAAAGAGGCACGGACAAAAAAAAACACAGCACAAAGAAGTCACACCAGCAGGCAAGAGCAGCAGCGAGCGCGGCTGCTGGCGGGCGGGCACCAGCTGGGAAAGGATGCTCTGGGCGATGCAGGG
>NW_017731510.1:1986110-2007792 GCF_001890085.2 Hipposideros armiger | reverse complement strand
ACCATATGATCTCACTTATATGTGGAATCTAAAAAAAATGAATGAATGAGCAAAGTAAACAAAAATAGTCTCAGCGATCTAGAGGAAAAACTGATGATTGCTAGTTGGGAGAGGGGTGGGGATGAGGGAGAAGGGGAATGGATTAGACAGCATAAATGGTAACTACAATATTGCCACAGGATAAGAAAGATAGTTTGGGGATATAATCAATAATGTTGTAAATATTTTATAGGGTGTCAGATGGTCACATGTCGTGTTAGGGAGACCGCTTCATGGACGGTGTAGAGGCCTGACCACTGCACTGTACACCTGAAGCTGATGCTGAATAATACTGAATGTCAACTATAATTTTATATATATATAGTCATGAGATATGGAGTATAGTATAGGGATTAGAGTCAATGGAATTGTAATAAATATATACGATGTCAGAAGGGCAACAGATTGGGGGAGGGGAGTTATCACGTCATGAGGATTGAAATGTATAACTATTACATTGTTTTGTACACCTGAAACTAATAAAACATAAATAAATAAAATTTTAAAACATGTTACCCAGTATGACCATGGTTACCAGTGTGATCCAGTTTATGATGAAGTGACTAAGAATGGGTTTGAAGGTGCTGAAGAGGGTCAGAGGTCAGCAGCTTCGTTGTGCTTGGTGTGGGGAGCTGGTCAGAACAGAGTCTACGGACAGACAGAAGAGCCTTAAAGTAGGGGGACGCTGTATTAGAAAAGGGGAAGACATTCCAGGGAAGGCCCAATAGACAAAATGTGTCAGGGGCCAATTAAAAAACAAACAAAGAACAGCACCAAGGGTCCAAACTAGAACAATAGAAAGGAAGCTCAGGAAGATAGCCTGTGGCGAGGCTGGATGATTTAAATGCCAGATGAAGAAGCTTGAACTTCAAGGTCATATGAAGCCACAGATGGTTTCTAAGCAGGAAAGAAGTACACCTGGCAGTGATGTACAGAATGAGGGGAGAATTTATACATAAGGCAATCAGGTAGAAAAGTAATTGTACAATCCAGAAGCATGATAGAAGCATGAATTAAATGGGGGTGGGGGGAACATGAACATGAGAAACATCTCAAAAGAAAGCTTGGCAACACTATTTTTGGATTGAATGTGTGGGCCAGAAAAAAGAAGAAACATTAGATAGCTGGGATTTAAAGGGGAGAAGACTGGGGGGCAGGGGGGAAGGAGAATCACTGGTGGAAATAAGAATAAAACAACAGTTTTTCCAAACAAGAATTTAAATGTTGGATAATAAATATTGGGGTGAAAAAAATATTGACACAAACAATTAGTGATGACAGAATTCAGGGATCTCCCAATTACCATCATGAATCAGGCCAACTCATCTTTCTGTAACAACAGAGCCAGGCCTCGAATTTTATTTTAGGTAGAAATAGTTATAGTTTCCTCCTAAGACTCACATAACTTTCTTCTACCTCAGTGGCCTCATCCTGACCCACCCCTGCTTTGGAGACAAACATTAATATTTTCAAAATAACACAAAGTTGTTGCAAATGTATTGCCTAAAGAAAACGCTATTCAATATATAGCAAAGCACATTATGACTAAGGCTTCAAATTCAGGCTGATAAGATGAATTGTGAGTTAATGCATTTTGAAAATACCACCATACAAAATGAGAGTATATGCTTACAACTCTCCCATATAAGCAAGCACAGTGTCAGCAGACAGTGGGAGTTCAATAAATATCTATTTAGAAAGAAACCAAAGTAAAAGGAATGAATAAAGAGAAACAAGAGTTGGCAAATGGACAAGCACAAAGTTTGTCTGTTGCCAAGTGGAAATACAGTAAAGGCAGCTGACGGCCAAGGCCATGAGGGCAGGGACTTTGTCTTCTTCATGGCTGGACCCCTGTCATCCTAAATAATGCCTAGCACACAGTAGGCAGTTTGTAAGTGCGAGTATATGTCAAATGGACAATAACTGGCTGATGTAGTGGGTACCTTCTAAAGATGCTTGCCCAGGGCCAGCCAAGTGGCTCAGTTGGTTAAGAGCTTGCTCAAGAGTGCGATCTCTGAGCAACTAGCAGTTCGATTCCCGGCCTGAGCTGAGCTGCCGCTGAGCTGCCAACAGGTGGCAGGATGGCTCAGCTAAAGAAAGAAAGGAAAGAAAGGAAAGGAAAGGAAAGGAAAGGAAAGGAAGGAAGGAAGGAAGGAAGGAAGGAAGGAAGGAAGGAAGGAAGGAAGGAAGAAAGGAAGAAAGGAAGGAAGGAAGAAAGGAAGAAAGAACGGAAGAAAGGAAGAAAGGACGAAAGAACGAAAGAACGAAAGAAAGGAAGAAAGAACGAAAGAACGAAAGGAAGAAAGGAAGAAAGAACGAAAGAAAGGAAGAAAGGAAGAAAGAACGAAAGAAAGAAAGAACGAAAGAAAGAAAGAACGAAAGAACGAAAGAACGAAAGAACGAAAGAAAGAAAGAACGAAAGAAAGATGCTTGCCCAGATGCTGCACCAAAGGCTTGACCTGTACTGTATAGTCCCCATCTTCCATCACAGCTCTTAGCATGGGATGGTTACTTGGTCCATCTAAGTCTCTCTTCTGGAAACTGTGACATGAGACCTAGAGGACCTGTTCTCTGCATATGGCTGACCTATTAACACACACACCACAGGTCTCCGAATGGCCGTCCCCTACCCACTGAGTGGGCAGGAAAGCAGAGAAGAGATTTCTTTTGAGATGAAGGTGAAGCAGATGAGTGGAGAGCAACAGAAACAGTCCCAATAGCTTTTGGATTCTGGGTACAGTCTCTTCCTTGATCCCAGCTGTATTTAGGTCCTTGGGTTCCATGAACCACCCTTAAATCATTCAATAAATTATTCATAACCAGACATCCTAACCAATACTGTAAGGGAACACACAGAGAACCAATTTTTTCCTGTAAGACAGATGAGCAAGTTAAAGAGGGGTGACAAACACCAATTCACTTACAGATCACTCCAGGGTGCCCAAAGTTTTAGATGCCTCTGGCACAGGTGCCATGAGTTGCCACACCCCAGATAGGGAGGCCAGATAGGACAGACAAATGTCTTTATGGCAACATTTAGGCTGGTTGGTTTGAATAAAGCCCAGAAGTAGCTGGAAGATGATTAGCTAAATAAATAAGGGACTCCTCCTCTCTTCAGGGTTTCTGCCAGGATTAGAGAAAGAAGAAAACCTTAAGAAACAGAGATAGATGACAGAAAATGCCCACCAGGAGACTGAATAGAAGGATGAGTGAAGAATAGGAAAGGGGGTTACCAATTAGCTCAGTTGGTTAGAGCACAGTGCTCATAACACCAAGGTTGCCAGTTCAATCCCCACATGGGCCACTGAGCTGCGCCCTCCACAACTAGATTGAAACAACTCCTTGACTTGGAGCGAGCTGATGGGTCCTGGAAAATCACACTGTTCCCCAATTTAAAAAAAAAAAAGAAAGAAAAAGAAAAAGACTAGGGAAGGGGCAAAGGAAAGCAGACTAGTTATAGTATCCATGCCATTGATCCACAGAGGTATGAAAGGGAGTTAGAAGGATGGGGACACACCTCAGTAACTCCCACTGTCCACCAGCAATGCTTCCATGGGCCTCTGTCACACTGTGGTTCTAACTTACCTGTTAATCTCTTCCCTACTCACTTGTAGTAGTGTTTCATTTTACTGAACAATCCAAATTCCTCATCACTTCACTCACATGCATGGTATTTGTGGTGATAAGGACGTGGAAGTCACTGAAACCAGGGACAATGACAGACCTCCCATGGGCAGGTGACATAAACTAATTCCATGGAGATTGTTCGGAAAAGAAAAGAGAAAATCCTAACAGGTTTTTAAAATTTATTCCTATGTAATAACTATTATTAAGGTAATACTCATACATATTATTTGTTCTTTTATAACTATTTACATGATATACATAAGTAAATATTAGCATAAACTAAATAGGTCCAAGGAGTTAAGAACTTCAATTATAGAATTAAACACACACCAAAAAAGAGTTAATGTTAAAGCAAATTTTTACTAAGCATTTCATTGCCTCAGTAACAGAGAAGCAAAATTCTTTACTCTGAACTGCAGTATTTTTCTGTAACTCAAATAAAAGTGTTCAAAACGCCAAAGATGTTCAAGACCCATCCAGTCCATTTCCCTGTCAAGGAAGTTTTCACTGTCTCACAGAAATTGTTGGGAAATACTCAAGTCTTCCTATATCAGAAACCTATTAAAGTGACAAGCCTTTTTGCAGCACCTCTGTAACTAGCTCTGTGGAGAGAGTCAGACCTTGGACACTGTTGTACCATAAAGAATTTGGCTGGTCTTTGCCCCAGCTTCCTCTAACCCTTCGGAATTTCTGAAGTGGTACGAGTGTCTCAGTCATTCACAGTGAGGTGAATTTATACTAAAGACGTGACTCATGGTGGCCCCTAGACTGCTTCAGATAGGGACTGACCATGCCAGAAAAGCTAACCACGTGACTAGAGGGTTGGGATTTGAGCCTGTTGACATCAGACTGACCTGCTGACTCTGGGGAGGGAGGGGGAGTAGAGGCTGAGTTTCATCATGTGACCAGTGATCCAATTAGTAATGCCTATGTAATGAAATCCCAGTGAAAACTATGAACACCAAAGCTCAGGGGACACGTCCTGAGGACATGGAAGCTTCACATGTGGGACCCTCCAAGATTTATCCCTATGCGTCCCTCCATTTAGCTGGTCCTGATTTGTATCCTTTCTGATAAAGCTGTAATCATAGAATACTGCTTTCCTAAGTTCTCTGAGTTACTCTAGCTTATTAGTGAAAATAATTTTTATAAAAATACTGAAAAGTAATAAAAATACTGGGGGAGTAATGGGCACTCCCAAATTCATTGCCAGTTGGTCAGAAGTGTGGGTGGCCTAGGAACCCCAGAACTTGAAGCTGGTGTCTGAAGTGAAGTGGTTAGTCTGGTAGAGACCTGTGCCCTGAATCTATAAGGTTTGACCTAACTCTGAGCAGTTAGTACTAGAGCTGCACTGCAGACATTACTGTGTGAACTGTAGAATGACAGACCCAAAAGGGAAACTTTATTAACAAGGACAAAAGTATATTAGGTCAAATGAAAGACAGGATTAGAAGTAAGACCTGCAGAAACTTGAATGGTTCTCCTTCCACTAGAGCTTAGGCCTCTGTGAGTTGGGCTACCATCTGACCCTTGGTTCTTCATCCACAAAATATAATTTATTCTATAAATTGAGGGTTGGCAAACTTTTTCTGCAGAGAGGTAGTAAATATTTCAGGCTTTGGGCCACAGATGACACCTGTCTCATTTGTTTGTTTGCTTGTTTGTTTGTTTGTTTGTTTGTTTAACACAAAAGTCTTAAAAAGACAGAAATTATGCCTCACAGGCCAGATCTAGCCCACAGGTCATAGTTTACTGACTCCTCCTATAAACTAAGTTCTTTCACAGTTAACAACCTGATTCATCCCAACTATCACCTCAAGGAAATATTAAATTTCTTCTATATCCACAAGACATGACATAAAATTCCTAGCACACATAGGTGTTCAGAAGTTGGTTACATACTTTTCCTAATTTATGTACTTGTAAAGTATGTAAAGGTGATTTTTCTCTTTGCCTCCAGAAAAATTTCCAGGAAAGCAGTGCAATCATCATAGAGCATTGTAACAAGAGGCACAGACACACAGACACACTCTCTCTCCCCTTCCCCAAAGAGTTTCAAGTTCAACTCTGACATCTATCCCACATTTACAAAGATGTTTCATAATCCTTCAGAACACAAGCACAAAGCAGCCCAGCGGCTAGGGAAGTACTCGGGCTGATTATTCCTCCTAATCAAACACACACAATAAAAATGCTGTACAAATGCACAATGTAATTATTCTAGCTTTGGCAGACATATTTTGGAGGCCTTTTCTAGACCCCACTTTGCACAAACCGCATCTCTCCAAATATAGCATCTGTGATCCATTCCACCCAAGAATTCAAAAGAAATGAACACAAAAGGAAAGCGGCACTGGTGTATCAGGGTTTCTTATTGCTGCAAATTCTTATTGGTTTCTCTTCTCTTGTTTCAGGGATCAGGAAAATGGGCAGGGAAGTAACAGGCCAGGGACTATTTATAATTTAAAATATTGTTGGGTGCTGCAATCAGAAATAAGGCATTTTGCTAGGTAGTGTGAAAGGAAAGGTACCCAGTTTAAGGCATAAGCTTTAATGACTGATGACACTCTTTTTTTCAATTTTAGCAGAGACAACAGAAACAAGAGATACCAAGAAATATGGGAAGCTAGAGGACAGGAATGACTGCCAGTCTCATATAAGGTGAAAAAACAGGGCAATCTCATGAAGGAAGCATCTGAAGTAGGCTTATAAGAATGTGTATGATTCGGGTGCAAGGAGAAAGAGCTGAGCGGTCCAGGAATAACAGCGTGTCAGCAGAAACACGTGCTGGTCACACGTCATTTACAACCTAGTTGGCCCCAGTATGGTGGGTGAAAGTCGAGCCATAGTAATTTGAAGCCTGGTTTCCAATAAGCGCAGCAATACAAATTGGGCTTCCGTTCCTCGAAACCCATCTCATACCTTAGATATGTTAAAATTCACCCTGTAAATTAAATACAGACAAATGTGCTTTTAAGGGAATATATTTAATATATAAAACCCAAAACAACAGAAAAAGGAAAACTATTGTTCAAATATTCAATGCAAAGGAGTTTTCTATGTGGGCTGGATCAGCTGAGGCTTAACATACAAGCCCAGTGACTTCTCTGTAGCAACTCCCTCTGCTTGCCAGGATGGGTAGTCTCCTCTTTCCTGGGACCTCAAAAGTGGCCTCAAATTAGGGACATAACTTTAAAATCCCATTGCCGAATCAAAATGCATGAATGCAGTCTTTGAACAGTTAATCCTAGGAGAAGGGCAGTGTCTCTTAAATTCTAGTTTACCTGTCTTGAGTATTTTCAAGACCCACAGCCAAAGGCACACAGATTCACTGCATCCAGCTGCCAACCCACCTCTCTAGCATCATTAGTGACCAATCACACCCCCTTGCTTGTGAAGCTCCACCCACAGCGGCCTTCTCCCCATTCCTCAAGATATCAACTCTGTTCACTCTCCAGAAACCTGGTGCCTGCCTTTCCTTCTACCTGGAATTCTGTTTCTCTAGCCTTTGCTTTGGTGTCTCCTTCCTATGGCTCAGGCCTCAGGCTAAATACCACTTCCACACAGAAGCACTCCCTGACCAGCATATCTACAGTATTCCCCTTCTCAGTTATTCTCTAACGCCGTGTTATTTTTATTCATTCCCACTCAGCACCCCACGAAATCTGCTTGTCCATTTTCTGTCTTCCAACATTAGAAATAAGCTCCTTGAGGGCAGGGCCTGTGTTCATCTTAATCACCTCTGCGTCCCCAGAGTGTGGGACACAGAAGGCATTTGATAAATGTGTCCAACAAATGAATCAAGTGATTTCACATTGTCTTAAGTGGATAGAAAAAAAATGTAACTCTTAAATTTAATCTACAATGAATCTGAGCCACCTAAAGAATTGAGGAGAAAAAAATAGAAATGTCCAGTTTTGTTTGGAGCTGCGTCCAATTTTATAACTTTAAAAGTGACTGTAAGCAGTGTTGAGTCTCTGTTGAATGAAGGTGTTTTGGCTCCCACATGTAACCTCATCGTCTTCTTGCTTTTCTCCTTCAGATGGCACTGGGGAAATGGTGGCTAGGGATGGGGATATGGGCAAGAGTTGGGGTCCTGGGCACGGATGTCTTCGGCCTCCTCTGGAGTGCAGAGTAATACCCCTGGCTCCCCTGCTGGCATTTGTGGCTACTGTCTGTGAATAGTCTGGCATGGCTTTATCAGTGGGCACTGGTGTTCCCAGATCACTTGCCTCACCTGGGCTCCCTCTGCCAAAACCATAGCACACAAAACAACATAATGATTAGGCATTTATACCCTTCACAGCGTGATAACCCCCCTATACCACTGACTATATTTCCTATGCTGTGTTTTACACCCTATGCTACACTTTACATCTTGGGACTACATCAAACTAAAAAGGTTTTTCACAGCAAAGGAAACCATCAACAAAACAAAAAGACATACTGCTGAATGGGAGAAGATATTTGCCCATGATACATCTAATAAGGGGTTAGTATCCAAAATTTATTTTTAAAAAAAACCTCATACAACTCAACACCAAAAAAACAAACAACCCAATTAAAAAATGGGCAGAGGACATGAAGAGATATTTCTCTAAAGAGGACATACAGATTGCCAACAGGCATATGAAAAGATGCTCAATGTCACTGATCATCAGAAAAATGCAAATAAAAACCTCAATGAGATATACCTCACACCTGTCAGAATGGCTATCATCAATAAATCAACAAACAAGTGCTGGTGAGGATGTGGAAAAAAGGGAACCCTCGTGCACTGCTAGTGGGATTGCAAATTGGTGCAGCCACTATAGAAAACAGTATGGAGGTCCTCAAAAAATTAAAAATAAAACTACTTCCTGACCCAGCAATTCCACTTCTGGGTATTTATCCAAGAAATCCAAAACACTAATTTGAAAAACATATGCACCCCTATGTTTATTGCAGTGCTATTCACAATAGCCAAGACATGGGAACAACTAAGTGCCCATCCATAGACGATTGGATAAAGCACCTGCCATTCTTTACACCCAGCCATCTAGCTGCAGCCCTGCCAGGCCCAGTTGCTTTCAAATCAGCTCCCAGGCCACATGAAAAGTACTGGTGGGCCATTCGGGAAAACAAAACCTCCTATTACCCCTCAGTTTTATCCTCATGTATAACACACTTCTCCTCTCTCACTGGGGAAACTTTACCCAGAGAGAAAAATATTAAGATGTTTCTTATCAGATTGGTTTCTTCTCTCTTCAACCCTCTCCTTGCTAAGCCCTAAAGATCAAAAAAAGAGGCAAGCTTTTTAGGGTACACCCCTGACATCATTCTCCTTCTGGATTTCTAACAACCCTTTAAAAACCCACTGAGCTACCGCTTCTTCAATGGAGAAAATGCTGGGAGGTAAGGCCTCCAGGGGCTGTTGTAAATATGATATCAGGGAGATAAAAATTAATCTACAAAGTCTCCTCATAAACAAAACCCTAGCTTGCCTATTGCTGCTGTTTTTGAAAGGCACACGACGAAGACACCTTGGTGTTTCTCCTGGGATTTCCTCTTGTCTTTCCCAGGGACGTGGAGGCTCCAAGCACATGGAAGCCAAATGTCATGTACAAGAGAAAGGCGCATTCATTTGCTCCAACCATCAGCCCAGTTTCACATGCACATCAGCCTGCTGTGTTTGCTTGTCCCCACTGGTCACATGAACCTAACACTCTTTACTTCCATCAACCACCTTAATGTAACCTTCAAAATTACATGCAGATTTGAACATGTCAACATGGAGGCCAACTCGTTAGCGTTTATTCTCACCTCCGCTGACACAAAAATATACTTTTCCAAGGTGATGGCTTTTTTTCTTTTTACTTTCTTATTGATTTGAAATTTTGTATATCAGTTACTTTCTCAGAGAAGAAAGTTACAAATTTAAAAAATATGTATCATGGGCCGGCCTAGTGGCGCGTTGGTTAAGAGCTGGCTTGGGATGCCAGCTCTGAGCAGCCCTGTTCAGATCCCACGTAAGGACCAGTGACACTGCTCTCTACAGCTAAGATGGTGAACAACAGCTCGATCTGGAACTGGGCTGCTATGAGTTGCTGGTGACGGCGTAGGCTGCATGCAACCCTGCTGCAGTGGGCTGCCATAAGCTACCTTGTGTGGCTAGCAGCCAGTGTTACCTGCCAAGAGCCACTGTGAGTGGCCGTCCAGAGGCCAGCAACTGATCTGCCTCACCCGGGAAGAACGCAATGATCACAATACCAACATGGGCCAGTGAAGCGATGTCTTCCACAACTACACTGAAGAACAAGAGGACAGCAACACGTCTGTTCCCTTTCTCCCGATTCCCCAGCACTGTTCCCCTCCCCCAAATCCCCAATAAAATCTTAAAAAAAATATGTATCATTAAAAAGGAAAAGCAATGCCAAAAAGATACAGATGGAATCATTTCAATCCCCAGCATCTTTCATTAATTCAGTGTTGCCACATCAATTATTAATAGTTAGTTGTCTTTGTCATGTCACTAAGAGGCCACAAATAATTATAATAAAAAGCACAGCTCGCTTTTGTTGAGCCTAGTCTAAGCACTCTAGATGCGTCAATCCATCTAATCCTTATGACAATCATATCATGAGCATGCTCAGCTTGGAGAAAATAAAAATGGGGCAAAGAGTAAATAAGCAACTAGCCCAATGTTTAAAAGCTGAATTTTTGTCTGTTACTAAGTGAGTCATTTATAAGCATATGACCTACATTATAAATAATTTTGGAGAGGGGTTTCAAGGCAAAAAGATTCCTAGGATAACAACTAAATATTTGTTGACTAATTGACTTTTATATCCTTATTAGGTTTTGGTTTTATTTTTTCCTTTTATACTCACAGAATCTACACATTAAAGAAAAAGAAATAGAAACCCCAATGAATTCCAGGCCCACAGGCAGCCTGGTGGTGGTGGTGACAGGTCTAGGCGCTTAAACAAGAGAAGCCAGGTCCCAATTCCCAGAGTGCTGAGTGTCCTGGAGGCAGAAACCTGTATAAGACATCAGTCAGCCTAGCAGGCAAGCAAAGAGGTAGGAGCAGACAGGAAGTCATGCATCCATCCAAAGTTCAGAATATTCTGTGGGCACAATGCCGAAGCCAACAACCCTTTCCCTGCCTTCAAAAGGGTTGTAATCTGGTGGGGAAGCAGATCGGTGCAGAATAACTAATGCAGTGTAGAATGCGAAACGTTTTCTTTCACCTGGACTTGCTTCCTCGTCGTGTGTTCTCTACCGGCCAACAACTCATCCTTTAAGACATAGCTTAGATTTCCTCTCACTAAATCCAGAGTCCTCCAGTTCCAGCTTACATTTATATACTCACAGAAAGAACAGTTTCTGTTTTTATTTGAATAATGACAACATTGCTTAAACAACTGCTATATAGTGGGTTGATGGACATACCAATGGCAAAGCAAGTATGATATACATAAAAGTTACAAAGATAACAAAGCAACAAAGGATTGAGCACCAGAAATGAAAAGGCCATACAGTAGTCCCCCTTATCCGTAGGGATATGTTCCAAGACCAGTGGGTGTCTGAAAACTCAGACAGTACCGAACCCTTTATATACTATGTTTTTTTCTTATGCATGCATACCTATGATAAACAGTGTGTCGAGGACTTTCACCTTTTCACTTAAAAGAAGCACTTTATGGCTTCTCTTTGGCATATCCAAACTGCCAGCATCACTGCTCATGTGCTTTGGGTCATTATTAAGTAAAATAAGGGTTACCTGAACACAAGCACTGCGACACTGAGAATCAAGATGGCCACTGAGTGACTAACAGGCAGAAAGCGTACACAGACTGGGGACACTGGATAAAGGGTGACTCATATCCAGGCAGGATGGAGTGGGACAGCTCAGGATTTCATCACACTACCCAGAATGCCCGTACAATTTAAAACTTATGGATTGTGGGCCGGCCGAGTGGCGCGTTGGTTAAGAACTAGCTTGGGATGCCAGAGGGCCCCAGTTCGGATCCCACATATGAGGGCCAGTGACACTGCCCTCTACAGCTAAGATNTTCACACAAAGCCAGGAAATTGTTGAAGTTCCCATGACCCAAAGAGACCTCATTAACTACATTGAGGGACTAACAGACCTATAGGAAAGGCTACTCTAGACCCATCACATAATAGCTTAAACATTAGCCTCAGAAAGATCAAACTAAACTACATGTAAATTAGCCAGAAAAAAGTCCAGAACTCCTGACAGGAATTGACAAAATCCAGCACTCAATTCACAATGTATGGCATTCAATAAAAAACTACTAGACACGCAAAGAAACAGAAAACATACGAGATGGATGATCCATAACAGGAAAAAATTCAGTGATAGGAAAAGGTCTATAACTTTAGAGAAGTGGAATTACTAGACAAGGAGATTAAAATAACCATTAGATTTCATATACAACAATTAAGTTCAAGAACTCATCCTAGAAAAAGTGCTACACACCTCATTGCTGAATATCACTACAGTCAACTTTGAAGTTCTCCTCTTGGGAAGCTATGCACCGATGCCAGTGCCTCGTCCACCCTGCAAAGTAATTTTGGAACTCTTTTTCTGGAATGGCCATCAGAGCTGTCATCATATTAACCTTGATGTCCTGAATGTCATCAAAACATCTTCCTTTCAATATTTCCTTTATATTCAGATAAAGAAAGAAGTGACTGTGGGCTAGATCAGGTGAGTAGAGAGGGTGTTTCATTACAGTTATTTGTTTACTGGCTATAACTCCACAGACAGTGCCATGTGAGCTGGTCCACTGTCGTGATGCGAGAGCCATGAATTGTTGGCGAAAAGTTCAGGTCATCTAACTTTTTCACGCAGCCTTTTCTGCACTTCCAAATAATAAACTTGGTTAACTGTTTGCCCAGTTGGTAAAAAGTCATAATGAATAATCCCTTTGATATCAAAAAAGATTAGCAACATTGTTGCAACAAGTTCATGAACTTAATTGTCCAACCTCATATACAAGGGAATATTTCTCAGCCATAAAAAAGAAAAAAATCTTGCCATCTGCAAAAACATGGATGGACCTAGAGGATATTGTGCTGAATGGAGTAAGTCATACAGAGAAAGACAAATACCATATGATTTCACTTATATGTGGAATTTAAAGAACAAAATAAATAAACAAAACAAATACAATACAAATTCATAGATGCAGAGAATATTTTAATGGTTGCCAGCTAGAAGTGGCATTGTGGGGGTAGGGAGGGATGAGTGAAAAAAAGGAAGGGATTAACAAGTACAAATTGGCAGTTACAAAATAGTCATGAAGATGTAAAGCATAGCGCAGGGAATATAGTCAGTAATATTGTAATAACTATGTATGGCTTCAGATGGATACTAGATTTATCAGGGTGATCACTTCGTAAGTTATATAAATGTCTAACCACTATGTTGTACACCTGAAACTAATATAATATTTTATGTCAACTGTAATTGAAAAATTAAAAGAATTCTTTTAAAAAAAGAAAGGCAGAGATTGTCACATTGAATTAGAAAATTAAGTTCCAACTATATGCTGTCTGTAAGAAATCCACCTTAAATATAAAACATAGGTTAAATGGGCAATGGAAAAAGTTACCATGCAGACCAGCAAAAGAAAGCAGGAGTATAACAACATCAGACAAAGTAGATTTGAAAACAAGAATACCACCAGGGTAAAAAGGCACACTTTATAATAATAAAGGGGTCAATTCACCAAGAGCACTTAACCGTAAACATTTACACATCTAATCACAGATATATAAAGCAAAACTAATAGATCTGAAAGTAGAAATAGACACAGCCACAATTATACTGAGAGATTTCCATACTTCTTTCTCAGTAGTAGATACAAGAGAAAGAAAATCAATAGTGAAGTAGAAGACGTGAGCAATACTATAAAGCAACTTGACACAACTGACAGTTACAGAACATCCCACNGTCCTCCACAACTAGACTGAAGAACAAAAGGACAGCAACTTGTCTATTCCCCTTTCCCCTATTCCCCAATAAAAAATCTTTTAAAAAAAATTTTAATAAATAAATAAATAAAACTTATGGACTGCTTATTTCTGGAATTTTCCATTTAATATTTTCGGACTGCGGTTGACTGTGGGTAACTGAAACCGTGGAAAGTGAAACTGCAGATAAGGAGGGACTGCTGTACAGCTTACCTCAGAGTGACCATTCCAGATGATCTGTGCAGCTCAGGAAATGAAAAGATAAACCAAAAGTAGAGCTCTCTAAATGCTTAGTGAGGTCAATATTACAAACACACATTCCATAAAGAAGTAATTCAATTTTTGGTTATTTAGCCCTTATGCTCATGGAAATCACCCATATTCACTTCAAACACCAAAGCGGGTTCACAGAGTGAGGCAGGAGATGATTGGAACTTATTCTGTTACAACACATTTCTTAAGAAAAGTGCAGATAAAGTACAGATGCTTTCCAAGTGCACAGTTTGCTATGTAGCGCCTCAGTCTTCATAAGTAGAGATGCTTTATTTTAAAATCATTAATTAAGCAGTATATATAAAGTGTTGCTTGGATTAAACACCTCTCCAGTCAGCCTCATGTCTTAACTGCTGCAGCCATCATTCCAAGCCTAGCCTGGGCTGCCTGCACCTCCTGCAGGGACTCAGTTCTTTTTCTCTGCAGTTTGACACACATGGCTCCTACCTCTTCCTTCACTTGGATACCCTTCCCAATCCTCAAAATTCCACTGAAGCAGTCCTCTCCCTCCTCGCGGGGGCTAGGTCCCCTCCCTAGCAAGTCACACCTATGGTGACTGTGGCCCTTAGATTGCCTCTAGATCTCACCTGTCAGCTCATAATCTATATACACACCTCCTATCCCAGTAGAAAAGCCGGCTCCTTCCACCTGGACAGTGGTTCCAGCCCAGGTGAAGCACAGATAGAAGACAGCAGACACAGAAGAGCCGATGCTGGGACCCTGCCTCTGCATTTCCCTGGCTCACACACTTGTGAGTCATGCCTGCCAACAGGGATGCACGTTTCATTTCTATGCTTATCATTCCCACTTTGTTCTCTCTTCCTCACTGGGAGCATTCATCTCTCACCAGACTTCCTCCCACTTCTGACGAGGTCCAGAGTTCCAGCCAATAAACATGTAAGATGCCCACACATCTCACACTACAAAGAAAGAGTCAAGGAACACACCTGGAGTCGCTGGATTGGAACAGAGCTCCTCATCAAGGTTCACTGGGTC
The DNA here is from genome assembly GCF_001890085.2 of Hipposideros armiger. NCBI lineage: Eukaryota > Metazoa > Chordata > Mammalia > Chiroptera > Hipposideridae > Hipposideros > Hipposideros armiger. Next base: position 1,992,873 of record NW_017731510.1, on the reverse strand, counting down.
CACCCTGGTCTGTGCGCTGGGAGGACGGGAACATCTGGACTTCTGGGCACGGTGACAGAGCATACCTGGGAGGCCAGGGAGCTGAGCAGATGACGGTAATGTCACCCTGACCACAGCAAATATCCAGAAATTCTCTTCTGGCTGGGAACGCCTTTCACCCTATGACGACCTGTCTTTGGGTGATCGTGACCTACGTAGGTCAGGCCCAGGCATGCAAGCAGCCTGAGAGATACTGAAATAGTGCCTACTCATGCACTGAATAAACAACAGAAACCTGATCATTTCATCCCTGATTAGATTTTATCACTCTCTGCCGAAACAATGCAGTCTAAAATCTAAGGGGGGGAGCTTGATTTACTTTAAATACTGTGAACTCCAATGATGTTGAAAATATTTTTCAACTTGAATTTTCTGAAGTATAAATTATTCATGCAAATTCCTTGTTTTTGCATATTTCATAGGACACGCATCTTTAAGCTTGATCGTTGCTAATATGTACAGAAAGATAATTAAAATATAAGTTCATGGATGTAAAAACAAAATCATATCATATTTGAAGACAGGCGATTCAAATAGGTGATGATGAGGAGGAAGAAGAAAAAGTAACCTCATTCTTCACTCTGCAGACAACAGGGGAGCAAATTCATGAGTGCAGACAGTGCTTTCTGTGCTTTCCATTCTCCTCCCTCTCAAAGTGTATGTCCTCCCTGGACACTTCCTCTGCCAAAACTTTCTCCTCTGTTGGCTTTAATTCTCTCCTCCTCTTAATTATGCAGATGGGCTTAAATTCTTTCAAAAAGTCCTTCCTTTGGGTCCTTGAAGTCAAGGACTATCTCATTTCCCTACAGTCTCTTGCATTTAACCTGTGCTGCTCAGATGGAATAAATGCACTGTTGTCTTTATAATGTGGGGGAAGGGTAAAAAAAATTATTGACCTAAATTAGGACTAGTTCAGCAATGTCCCTCAAAATTACTTCCCAAATATTTTCATTTATCTTTCAATCCCACATCCAGTCTTCAAGCCCATCAATTCTACGCACCCCCCCCCACCCCCCACCCCGGCACACACACAATAGATCCTGAATCTGACCACCTCTCTCCCCCTCGAATGCTACTACCCTAGGTCATTCCATCACCATTCCTCACCTGGAAATTACAGTAACTTCCTAACTCTCCCCCTCTACTCTTACCCCTCAAGAGCGTGTTTTCCACATGGAGCCAGATTTATATTTTTAAATGTAAAGCCAGGTCTAATCAAGCACCTCTTTGAAACTTTCCAACTCTCCATTTCACTTTGAGTAGAGAGCACACTCCTCACCATAGACTACAAGGCTCTGTTCCAGACACACTGGCCTTTTCTTCAATCCCTCATAAATGTCTAGTTCAATCCCACCTCGGGTCCTTAGCTCTCACCATTACTATTCCTTATGCTTAGGATGACCTCAGTTGGACCTCACCGTTTCCACAAATTGTTGTGTGGGTCTCTGCTCAAATTTCATGCCGTGAAAGAGCTCTCCTTTAACTAGACTACCTACAGTAGTTTCCTTTTGGTCACTCTCTACCCTGTTTTATTTTCTTTAGAGCAGTGATAACTTCTGTAAATATCATTTGTTCGTGTGTTATCTACCTACCCCTCTAGAATGTGCTGCATGAGCTGAGCTTTTCCTATTCTCTGTTCTCCCTCTAGTGCCTGGTACATGTCTGGTACTTGCCTTTTGAATGATTCAGTGAATGAAATCTTAACAAATAATCTACTCAACTTTGTTGCTAAGGGTTATTAATCACATGGTATATATCAAACATATTATACATATTCTCTCTTATTCTCACTGTAAACATCAGTGGACATTTCGTCCTTTTTTAGTAGAGGCATATTTGAGCCTGATTTTCCTGATTTCCTGAAACTCATGATGTTTTATCTATAAAGTTTAACCCATAAGATTTGACTTCTTTATCTGAGATGAGATAATGCCTACTTCGCCTAGTAAGAATTTTGTAATGCTAAACTGAAACCTTGGGTTTGAAAAAAGTAAGTAAACTGCAAAGCTCTGTAATAAAATAAGGGGATATTATAAAACTGCAGGATAAAAACTTAGCTACTGACTATATCTTAATAATTAAACTTCCATTTTCTAAGACCCACACCTGCCAGGTGCCTTCCATACAAAATCACACTTAATTCACAACCACCTTGTGAGAAAGATACTATCACTCTTTTACAGATGAGAAAATTGAGGTCTGTGAGGTTAAATAACTTGCCCAAGGTCACCTAGCTCACAGGTGACATATCCAAGGTTCAGATCTGGGTCTGTGTGGTTCCACTGATCATGCTTTGAATTTAGAAATTATTATTTTATAATGATATTTCATAATAATAGTAAAAAGTTGCAGAGAAACCTATATAACATGATTAACATGAGTAAACAAAAGAATTCTTTATGTAAACACAATGACCCAGTCAAAAGGGTTTTTGAGTCACACAGGAAGGCCAGGGGAGTTATTCTGATGCTCTGAAGAGTAACTGTGGCACCCACCCACATTTCTGGAACAGACAGAAGACCATGTATTACTCATCAAAGCCATGCAGAACAGAAAACAAATACCTGTGTCCAGAATGTGGTCAAAATCCAAGAAAATAGGACAACAGAAAGTTCTGGCAACACGAGGCAAAATGCTAAATAAGAAGGTAGAAAAAGAAACTAAGAAAGTGTTTGAAAAAGCAGCCACATTGAAATAAAGCTGCATGTGTTTCAAATTATCTAACTACCTAGGTCAAACAGTTTACCATAAAAAGAAATTTTAAAACTCTAATATCTGAAAATAATTGTTCTAGAACAGTGCATGTTGGCATCTTAGTTGGCCTAAGTAACTTTCATAATGAAAAACTTTCTGATTTGAATTTCACTATCACCTTCTAAGAATAACTTTAAGTCAGAGTTTTGAGAAAATTACATTAAGCAAAAGCCAATGATCTGAACAACTTAATTTGTTTTAAAAGAAGATAAAAATCACTAAAGCCAATGCCCCATAAAAGAATTCCTTGGGCCGGCCGAGTGGCGCGTTGGTTAGGAGTTGAATTGGGATGCCAGCTCTGAGCAGCAAGGTCACTGTTCGGATCCCACATGAGGGCCAGTGTTACTGCCCTCTACAGCTAAGATGGTGAACAACAGCTCGACCTGGAGCTGGGCTGCCATGAGTCGCACAGTGTAGGCTGCAGTGGGGCTGGCCAGCAGCTGGCATGAGCTTTCATGAGCTGCCGTGAGCCACCATGAGCAGCCCTCCAATGGCTGGTAATTGACTGCCTCACCCAGGAAGAGCGCAATGATAATACCAACATGGGCCAGTGAAGCGATGTCCTCCACAACTAGACTGAAGAACAAAAGGGCAGCAACTTGTCTGTTCCCCTTCCCTGATTCCCCAATGCTGTTCCCCTCCCCCAATTCCCCAATAAAATCTTAAAAAAATATATCCTTGAAGGGAATATAAGGTGTATCTACACAAAATATACAGCAACTCATTGTCAACAGAGCCTCTAGGTAATGCATTTGCCTAATTCAGCACTCTCAACATCCCCATTGTTATGGGTGTACACATCTGCCAAGTGGCTGCTCCCTTAGGTTAAAGATTCAGTCTTACAATGAATATAAAGCTGCTGAACTCTATGGAAAGTTCCCACACCGAATGTTGACATTGTTAATACAATGATATCATCACAGCTACTAAACCAGATGCTACAATGAACTCAAGTCTAATCCAAAATCATAACCCCACCTCCAATTTCATGAAACATAAGAAAAAATCTCTTAATCTTCATGACCCCAACTAACATGCTCTCCTGAGCACTACTGCGTATAGCTAACAAAAATACTATAATTTTTTTAAGTTTTTGATTAAAGGTTCTATTAACTCCTATGGTTGTAGTTATCAAATGAAAAAGTTACACCACCATAAGAGCACTTGTTAAATGTCTAAACATCAGCTACTACAGTGCCTAAAGCTTACACAACCCTCTTTTCATCAAGAGTCATTTTTCCCAAGACCTTCTCTGTTTTTACTTACATTATATTCCAACCAGGAATTCTTCTACCTAGTCCACTTATGAGCCTCAGTGTTATGTTTCAGATCACCAGGGCCATCCATCTCCATGTCCACCATTCCCTTCAAACCACATTATTCATATAACATAATTCTAAATTAAATCCCATATTTACCTTGCATACACACAAAACATCACTTGCATATTGTATTAACTAACTCAAAGAGCTCTTCTTTTCCAACTGTGTAGTCACAGTTAATGTTGAAAAGTATTTACTATGTTTTAAGGTTGCCCTCCAATTTTCATCATTGAGAGGAACTGCATGGAAGGGATCCTGTCAATTACCCAAATGGGCAGAAACATCCAGACTGGTAAATACATCAGTAAACAACCAAAAGGTAATTATTTCATGATAGCTATTCAAAGTACATTAAAATGGGTATTTGAACTATCTTACACTGCAATTTGTGTACATGTATAAATTTTTAACAGGAAGAACAATGTTGATTAGATAACAACCAGAGACTAACTGTGCTATCCAGTATGGTAGTCAATAGGCACATGTGACTACTGAGTAGTTAAAATGTGGTTAGTCAGAATGGACACACACTATAAGTGTAAAATACACACCAGATTTTGAAGATTTTGAATAAAAAACATTGCAAACTGTCTTAATAAACTTATATTTGTTACATTTTGAAATAACATTCGGGATGAACTCAGTTATACAAATATACTACTGAAGTACAAATATGCTCACATTATATTTCTATTTGACAGCACTGGTTTAACAGTTATAACTTCATTGTTAATAATTATCTTACCCTCATCTGCTTCTTACCTGTCGACATCCCTCCCAGCCCTCCCAGCCTTCATTAAACCTACAGCTCATATCTAAAGAAGAAAAAGTAATTTCAATACCAGCTTAGGGACAATTGAACAGGGAAGATAGATCCAAAGTTACTACATCCTAAAGCTACGTATTAACACTTCACCTAGCTATAGCTTAGCCTTCTGGCATACTCCCCATCCAGCCATGATTTAGTGATCAAAATACCTGTAGAGAAATTCAAGTTGATATAAGAAAGTTTTTCACTAAAATCAAAACAGTTTTCATATAAGGAGACTTTAGTCCAGCCTTACAGGTAAGCACATATTTAGTTTATCCTTGTTTCTAATAAGATTAACAAACCAGATACACCCCTGCCTCATATTAGACAAAAATAGAGCAAAAAAAGATTGCTAAAGTCAGTGACACGAGTCACAGTCAGAAATGGCAGCTCACAGCAAGGAGGGCAGAATGCTAAAAAGCCCACATGAATTTACCAAGCACAGCAACCCCTGAGGTCATTCATACTTAGAGGAAGCACACAGCCCTCAAAACCCACCTACAGACAGCCCCATGTAAGCACAAAATTATCACTTATGTTCACATCACCATTTTGAGTCTTTAAAAGTTTGTATAACAATTGCCTAAGGGGCCCAATGCTTTGCCCAAAGTTATTTATAATTCAAGTTTCCTATTACGTTTTGGTAAACTAATATTTACCAAAACTGCATTTTTAAACATCAACCTTCTATACTAATTTAGTATTTATTGATCAAGCTGAAGAATATATTTGCTATTTAAAATATTTGGGATCTTCCTGGAAATATAAAGTGTCTAAAACAATGTATAGTAGTGTATCTTAACAATATCTGTGTCCATAAGTGCTTTTATAGCCAGTGAATTATTACTACATACTTAATACAAACTTAAATAGGGTATCAATCTTTAATAGCACCTTTTTCAAGCACACTATATTGATATTAGATTTACACAAAAATATCATAGCCAGGTGGACATAAAAACCAATTAATCATAAGTTTATAAGGAGAGAAAAGCACCTAAATAGAACTGGATTATTTTAGTGAAGAAAAGAATCAAGAGGATACTCTATAACACCTAAAGAATAAAATAGAACATCCTCTTACTGTACTTTTAGTCCTTGATGGTAGGAAGATGCCGGAGATATATGTGCAGCAGTCACCTACTTTTCCATTCCTTGTGTCACAATGGTGTCTTTTGCGACTAACATTTGAGCTAGTTTGTAAACTTCCACTCTCTAAGTTCTCCAACTAAAACCCATGGACTCCTTATATTCATGAAGATATATTGTCTTACAGAAGACAATAATTGTCCTTTTAAACTGTACATTAGGATTTTGAAAACTGAACCCAGCATGATACCTGTGTTTTGGGTATGGGGTGACTTTCCACTACTGTAATAACAACCCAAGTTAGATGATATCCAAGCAACTGGCTCCCTCAAACTATACCAAGGTAAGCCTAGAAAGTCTAAGCTAGTTTAGAAGACAAGACAGCACACAACAATAGCCAAGGACATATAAGTTAAAATGAGATTATCTTCCCTCACAAATTGAGTTCAAAATATACCAATTGAGATTTCTGTTTCTGAACATGAGAGATATAGAGAGGTCCAGGCTAGCATCCTTCCACTATAACAATTAGAAAACTGGACAAAATATAGGAAGCAACTATGTTTCTATATCAAACAACAGGCAGTATAGGAAAGTAATCCTTGAGAGAAAACAAACAAACACGGTGAGCCCTATGATCACATAATCTTTCTCTCTAAAAACAATTTCTGGGGCCAGCCCAGTGGCCCGTTGGTTAAGAGCTGGCTTGGGACGCCAGCTGTGAGCACTAGGGCCCTGGTTCGGATCC